>NC_092206.1:50599174-50680077 GCF_043381705.1 Parasteatoda tepidariorum
CCCTGAGACCAAGAATTAGAGCCCACAAGACTACCACTCACATGACTTCCACAGCGCCAGGCTGTGGCGAACTTTTCATATATTTCACTTTGAAATTTATGCCTATGCAAATTAGGACTCACAAATTTAGACGAATCAGTTAGCGGCGCTTCGCGCCGAATACTGAGATTTTCATCATTTCCAATATTGTTTTCTGTTGCACTGATGAAGGTTGCCCTTTGAGCATCTGAAACAGCTGTCTGCTTTTAATAATATTTTTGTGCTCTTTAACGTTGTCTACCTTAGTTCGTATTTTAGCACAAAGGTCGCCCACTTGTGTATTTTCATAAGAGATAATTAGGCATAAAACCCTTTACGTAAAACACTCACTTCCTGTAGCAACACATCAATCATGTTCGGAAAATTTTATTGCTCCTTTGAAATTTGAAAAAACAAGATTATTAAAAGATAATTTTAAGTAATTCCTTTTATTAATGAAACATAACAGAAGAATTTAAAAAATCTATTCCTATCTATATTTAGATCAGCAGAGGAAAACATTTTTGAAGGAGTGCTATTTTCGGAGGCAAAAAAATTATGTTAACCATTACCTAATTTTCCATACTAAAAAATATAAAACAAGTATTTAAAGACTCATTAAGGTATTTTTATGCAAATAGCATCGATATTTCTTGCAAGATTTTTGTAGATGTTGTGTAGTTATTATTAAAAGATACCAATTTTGGGATATTTACATTTTATTAAAACCACAATATACAGTAAATTATTGATTCCTGTAATTAAATAACAAACATAACAGTTCATAAAAAAAATCAATCTTTTAAAAAAGGATTTTTGACTGTGATATCAGTTCCTTCAATTTCGTAACTTAAATATTCCCAAGATCGGTTGTTTCTGCACTCATGTCCACATTTTGTAGATGAGCACTTTGGGCATTTGAACCAACATCCGTCACAAGTTCTGTCTAAGCAATCACATAAATCAGCTTTGGATTCTAAATGTATCCCATTTTCATCATACTTCGCATTGTGTTTAGAATTTTCTGGTTTCTTAGACCTAAAAAAATTGACCATTTTTTAATTGAAATATTCAAATACTAGAAAAAATAATGTGTATAAAAACAAATACAATTTTCAAATACAAAAATAAAGTATTTATGTATCAGGCAAACTATGCTAATGCACATTGCAGAAATTTAATTTATATAGGATATTACATACATTGGTGTCCAAAAGTTTTAACTCGTAAAATATGGTGGGGGGGGAGTAAATATCAATAAAATTGTCCACAATCACTTTTTAAAGGTGAAACTGTGTGCACTTACAAAACATTTCAGTAAATGTTGGCACGTGCAAAATATGTGTACAAGTCAGAATAAGTATGAAAGTGTTCCCCAAGCTATTAAATACGGTGATATGATCTCTCAGATCTCGGGGTTTCAATCATTACAAACGCCTTTTAACATAAAATATATTTCATAACAAGAAGGATGATGATGATGTTACAGTGTTATGGAGGAAACTGATTAGAAACTAACTGATTTTACATTGCTGCGCAGAGCGCCATCTATTGAGTTATAGAAATTATAATTAGTATGGAGAAATAATATTAACACAAGCCATGAGGATATCAGGTAGGTTATGTGCAATTGTTGAGCTGGGTAGGGAAGATACTTTAATTATTAGAATTAAAATTTTATGTTGCAAGCCTATAAGCTATTTTTTGTTCAATAGGATTGTTTTTACTCCAATAATTCTAGTATAAAAAGAGTAGGTGTGAAAAAGGCACAGCAATTAAAAAAAAAGAAAGACACAGGACACTAACAATATTCAACCTATTTTTTTTGCAGCGGTGTTTAAAAGTCAAACTCAAAAATAAAAGTCAACACAAATGGAAACAATGCCCTTGTTAGCCCTTTTTTTTCACTCTTAGATAATGCTCTCACATTAAGAACCCAAATTATATGACTGGTTTTGCTTTTATATTAGTCTCTATCTTTAGTTTAGGAATCCTTTTTCAATTGAACAAATTAAACTTGCACAGGCATCAATAACTCTTTAAACCAACCAACTTCATGTGGATTTAGTACTTAATCTCCTCATTAGAAAGAAAGTGACCACCAAATTAATTTTTTTAAAGATATCAAACTGTGCAAAATTTAATTTTGAATTCTGAATGAATTTCATCGCCATCGCTACCATTAAATAAAAAGAAGAAAAAAAAGACACAATTTCTTAAATATTGCAATATTTCTCCAGCCAAACTTTTCTTTCTCTTTATTCTCTACTACAGCAGGGTCTGAAGCAGAAAGTAAGTGTAATCAACCTGACTTCATTACCACCTTCTCCTGATTCAGAAATTTTTGTGATAGAGCAATAACTTGTACAGATTTTAGCAGGTTTGGCAAGCATCTATAACTAAATTAACAAGTTAAATGTGAATAGTTACAATCTCCGAGGCAGAATCACAGTGATACGGCGGCATTGTCGCAGAACGTTACAGAGTTCTTGCAGAATGATTTTTCTTTTGAAAAGTTTTTCTACAGAAATTTACTAATATTTGCATCATGCATTTAGATAATCACTTTTTGACGTTCTCAATTTACGACGATAGTATAGTAAATCGATGTAATATTTCGATTGTATTTTCGGCAATTATTGATATTGATTTTCATGTAGATTTTAACTATTCCGATATATTTCAAACAATATAGAAAATTCGAGTCATGATTTGAGTATTTACTTTTTAAGGCAATAATTTTATCGAATTTTTGCAGTTACTGCTATTGATTTCTCCATAGTTTTTAAATCCGATATTTTTAATTCGATATTATTCATTACAACAACGTAATCTCATAGCGAAACACACATCTGAGGAGCCAGATTCGTGTGATTTTGTCGTCAATCTTTTTCTACAACGGATTTCATGATTTTTAATTATATATTTTATTGTGATAATTATTTACAAAATGCAAAGAAGGAAATAATTTGTGAGTCAGCTCCCCCACGAAATGCGAGAATATCACCAATAATATTAGAAGAAAAAAAAAATTGTATGTTTTATTAAAAAAATTATATAGTTTTACAGTGCTTTTGTTATTTTAAATTTGTAACATATATGTTTGTTATTATTAAAAGTATCTAGCAGAAAGATACTAGTAATATTGAGTTTTGTCGCAGATTGCTCGAAAAAATTCTGCCACAGGGGTTACAATTACTTATCTATGGCAGATACTGGAATGCTAGGGAACAGTTGCAGACACTGCTAACTGACTGATTTTCTGTTTATGTTTATATTTGTATTGTTAATATTCTATTTAATGTTGTTTTTGTTTTTTTGTTCTAATTGTTTTTGTATTTCGAATGTTTTAATTTTTTTTATTTGTTGTTATTACTTATGGGTTTGTGCGGAGTGATTTTACACTCCAGCGAATGATATATATCAAGTGTTGCTGCTAGAAATTTTAACAATAAAAAAAATTATCAAAATATTAGCTTGAACATGTGAACCTAGATGATAAAAAGGGGAATTTAAAGTTTATTCAAGAGTAACATTTATTTTATAAAAATAATAAACATATAAATAAATTTCAAGAACTAAGTATCTGAAATTATACTTACGAATTATCGGAACTTCCAGCATTTCGACTTTCTGTTGATCTAGTTTTGCTTGCTCTCTAAAAAATGAAGCAAAAACATTAAATTATAAGTAATGTATAGTAATTACTGCAACTCAAATAATATTCTATAACCATATGAAGCGATTGATTAATTTTCTGACACTAAATTTAAGTGTAGATTAAGCGCTGATGACATGGACAATGACATCAGCAGATAGACAATGTCTTTTAAAATTATTATAATAGAAAAACTTTTACATGGAAATTTATAATTGGAACATAAATTTAGAGATCCAAACAAGCTGGAATTTGTCTAATGTTATAAACAAAAATAAATTAAAACAATATTAAAAAACTTTTGACAGTTACAGAAAGTAAACAGCGTCTTTAAAAATTAATAGTATAATAGAAAAAATTATATAGTACAGAAATTAAACCCAATTTTATGTTGAAATCGCTCAGTAATAATCGAAATAATTGGAGAGTACACACGAGAAACATGACACATGTGCGAGTGATAGACATAAAAATGATAAAAAAAATTAATTTAAAAAACAAATGTATCCTAATATTACTTAACAGTTTATTAAAAAAAGAAATTGTAGAAAAGATTGTAAGAAAAATACCAAGTAAATTCCAAAGAAAAATTAAGTTTTATTAACAGAGCATGAGCTGCAAGCATATAAAACCTATAATATAGCATGATAACAAAAAGAAAACAAGAACGAAGCACAGAAAACAAAAATTTTAAAAGGAAATATTAATTAAAGGGATTTTAAATAAAAGATTAGATATTAAAAGCTTGTGCATTTTGGGGATATTTACGTATCTTAATCTGTTGAGCTAATGACAATCACCAAGGTGCCAAATAAATTCTAAACTTGCAATTTTTTAAAAAAAAAAAAAACATGTAGATGTTTGTCCGGGGTGGTTTTGAGTTGGTCCCTTTCTGTGATTTTTTTTTTCTCTTCAGTTTCTCGCTGGCCTCTGCTCGGAAGTATCCAAGACTTGGTGATTATTCTGTCACTGATCAGGATGCAGAAATCTCCCCTGTATTTTTTTAGGAAATGGTTGACAATAATGGTTGAAAGTATTACTTAAAATATGTTACAAAACTAAAATCACAAGTTGAAGTTTTTTCTTTTTAGTTGCCATATTTTAAAAGAAAAAAATTCATTATGTTATTGTAACGGAAATATAAGTATAAATTATAATATATTTTATTTTTTTATGTATTTTTCTTCTCTTTTAGATAAGCAGGAATGTAGATACAACCTGAAATTAAATTACATAAAATTCATATAAAAGAGTTATGAAGTACCACAATTCTAAGCCTATTTATAACTTACAATATTAAAATAAACAATAGAAATAAAACTCCAAAGCTAAAACTCCTAAAATTTCTCAGAATTGTGGAATAACTTTCACAATATAGACTTATAGTAAAATATAGACAACATAGTGAAATTTATTGTTATAGTAGTAACCTACTAATAACAAAAAATTTTACTAAATTTAAAAATTTTATATAAGAGGAAGGTTATTTTAAGTGTGAAAATTTCAGTATAAAATTAATTTTTGTGTTTTGGTTTTCAACTTAAATACATTGATTGGTTCAGCTATGGATTTTAATCTAACTTTACCTTATTTTCAGACATAGCTTTTATACAATCTATCGATTTTGTTGGGGGAAAAAACAATGCAAATAGTTTTAAAACAGTAATCTAAATGATTGCTATGTTAATCATACCAAGCTTTTATACATTTGTTTTGTCATTAAATGATTTTGTCTACCTACTTCTGTACTACCAATAGCTTATCTAGAATTGCCACTTGCGAATAAAAATAAATTTAATTTAACGACAAAGTAAACAACCGAATTAAATCTCTGATCCCAGTTCATTATGCCACCGCGGAAATGAACTCATGATTTTGACGTCAGTTTTGCGTTGCCATATTAACATTTTAATACAGATCACGTTTTCTTGCTTTCACTTTCTACGGTCTTTAGAGGAAGTCATTGTCGTCTGCTTCAGAATGGTGGTACCTGTGGAAACACCAGCTTCAAATGATAACGAACCACATTTATTACTAAGGAGTACGTTTCTGGAAAATTTAAATTCTAAAGGAAATTACGGTACGTAGAAGTTTATTATACTTTTGCCTGGTTAAAACTTTAATTGCGTTGAAATGTATGCTTAAGTTTTTGTACTGTACTTGGGTTATTTTTGTAACTTTTTTTCCTTTAAAATTTAACTATTAGTTAAAATTTCGGCTATATTTTGCTACGAACTTCTTAGTTTAAAATTATGCAAGCTTATTTCAAGCCATTTTTCTTTTCTTAACCTTTGAGTTCTAAAATTTACGATGTTTTCTGACATATCGTCATAGCTTCTAATTATTAATATCCTTGTTTCATAACTATTCTAACTACAATTTAAAATTTTTATTTACAAATGGTATGTATTTTCATCGTCCCAATTTCTTTAAAATTTTTTAAACCGAACAGCCAAGATTTTTATGTACTAGTGCAGCAAAATTCAATATATTAATATATACTCCAACGTTTGAGGTTTATAAAAAAAAATTCCGGTGGAACGAAAACCGGAGTTTCGAAAACAATAACATTTACCAAACTTTTATGAGAACATAAGTTCAGAACCATTTGATTTGACCTTTAATATGTCCGTTTAAACTTTTTATAAATAGTGATAGAGTGGACAATTTTCTAGTAAATCTTTATTATTAAAATAATAAAATATTACATTTGCTACCACTAAGAAAGATTTCTGCAACTACAGCAATTGAAATGGAGTTCGAACGTATGTATTATGTTTTATTTTGGTGAAAATAAAAAATTTATCATTTTATGGTACTTTGTTAAACAAGCTTTTACAATTTCACAAATAGGTTTGTCTTAGGTTGTGTGTATTGATACAGGACAGTTCCATTGTAAAAGAATAACATTTATAGAGAAAAAAAAATGACAGTACTTGGTTAAAATTACAAAATAAAATTCAGATTTGGACAAATTTAGTCATCATTATATTAGACTACATCGCTCATGGGCTGCAACAGTAGAACAACTTAAAAAACATGCTGTTTTGGACTAATAACAGGTGTAAATATGAAAATACATCCTTTTCAGCAGCAATACTAGCACAACTCATAGTTCAACTTGAAGGTAATCTTCCTAAAAGAGGAGCATTCTACTTCTTTATTTATGATCAACAAAGCTGTAAAGATCAAACTTTAATTATCAGCGAGTATAACCTTGTTTATCTTAGCTCTTATCAAGTGTCAGATTCATGAAAATCATTGAAGGAAAACTGTAATTGATAAGCACCTAAAAATTAGTTTGGAATTTTGTAAATACTATAAATTTTTTTATCGAAGGTTTTCGAAAATTAGGAAACGTTTCTTTTCTGTCTCCAATTTAAAACTTGCTGGCTTTATCCATCTACTAATTTATTTATTTTTTAAATTCATTGAACTTAAATTTATTTTGCAATTAAAAAAATTATGTTACTTTATCAATCTAATTTATAACAATACTTTTATCATAAGGAGTTGTGTGTCATCTTTACTTTTTTTATTTTAAAAAAAGGTCATTAAGTTTTAATTCGTTTCTACTAACTCATCTATTTTTGAAAATTACTTCTGATCGTTCTCCACACTCAACATTTGTGCTTTACTTGTGATTAGAAACAGCTTAAAATCAATAGGTACCTATTTAATTTAGCATTTATACCATTAATGTTGCACTTTTGTTAAAGTTGGTACATATTATTAGTTTGAATTTAGTTAGATTTGTATTTAATTGTATAAACTAATTTAGATTTGTATTTAATAGCTCGATTTTGATAAGCTTTTGAAAGGGCCAATTTATTTAATTATTGTTCATTATTTAACTTGTAATTTTTAATTGCATTCCTTCATTTTAGTAAGATTTTTTTTTTGTTTTATTATAAAGTTAAAATTTGCATGATATTTTACCCCAGTGATTCAAGTTATGAAACTCTAAGGGTATTCTTTTTTTTCCAATAATTAAAATAACATATTTCAAAGATATTGTGCTACTAGACCAGTTTGTTACCCAGGGTTTGAATACCTTTTGGAAAAGTTGTTTTTTTCAAGACATGTGGTGTTAATATTTCTCAATGTTAATAATAATTTCTAAAACTCAACAGATGGCGCTCTGCTCACTAATGTGAAATCATTAATTGTAATTAGTTTTCCTCCATGCCTCTGTATCATGAACATCTTCCATGTTTTTGTTATTAAATATATTATGTTAAAGGCGTTTGTAATGATATAAAACCCCGAAATCATCGTATTTAACAACATGGTTACCTATAAACTAAAAATGATCAGTACAATTGTTTAGCAACAAATATTAGCTTTAATTTAAGAACATAAAATGTGATATAATACAAAAAAATAATTAAGTTTCTCTTCATATTTACTCTTTTACAAAAATAACTTATTTTACTTTTACATAAAATATAATATCTGTAACCTATTACTAGTGTTTTATTTTTTAACGAAGTGTTATATTATTTAATGAATGTCTAATTTTCTATCTTAAATATAAATATGTACTCTTAAATCTTTATAAATTATGTATACTTATTATTTTTAGTTTATTCCATCTTCCATTTAAAAAAAATTAATTCACATAGTTTATTTAATTTTTATAAATTATTAATTTTCCAGAAATTAATTTCATTTTCTTACTTTACGAGTGTGCAATTAGATAATTGCACTGGTAAATTCAGTTAATTTAATAATTTACTTCTGATTAAATTTTTATTTCTTTTTTTATGGAGGGGGAGGAGTATATTAAAAAAAATTTTAATTTTAAATTTTACTATTTTATAAAAGTATTTTTTTAAAAATACTTTTTATTAAAAAATGTACCTTTAAATAAATGTTCATGTTCTCATAATTTTCAGTTAAAGATCTAAAAAAAGTTGTTAATCAGTTAATCAAGCTGTTTATCAGTTAATCATTTTTTTTTTTTAGTTTGATTTTTGAGGGAAAGTTATACACAGATTGGAATTTTGATAATGAATGAGAAGTACTTTTTGAAATGTACACATAAAATAGTAGGAGAGGGTAATTTGAAAATTGTTAAGGGTGAAATTCAGTTAATTTCAAGTCAAATCAGTAATATTACATATTTTGATAAAGTTTAACAGTGGTTTTTCTGAACTCTTAAGTGTCCTTTTCTCGGAGGAAGCACTGTGCCCTTTTTATTTCTTAGGGAAGGACTCTGCCTTTATTGATGTAATTTTTAGAGGTGCACCAGATACCTGGCCAGAATTTATTTACCCGGACTAGCAAAGGAATTTCACTACCCAGATTCCAGTACTTGGAACTGGTTTTAAGTCACAAGAACATTACTGGGTATCCAGTGTTAGGTAGCTCTAATTTATGTTTAACAAAATCATTCAAAATTATAGTAACCTTAAAAAATTATTCATATGTAGTTTTTGGAAGTCATGTCTTGTATTCTATCTGTCTTAGTACTCAAGCTGAACTGACTGTTTAAGCATGACATATTTTACTGTTGTGCAGAATTTTAATTCAAGAAAACATTGGTAAACTAAACACCACCTGTTATATGAAGATCGTTATATGAAATGTTATGATATCTGCTCAAATCTTGTGCTTAAAGTCATTATTCCATGCAAATTTTAATTTTGTAATGTATAAAAATACCTGTATTTTTTGTTTTGTTTGTTTTATAAATTGGACCGAAAACTTACCTCAAACCTCATATTCTCTTGTTGGTATAGTTAAGCATAAATCTGAATCTTTTCTTCTCGAAATATTAATACTTTTCATTATATAAATTAAATTTAGAATGCTCTAATTTAAGTGTATAAATTTAATAATTCAATTCTCTTAACTTTAAGTTAAATCTGTTTATTATTAGTTAGTATTATTAGTTTTACTAATTACAGTCAAATCTCGATATCTCGAACTTGAAGGGAGAAGAGAAAAAAAATTCGAGATATCGAAAATCGCATTTTATCAGTTGGTAGAATCAAGAAAAATGCTCTTTACATAACTTATTTACTATTCCATATTTATTCTAAAACACTTTTTACTCTTTCCTTTTTAAAAAAATATTCAATTGTTTGCTTTAGAGATGTGTAAGAAAGTTTGTCTGTAACACTTTCTAAGTGGACTATAGCTTTAAATGTCTCGTCTGACATATTCGGCTGCCTCTCAATAAATCTCCTTACAGTGTCCACTGCAGAAAGTGCTTGTTTATTAGTAACATTGGGCGGTAAATCTTCGATTTCCTCATCCTTTTCTTCTGATGGTTCACAAGAAGCTTTCGTTTGAGCGATAATATCATTGTCACCCCACTGACCACACACTGTTACTGCATCTACGTTTACAAAGTCATGAAATTCCATGTCATCAAGCTTCATCAATCTGTTCCAATCATTTTCGGTGCAGTTTTCAGCGGAATTAAGGATATTGATTGTTTGACTACTTTCGTGATCTTTAATGAATCCAGACTTCTTAAAGCCATTCATTATCGTAGAGGAAGACACATCTATCCATGCCTTGTCAGCCATTCTTAATTTTTTTTTGAATATTTTTTTAATTTTAGAAAAAAATCTACATTATTTATAGAAAAAAATTCGAGTTAGTGAGGATTTAAAGAAAAATTTCGTAAAATCAAGTTTTTTTTAACATTGAGTGTATAGGAAATTTGGTTCGAGAAATCGAGGTTCGAGTTTGCGAGGTTCGACTGTATAATAATTAAATTAATATAAAATTTTAAATTGAAGTTAAAAAGCTTTAATTTAAACTATTGAAAATTTTGTTTGGTCCTTTTTTTTATTGCTAAATTTAATGTCAAAACTGCCAAAATATTTTTTTCTGATCAGGACAGCTAAACTATTTTCTTTAAAATTGTTTTAAAACTATTCAGCACATTTTTTTCACCTGTTAATAATTCTTAACTCTGGTTTTCGAGGGTGTAGTAGATCAATTGCAGTTCTGCTCAAAATTGTGTATATGTGGGACCCCTAAAAGACAAGATAATGTTATGTTTAAATTGTTCACGTATATTATTCAATTCTATAGCGTATGTGATGCGTCAATAGCTATATTTATTTACTTTCATGGAATTGTGCTATCTCGTTCGAAATTTGAAATGACAGTTTTCTTATCATAGCTTTTATTCAATTTTTGTGTGATCCAGATTACAAGGAAATAGTCAACAAAATAGATAATCTCCTAGTTTATGTGTTTGTTGCGTTGCAGAAAAAATGCACGTTTTTCTTCTGGCGTGCTCCGAGTTTGTATTAATTTTTACTTTTTTTTTCTAGCATCTGTTCCGCCATGCCACGTAATTATATTTTAAAAAATTCAAACCGAACTCTATTGGTAAAAAAGTTGTCTTGACGAAAAAGGAAATTAAAAGTAAAAAGGAGAAAATATAATGTATCATGCTTTAACGTTATCTAATATTGCAGGGATGTCTGTATTAGTTTTCGGTCCGGACAAACAAGGGCCTCATAAAAGATCAGGGGAATAAATATTTAGTATTCTTTGAAAAATTGCTCACAGGTAAAATTCAGATTATGAAAAATTTAAGTTTCATTTTCTTATGAAAATTTTTTCTTTCCATAATAAGTCCTTACAAATTGTTTTCTGAATTAGGATAATTTTCTGTTCCATCTTCCCGTTTTCAAAATTTTTGGTCTTCACTCAACATCATACTTGACGTACTTTTAAAAAAATAGTTTTAAATTTGATAATTGAATTAAATAGAAATATTTACAAGGAAATCAGTCAAATTCTCGGTTAACTTGTGAAGGAACTATAAAACATTTTTATTTATCTAAATCGTTTTTATTTAAAGAAAATAGTTTTTATTTATAAACATTAGCAATTCGAAAGTATTTTGAAATTAGTTGAAAAATTATTTATGAAAGCAACCAAATTCATTTGGCATTCAGATCAGGTTCCATTTAACACTTTTAATTAAAAACTTTTGTATCAATCTCTTAAAAGGTAATTTTATTTCTTTAAGTTGTACAAAATCTGATATACTTTAAGTTATTGTTGGAATTTCAAATGGTTTGAAACATTCTTTTTCGCTCACAAGTTCTTCAATAACAAACGTTGCTAAAAAAGAAAAGAAAATTTAATTTTTTTATTATCATTACTAATGTGAATGAGTTTGGGTATTTTCGATTTTTCCCTACGGTTCTAAAATCTCGTTATTAGACACTCGATAACTAATTTTTTAAAATATATTTTTGTTTATTGTAATTTTTTTTTGTTGTTGTTGTTGATCAGTTTTAAGTTGAATGATGCTAATATTACATTGCTAAGTGTAATATCTATATTTAAATTTCATTAAACGAAACAGAATTTAGTTTTTAGAAAATCAAACTAATCTATTTTTTTTAAGAAATTAGTTTTTATTTTCTAACTCTCTTGAGTTTAAGAGGTTTTTATTTCTTTTTGTCAGATTAGATGTTTATTAAAATTCTCTTAGCACGAATTTCTTTTCAATATGTTAATTTTATTGCAGCATGCAACGCTTTTCCTCCTTTGATTTATTAGATATAAATTGTAGTATTTCGACCTTTGATTGTTTAAATACATCATGCGAGTTAATAAAAATTCCAATTCATATTCGTTTTTATATCATTTTTTTATTAATATTGTAACACATTCACTGAAAAATGGCCTTGAAATACTGTGGACGAACCTTATACAGTTTACTTAGTTCTTTTTCTTTTGAAAGTCCTTTGACAGAATAATTTCGCAGACTTACCTGAACTAGATTGTTTTCAACATGCTGAATGAGGAAATTTATTTGTTCTATTCTGTCCTTGAAATCTCTTTTTGTCTATTGGCTATTTAAACAGTGTTATCGTCCAGAATCTTATATTTATTTGTTCGAATGAAACATACTTTATTAATTGTCCGAATAATTGAATAACCCTAACAATTGACCTTATATGATTAGCATAAATTGTTTATTTCTTACTTTATCAGTGATCAGTTGCGCAGCCGTGGGTTAGTTTAAGTTTAAAGGTTGTGATAACCAATACAGAAAAAAGAAGTCGTCTGCGTTTAAGCATAAGTCTAAATAAATCTAAAGTTATAAGGAAGAAAGCTTAAAAATTAACAATTTAAGTTTTTGAATGGTTATGAAAAACAGAAATGGTACCATCGAGCCCAGCGTTTAGCGGTAATCGCTGATGAGTTCAAAAATTCTCCGTCACAAAAGTTCATGTGTTTCATCATTTATAAATTTTAATATTTTTATAAAATTAATGGTGCCTAATTTAAACATTTATCATTTAATTATTCATAATCAGGTTTTTCGCACTAAAAAAATTCATGGAAAATTTTTAATTAAAACGCCTTTCAGAAAACCACTTTTTTTATTTTAATGCTTTAAAATTGTTAATGCCTAGACATGTTAATGCCTAGTTAAGAAATAAAATATTTTAAAGACGTTTTATTTTTAGGTGAAGACTGTTTCAAAGACTCCCAGGAAACCTATGGGATCTTTTTCCTTTTCTTTTAATTGTTCCTCCGTCCCTTTTGGTTTTGTCGGATTCTGTTTTTAGCATCGTTTAATTTTTTTATTAAATATCGTGTTTAGCGCAACATAGTCGCAGCCAGCTCTTGGTTCACTGACACATAACATTCAATCAATTTAATTTCAGTACATAACAAACTTTTGGTTTTTTTCTCTTTAAATTAAATCTACACATTTTTGAGAGTCAAAAC
Source organism: Parasteatoda tepidariorum (assembly GCF_043381705.1). NCBI lineage: Eukaryota > Metazoa > Arthropoda > Arachnida > Araneae > Theridiidae > Parasteatoda > Parasteatoda tepidariorum. The sequence goes on from NC_092206.1 coordinate 50,612,577, forward strand.
AATATACGTTTGTACGATTTTCAACTTTCTTCATTATGTATAAATTAGTGGTATTAAATAGAAGGAATTTAGGGAATTCATATTGATAGACGTGGATGGGTTTTACATGTTATTTAAAATTTTTACAATTCTGGAACTATTTCTAACCTTTAAACAGTTTTTTCCTCGTTTGGTTGTTACACAGCTGATGTGAAGTTTAAAATCTTTAACACAACTGATCAAATAATTTTGTAGGAAATAATATATGTATGAAACGAATAATCGGTATTCGGCCTTTTAGCCTAATATTCGGTTGGCCGAATGTTTGGCAAGTTATTTTTTGGCAAGGCATTTTTTTGGCTTTACAGTAAAAGTGTTTTCAATATACTATCTTTTAACGTTATATTAATTTTTTTCTCCGAGAGATGGTACTTTTTTTTCTTTTTATCTTTATTTCTAAGGCTTAAGAGGATTTTCTTTCTATTTCTTTTTTTCACGTTTACATTTTCCCCCCTTTTAAATAGCTGTTAGTTTTTTATTACTTTTTTTTTTATCTTAAACATTTCTAATTGATAACAATTTTTCCTTTTACCCTATATTTTTTTATCATGACAACTTATTAATGGATATAAAAATATTTATTAAATTTTTAAACGAAATATTGCTATTCAGCAATATATATTATATTATGCTTAATATTCGATCGACTTTTTTGGCCCTAATATTCGGTATTCGAACAAAATGCTCAAATTATGCTGATTAATTTAAAATAAGTTATCTTTGAATTTTTACAAACAAATTATTCTTTATTCATCATTTAGTTTAATAACAGGGCTCTTGCTATTGCTAACGCACAAAAACGCGTAGAGGGCCAAAATAAGGGGTGGGGGATGCGTTTCATGAGACTTGCGAACTAAATCTAAAACTATCCACTAAAAATATTTGTTTTCTTCACGTAAAGGTCGCTGCATTCTTATTTTTCATGATCAACCATAGCCAACATTTTTAAAACAATGTTATAGTTAATTTCCAAATGTCGAAATGTGGTGAAATTAAGAGTAGTTAATGATACGAAAGGAAGTTGAAATGAATAATTTCATTTTACTTGAAAAATTTTTCTCAATTAACCCTTCTTTATAATATTGAAAGAAAATGAAGTTTGGCAGCGTTTTGAAAGCTGTGGTAATATTAAATTGTTTTGCTAAAGTATTTTATTAAATAAACAAAAGTGCGCCCGAAGGAAATTATAATATAAAAAACAAGATATAATTTGAAGGGCATAATTGTAGGTTTTTTTAAAATTCCTATTGAAGAAAAAAAAGAAAGCTTTTCACATGGTGTTTTAATTTGGGCCAATTTTAAAAAAAAATTATATTATCGTATACAATCATCTTCAATCTACACTAGAATAAATAGAATCGTTAAATCATTTGAACTATCAGTGCAAAAAAATAAGTTAGAGATTTACAATGTGAAAAAAAAAATCGTCTGGAATAACTTTATTTCTAATGATCGGATTTTCACGTACTATTAAAGTTTTAATGGTTCAAAAGGTTGACTCAATTCTCAAATATGCTATTTAATTAGTGCTAACAATTAAAATATTGAATCAAACACACAAGCGTACGTTCTCAGCACATCTTTTTTTCAACGGATTTGATCTGTGGCCATCTGTAATAGAGGGGAGGGGGTGGAATAGCTGCAATGCGAAATTGGTTGCATCTTTACTTTTTTGCATTTTTGGTCATCTTTAAAACTTATTGCACAACTCATACTCTTGCACTTATTTATAAAACTAGTTAGCCTAAAGACAGTCATAGAAAAAAATTATATTTTATTTAATAGCTAAAAGAAACTTGAATTGTCAGGCAAAAAAATTTTTTGGAAATTTTAAGTTTCAAAATTTGAACGAAATCGGTCGGATCGTTTTGGAAAAGTAATATTTAAAAATGTGCCTTTTTTTAAAAAAAATTTTTATTAGTGCCAAACTTTTTAACCGATTACGTTTAAATTTTGTATTTTATCATTTGAAATTTATATTAAAAAAAATGCCTCACAATGCAAATTTTTTCCGAGTATTATTAAATAAAACAACGAAATTTTAATAATTAAACTATTTTACTATGTAGCTATTTTTGGGAGCTATTAGTTATTTCATAAATAAGTTAAGAACTTTTTTTAATCATAAAATAAGTTTTTGAGGTACCCGTAAATGCAAAAAGTGAAATTAACATTAGGGGACCTAAGCATTCGTTCTCTCTCTCTCTTGACTAAACAATTATCACCTTATTTTCTAGATTGTGATTGCATATCCACTCCCCTTATATTGTGGAGCAAGAATTTTGACAAAGAAATGTTTATGCAGAAGTCTTCTTTGTGTCGCATTCTGTAACTTATGGTTGGCTCTATCTAACATGTTTGGCTCTTAAAAGCGTTTTTATTTAATTTTTTTCCCTTAATATTTTGGTTTTTCTTAATATATTTTGTTTTGGTATGAAGGATGATTGAAAGGAATTATCTATAAAAATTAATGCAATAGTTAAAAAAGAGGACTTGAGGGAAAAGGAACAAAAAACACAATGCAGTTGTCATCTTTTGGAAAATCTGGAGTTCCCCTTCTGACATTTTTTTTATTATAGTCTGGTTTTTCCTGTTGTATTTTGTTGAAATGTTAAAATAAATTGGTTATATATAATGTTACAATTCGAAAAATTGATCTTATTTTTTGTGGTTGGTTTTAAAATATTTTTGTGAAACTTCCCTATTAAATTACTTATTATAAGAGAATTTTGAGTTCAATTAAGGCTGTATTAATTAACCTTGTAAAATGATATTAGTGTACTGAATTAGTAATTTGATCTTTTTATGTTTAACCTTTAATTGAGGTAAAACAGGTTTTAATTATGTACCTTTAAGATGTACATTTTTAAAGTATTTCAAACATTATAGCAAATTTTTAATTATTGGTATCCCATTTTTCCCTCTAACTTTTCAATGATAGCTGGGTCCTTGGGACCCAGGTTAAATTAAACTGTGTGGAAACTTAGTATCTAGTAATTTTTTTTATACATTTTAAGAATTGAATTAAGACTGTTAATTTATTAAATTTAAATGAAGCTGTTTCTTTTTCAGATGACTATGAGCAGTGTGACATTGATAAAATCAGAAATGATGATGCTTACTGTAAAAGATATATTAATCATAAAAAAGGAAACTTTGATGCTGCTCTTGAAATGGTTGATGAAGCCTTGAAGTGGAGGAAAAGTTTTGGTGTCAAAGGTATTTACTTCTTTTTATGAAATCTATTTATTTTTACATTTATTATGTACTGTGTAAGTTTTTTTTTTTGTACTTTCCTCAATAATTGCATGATGTAGAATATTGGATTTCAAAGTTGTTAAAAATATTTTTACAGAGTAAAAAAAAAAAATCCTGTTCAAGTATCCCTTATTTTATTAAAAGTATGAAAAATAAAATGTGTGCAGGGTAAATATATATTCCAGGATTCTAAAAACTTGCTTTTCTTTGATTGAAAAAAAATTATTCTAACAGATGCATCTTTTACATTATATTTCTTTGTAATTAACTTTAATTTATCTTAAATTTTTATTTATCTGATTTTTATTTCTTTTATTTATCTTTATTTATCTTGCACTTTTGCTAATAATTTATCATTCTTGTATCATGCTAATAATCAATCTTTTTTTTATATAACTTTAAATATTTAATTCGTAATACATAGATAATTCATATTTACTTTATTGCCTCCCAGAGGCTCTTCTCCATGAGTTTGTGTCCTTTGCTTTAAGTGATTGCTGAATACCTCTTGGGACTGTCTTAGTTTTTGAGTTTGTTATTATTAAAATGTTGCTTTATATGAATTCTCTGGAATATTGTTTCTACAAAATTGTGACAGGCTCATCTTGTACTTTTTCCTAAATCTCCAATGTTCATACCTTTTTCTTTTTAAAACTTAAATCACAAATTAATACCAATTATTATTATATCCAAACTTTTGATTCTATGAACATACTTGCTGATTAACTCAGATTTGCTGTAGTAACGAACTTAATAATCAAATCTGTATGCAGCAGTTTTTAAACTTTGAACATTTTGAAATACTAAAACCTATATCACAATTCACAAATGCTCTTAACTACATCTGTGCTGCTGAATTAAAAACTAATCCATGAAACAATTAACAGTATCTGGCTGCTACCTTCTGTAAACAAATTAAATATAAAACATTTTCTATATTCCGATTGGGGGAATTGTAAACGATTGTTTTCTTTTTTCATGTATCACCCTAATGGCGATGGACTGTGAATTTTCTTAAATAATTTAGGTGTTACTTTTTATCAGAATTTAATGTTGTGTATTGAATTTATAAATAAGATACTTTTATGTTATATTGAGAAAGTTAGTTTCTAAAATGAAGTGTGAACTGTATTTAAGTCTTTTATAAGTAAGTCTTAGATTATTTTTAAGTTTTAAAGTTGATATCAATTTATAGTATTCTATGCCAATTTATAGTTGAAAATTTGTAATTTTGAATTAATAAATTTAATGAATTTGTGTTAAAAATTGAATAACGTTATTCTGTGATTAATATATTTTTCTTTGTTAGATGTGACTGCAGCCTCTATACCTCGTGAATTCTTTGAAGCGAAAGCTGTTTTTCCTTACAATAAAGATAAGGAAAACAATCCAATAAGTAATGTGATTCTTTTCTCATAAAATTTATTGTTTGTTTGAATATTGTTATGTTAATAAGTGTATAATATTTTTAAGTACAGAACTTATAATAGGTGTTTAATTTTAAAATATTTTTGACTCTGAATTAACAAAATGAATTAAAAGTGAAAAACAGTATGCTCACTGTGGTTATTTATAGTAATAAAAACTGAATTTTTTTTTTTCTGTTTGAGGTCTGAAAAAATTAAATACAATTTAAAATACAAACTGGCGATCTTTCTTTTAATCCTTTGTCAGAATACATTTTTGTGCAATTAAAATTATTTTCGACATTACTACTTTATCAGGGATTATGAAGTTAAACTTTTAAACCTCTAATTGTTTTATATTATTGGAACTCAGATGTTGATCAAGCTAATTATGTATTTGTTATTTATGATCACGTAAAAATAACTTAATTTAAAATTATTGCCTTGTGATAATTTCTGCAAAGTTTAATTAGCATTGTAGAAATAGTTCTAGTATTTTTTTTTTGTAATGTTAAATATTTTTTGCAGTCATGCTTCTTGTGAGGTTTCATAAAAAGGCCCCAGATTTTGCAAAAGAACTTCGGCGTTTTGTAATTTATTGGGTTGAATTGATGGAGGAACAAACAAAAGGAGGTAGAATGTCTGTCATCATGAGCTGTGAAGGAGCTGGTTTAAGTAATCTTGTAAGCAATTTGTGTTTTTCTCCTAAAACTATTATAATATAATGCGCATTTAATTTCTTTTACTTTAATTTGTACTTTATTAAATCCTGGAATACATGTTTTTTCTTTTTCTTGGAGGTAAACTAAAAACATAAACTTAAACTAGCAATGTAATGCTCTTCGTAAAAATTTTTTTTCATTTTTATAATTTAATTTTGAATTTGCTTTGGCTAAATATTTTATGTAATTTATATACTTTTAATTGAATTATACTTAAGAACAATGTTTATAAAATTTTATTCATATGCTTACTCTTCCAATTTGAGTCTTTAATAATTATGGCAGTAAAAAAGTCCATGCACAGTTGGAAAGTGTAGTGTGGAGAGTGAGTAATTACTACCACTCTATGGTCTAAATTGTGGTTGCATAGTGCACATATGCAGTTTTGTCTCTGGATTATCACTACAACCATCCCTGATTATAACCAAAATGTTTTATCGTGGTTGTAGTTTAATATTGACAATAAATGAAAGTTTTATGGGTACAATATGATTTAAAAGAAAAATATATTATCATTTTTTAACATGCATAAGAGTATTAACCTTATTTAACAATTTGTCTTTTTTTCCCCGCATAATTTGGTTGGTTTGCTTGTACTTAATGTAATTTTTTTTCTAATTTTTTTTTCTTTAAAGGATCTGGATCTTATAAAGTTCTTAATCACTTTGTTCAGATCTTACTATCCTGACAGTTTAGGTAAGCAAGAATTTTTTTTTAACCATTGTGAATAAAAAAAATATTCTGATATAGAAAACTTCACTTTTTTTCCAATTTTTTTATTGTAATAGTTACAATGCTTGAGGTTGTTTTTTAAATTATTTAAACTGTGCTAGAATATTATATTTTATTTCCTTATGTTAAATTGCAAGTTTATTCAATTTTAAAATTTTTTTAAGATTTGTTTAAATATATTTCCATACTTTAATACTTAAAGAACTTCAAACCAAAAATAAAATGGCATAATTTTTAAAAACTTATTCAATATTTAGTTTATTGTAGAATTTTTCCTATAATACTCATTATAAATGTTTTCTTCAATTTCGTAGCTCATATATTGATTTATGAATTTCCATGGATCTTGAACCGTAAGTTTCTTTAATTTCTTCCTTTAAATCTGTTTTCTTAAATAAATTTGGACTATAATATTCTGTTTAAACTATTTTAACTAAAATATTGTGTTTCTTATTAGATTAAAAACTGAATTTTTTTTAAAATGCAGTTGCCTGTTAAGACTAGTTTCTTAGGTATTGTAAAATAAACTTCTAAAGGTTTTTGAAAAATAAAAGTGAAGTAAAAATCAATCTTAAAAATTGATGGCAATTTTGTTCTTATCTTTACTTTGTAGCTAAAAACATAGTGTACCAAAAACAAATTAGTATTAAATTGAGAATCAACTAGTAAGCTAAGAATTAACTTATACTTTATATAAGTTTCTGTACATGTAAAGAATTATTACTCTTGGTTTGTTTATTCCCTTATTTTACTGAATTAGCATTAATTAATGAAATCAGAAATAAGATGGACATACTTTTTGAATAAATTTTCTAAAAGTATAAGTTGAATCAGAACAGCTTAATTTTTTTTTTTTACTTTGTTAATATTAATGATTAAGAAGAGAAGATTTTCAAGATGTAATTTACATATTTAGGAATATAAAAAATTATAAATTTAAAAACAATTTGTCTTCATCCCTTTCGTAACAGTGTTTTTTTTCTTATAACCCATTGTTTTTCTCTTTTTGGGATCTAATTTATTTGCAAGATGTTATAAAAAGATAACATTTCGTGCAATAAATGGAAGATAAATACATTTAATTTTATAAAATGCATAAAAAAGTTGGTGATAAGAGCATAAGTGTTCATTTACCTGAATATGATATTTTTGAACATAGTTATGCAGCTATTTTTTAGAAGAATCTGTTTTTAGAAGTTAAATTTAATTTTATAAAATTTAACTTTTAAAATATAAATATTTTGCATTCTTTTATATGAACAATTTCAAATGTTTATTTTTTTTTTTCTCAAATAAAGGAAAATTTTTACTCACCAATGTATTCTCATATTGATTATCTATTTACCAAAAAGCGATTTTGACTGAATAATAAATATTTGACCAAATAATTGTATAAATAATAAATCACTCTGTATTCAGCAGAAAATGCTACGACTAAATAATTTCCAATAACATTATGTATTTTATAAGCTATTTTTAAATATTTTATAATAGTAATGAATTCAAATTAATCTTTGACCTTGTGATGGAATATTTCACGTGTCAGTGTAAAACTGTGCACCAATGATAAAATCCAAGCGTGCATTGAGTTTGTGCTTGGTTTTTCTTTAGTTTTAGTGTAGTTTTCTAAAGTAAGGCATGAGGTAACTTCTTAAATATTTTCAAATTATTATATGCAGTTAAACTAAAACTTTTTGTTAGAAAATTGCTTCTAAAATATTTTATTTTAATCAATTACTTTCTTAATCAATTTTATTATTAAACCTAATTTATTTTTTAGTCTTACTAATTGATCTGTCAAATAATAGTGACCATGTGACAGCATTAATTTAAGTTTAATTTTAAATTTTGAAAGTAGTAAATATAGAGTAATAGTACTTCATAAATAATGTAATTCATAGTAATTCTGCATAGTAATTCACAAATAATTGCATAGATATTAACATACATTAGTATCTTTACCCTTACTGTTAAAAGTTTGTTTTATAATGATTGATACACTATTACTTGATATTTTTATGCTAAATATCATATAGTTAACAACTTTCAGTTTCTTAATATGCAAACTATCTGATAAATTTAGCAACAATCTAATATGTATATGGCAGCTTTGTACCTAATTTATTTGCATTTTTTGTTTTATTTAATAAAGGTATTTAATTTTTGAAATTTTAGCCGCGTGGAAGATCATAAAAGCCTGGTTACCTGAAGACTTTGTAGAAAAGATTAAGTTTGTGAACAAAACCACCGTCCAAAATTTCGTAACAGCTGAGAATCTTCCTGTAGATATGGGTGGGACTGTGAGTATAATTAAGTTAGTTTAGTATTAATTATTGTATGTTTTAATTTTCTTTCGGAAAATACTTTAAAATGAAAAAATTGGAAATGCAGTTGAATCTCAGTAAACTTTGACGCCCTCATGACTTTACCTGATGTAGTAAACTAATGTTAACTAAATTTTAATTATTTTTAAATAAATACACATATAATTAGAAGCAAGAAATTAATGTGTATTTAAGCTTAGTAATATATTTAAAATTGAAAGAAAATTTCATAGAAACATAAAATATTTAAATCTTGCATGAAAATAAAATCCCACTCATGTCAGTCAAAATTCAATGTTGATGGCATGATGTCTCAAACAATGTTTTCAGCTAATCATCCATATATTAACTATTATTGAAAATTCTTTGAGCTATGAAGGGTTCAAAAATCAGGTCATAATACAATCTAACTCATTTAAGCAAGTGTTACAAAGACTTTGACAATATCTACATGTTAGGCATCATGCCCCATTTGATTCTTAAATATGGTAGTCAATACCATTCAATTGCACAATACAATTATGTCAATGAAATCCACAATAATGTAATCAGCCATTAGCTTCTAAAATGTTCTTTTCTGTTGTACACACAAAAATTTCCCCATCACCTAAATATATTTTATCTATTAAAGAAGCGAATGCAAAATTAATATTTAAAATAGTGTCTGATAAAAAAAGTAGTGTAAAATAGTCTGATAAAAAAAGTATCTGCCTTCAAGAAGAGATTTATAATCTTTTGTGCTTCAAATTATCGTCCCATGTCTGATATAGTTTCCATACTAAGGAGGGAATATATCTCTATGTATATGTTGACCCTTATTAAGATTTAACTTTTGGGGGTTAGGAAACGTATACACTGGGATATACAGTAATTGTTTGCTTGTCGACAGCCCTGGCAGATTTTGAAAATTGACATACTTTTTACATGTGCATGTTGACAGAGTTGAATTGGGACAAACCTTTTTTTTAGCGAACTGTCAGTGCAGATTAGGTGAGGTTTACCTATAATTATTATAGACTAAGTAGGTTTAATCTTTTATTTTAAATAATGCAGGTTTAATCTTTTATTTTTTAAAGTACAGAGTTTATTTTGAATAATGCATTTCAAAAAATAGTAAAAAAAATTCTGTAGAAGAGTTTTACTTTGAAGCCCTGATTTTTATTCTATTATAAAAATATTCATTTGTTAATTTTGTCTTAGTTATTTAGTACCAGAATTTTTTTTTATTCTGCAGTCTTTAAGATATGAAAACTGTGGTGAGTAAATTAATGCGTACCTGCCAACTCTACTGGATTTTCCAGTAGAATACTGGGTTTTGCTAGTTTCTCCTGGTCTACTGGTTTAATAAAAATTTTCCTGGTTTTTGTATATTTTAGAAAATTCTTTAAAATTGAGAAAGCTTCCTGAAATAATCCATTGAAATAGAATTTTTGCATGAATTATAGCTTGCCAGAATATTTAAATAAGTATTACTAATATATAATGAAGCGAGCCTCATTTGTAGAAATCTGTTTAAAACTTTTTTTTGTTCTAAAATATTCAGTTTATCATTATCCAGAACTCCCTTTTTTCATCAATTAAAAAATCTTAATTATTTTTTATGAATTAAATGCCTATTGCTATTCAAAATTATGAGTAAACATAATACACAACTTTTCAAGCATATTTAATGCCAATCATGAGTGGAAATATTGCAGCTTTTCTTTTTGACTATAAAAATACCTATGTGTAAAATGTTTAGTACATTATGCAACAATTTATATTTCGTAAAATCGACTGGATTTTTTTTTCATATCTATGTTGGCAGCTATGGTATTATAATCTTTAATGCGTATACTATTGGAGCGAACATGACAGAGCTTTTTTCCACTTCCTGTCGATTCTGGACAAGCTAAGAGAGGTCACAGGTTATTGTGACATCGTCACAAATATTTTTTAAAAGTTCAGTTTGTAAACGCTCCTCTTTTTTGTGTTCTTGCATTCTTGGAATGAGCAGAATTCATCCACAATTGTCCTCTTTGAACACCGTGGGAGAGATCGATAGATTTATGGTTTAGTTTATGCATACTTCGCCTTTGGTGCTTTTAAATTCAAAATGCTGGCTGCGAATCATGAATCGGACAGAAATATACTGCTTGTTGCAGGAATTGGCAGGTGGTATATAAACCAAGATGTTTGACATTTTATCCAGCCTAAGATGTTTTAAGACAACCATTAAGATTTTTTTTCTTGGCTCTTAAGTCAAAGGGGTTCTCATATGATACCCTATTTAAACCTTCGAAGATCCTTCCATTCCTGTTATCTTTTTTTGAAGCAGCAACATCAGTAAACTATTTTTACCAGCCACTTTCACGGTTCCTGTGTTGCGCTTAGCCACTTGATACCTTCAGATTACTCTCCATGCCTGCTTAAAGATGATATAATTGAGCAAAGTCTAATAAAGGAATTCTTTTGAAGAGATGCTCTGTAGTTTTTTTTATGTATACTTTTGTAATCAGTGCAACCCAATAGATCAAACCCCCCATGACCGTGCAAGTGCCGGTTCTATCCTCAAATTTTAAAAGTTTTTTTAATTGTGTTTATAACATTGTTCTTTCAAAATAAATAAATAATCTGATCATTTTACGTTGGCCTTTTTCTAATTATGTTTACTTAAATACAAGACTAAAATCCCTTAAAAAATCTGATTTTCCTTTTTTTCTTAATAATACTACCTGTAAAATATGCTACCTAAATTTTTAATGGCACAATCTTGATTTTGTCCAATTAGAATAGTCAAAAAATAGATCAAACAAGTAAAATTTTGTTACTAATTTTATGTCATAAGGAAACTTTTTTTTAACTTAAAATAAGCACTTAAATGTTTTTTATAAATACATATATGGAATACTTATACAAGCCTTTCTAGAAGCCTTTTCCAGACAGAGTTAATGTGTTATTATTCCTGAAAGCAAAACTCGTTAAGAAAGTCCTAAAAATTACGTGGCATCATGTTTTTGAATAAAATAAATATTCCCTTTGGAATAATATTCAGTTATGTAAAAGAAATCTTGCTACTAATTCCCTTTCACATAGCTGCCAACTCTACTGGATTTTGCCAGTTTCTCTAGGTCTACTGGTTTAATAATTCTCCTGGTTTTTGTACATTTCAGAAAATTCCCTAAAATTGAGTAAGTTTCCTTAAAAGATCCCTATTGAAATAGAATTTTGGCGCATATTACTTTGCTTGAATATTTAAATAAGTGTCACTAATACATAGTGAAGCAAGCCTCATTTATAAAATTCAGTTAACTGTCTTTGAGGAATTAAATACCTATTACTATTCAAAATTATGAATAAACATAATATGACATTTCAAGTTTATTTAATGTGAAATCATAACTGAAAAATATTGCAGTGTTTCTGTTTTGACGACTGTAAAAATCCCTAAAATTCCCTATGTGTAATATATTTCGCAATAATTATCATGAAATTTATATTTCGTAAAATCTACTGGATTTTTTCCTATCCGTGAAGGCAGCTATGTTAATGTGTTTAATGGTTATTTATAATATGTTTAGCAACAAATATGGTTTCATGTTTTAAGTTTCTTTCAGTTTTAAATTTTTTATTACTTAAAATTAGAAACTAGTAGTTGTTAGCTTTGGTTTTATATTAAATGATATTTTATTTTATATAAAAATCTCCCAGTTAAAATAACTTTTTAAACGAATTAATGAACCTGAAAATAGGCTTTTTTTTTTATACCACCTGTTTTTGAACTAAATTTGATTATGTTTAGGGTCGAAATGTAATTTTTATGTTAGAGATGGTCAGTAGTCTACCTAATTGTCACTTTTAGGATTTTATAAATTACCTAATATCAACACTTTTTTTAAAATTTATAGGACACTACAGAGTGGGAGCCTCCATCTGAAGCTGATATCAACAGTAATACTATTAATGGAACAGAAAAAAGGGTAATTGTGTTGAATAATTTTGGTTTTACTTAATTTCACGTCTATAATAATTTTGTGATAACTTAATGTAGAAAATGGTATAGCTGCAGTATACTCTTACTACTAAAAAATATTAGGTAAAGCACAACTTTGAATGCATTTACCTTCTAAATCATGTGTAAAATAATTTGAAATATAAGAATAGAACATAGTTTTTATTTAAATATGAAATCAGTAGAAATTATATATAAAAAGCTATCAGTTAGCGTTATTGAATTTTTTTTAAAACAGAAATTGTAATTATTTCTAGAGAAGAAAGATATTTATCAGTATGCATTAACTTCCAGTGATTTGTGTGTATTTCATTGAATATCATAGGAACTTGCACAATTCATTCAAAGATCTTGATTTTGTAGCTTTGAATTGTTGGATAAATGATTTTATGCATTTTGTGAAGTAAAAAATATAAGGTACAAAATTGATAGATTTTGCTTAAGTTGACTAATTTTTAACGTATTTATTATTCTTTATTTGAAATACTTAGAGATGCAACCACATTGAAAAAGAAAAACATTGGGATTTATGCTAATAGTAGTGTGTTCAAGAAGTAGTGTATGCAATGTATATGTTACTTTTGGCCGTTTTTATATTCTTAACTCGTTGACAAAGATAAATCGCCTGATTTTTCTTAAACATCTACCAATAGGTACACTTTGAGAAGTATTTTCAAATGTAGAAATTTCATTTCCTTATTTAAACACACTTTTTTTATATTATCAACTTGTTATATATATGATTATGTTCTTTATTCTCTAATGTAAAATTTCAACCTAACATCTTAAAATTGGGTCATATAAACATTTGTGACTAAATTTTTAAATGAAAGTGAGCATTACTTGTTAGGTACCAACATTAGTTTTTTCTTTTGAAAGTTTTATCTATTTAAAACATACAATTGCCAAGTGCAGAAACATCTTATAATTATGTGTTTTTTAATGTTTTCTTTACTTTGGTAAAAGGAGCACAATAGTGTTAAATCTAGTTTGGCTTCATGGGTCTCCATTAATCTATGATCACTCTATATACTATTATTTAACTGTGATTTATTATTACTTAAGTAAAAAAAATGTTAATATTTGCTAATATAGCTAAATTTAATGTTATGAAGTAGTAAATTTGATGTTGTGCTAAAGTTTTTAACCATATATCCCTAGAAATTTCTTTAATTTACTAATTATTGTAATATTGTTCAACTATAATTACATTTTGTCATTAATGAAAGTAGCTTAATTCCCTCCTTAACTCCTACCTTTCCTAACAGGTGCGTTTTTCTTCACCTGCAGGTTCTAAAAGTGTAAGTATATAACATTTCAAATGCTTACTAATTACTGCATGTCCCTTTTGGAATAACATTAAATTTACTACATTTTTCGTTGTATAAATTGAAATTGTTTCTAAATTATAGTAAAATGTATGTATAATTTTTTATCAAAATACTATTATGTCAATGCATTGCTATAAAATATTCTAAAATATAGAATTTTTTTTTAAAAAAATGCTTTATTTGTATCGCTACTGATATCATTGCACACTGAAAGAGAGAAGAGTTTTTTATTATACTTCTCTCCGTGTGCGGATATAACTTTCAATAATTTCTCTAGTGATGCCTTAATTTTAGCAAACAAAAATTTGCACTGTAATCAAAACAATAACTTGACAAGAAAGTAGAATTATAATTTAAATATACTGCTGAAAAATTCAGTGTTTCTTTATGAGAGCATAACTTGGAGAAAGTTTTGAGAGCTTTGTGAAACGTCCAATACATTGTTGCTCTTATTTGAAAAACCCAACCCATTTGTAAAAAAACCCTTCCTCTTTAAAATAATAAAGTGCATTTAATTTAAAGATTCTTTCATTTGTTTTATTCAAAAAGAATTTTTTTCTTCACTGAACTAGGTTGAAAATGGAATCCCTAGGAGTTCTATTCCTGGTCAAGTAGTTATTACTGACGATTATACAATTATTGGAGGAATCTTAAAAATTAGGTATGCAAATTAATGTTTGTATTTTTTTAATAGAAAACAAATTTTTTTAATGTTTCTTTTATTTTGCAGCCCAGCAACTAAACTTATCTTCGATACACAAGTTTCGAGTGATGTTGCAATCAAATTATCCTGTGCTGCTGATAAAACAGTTTCTTATAAAGTAAATTTATTTGCTCAAAATGTTTTTTAAAAATTTATCTTATGCATTTAAATATTTATACTATTCTATTACATTATGTATCTAAAAATGGTAAACTATTACATTGTTTTTCAATACTTTGCTTTTGCATAAGTCTATCAACTTAGTACGCATGTTTTGTACAATCATTCTGAGTTAAATCATAAAGGTATTCTAATAAACCGCGACAAACCATTTTTTAAAAATTTCAACTATGTAAATGGTATTTGTTACAAATTTTGTTTTAGTTAGTAAATTTAACCAAATATTGCTCCAATAATTTTTATTTCAAAGATTTATATTAAAATATAAATTGTGAATAATATTTCATAATCATATTTATTTTATCAGAAAAGAGCAAAATTTTTGTGAAAATAATTTTTTTCTTATTTAATTAAATAGCATTTGAAAATATTCTCTTAAATGTTTTGGATAGAAATAATCAATAGTTTCTAAGTATCTTAAGTGGATATTTTTTAAAGGTTTATAGTTTAATAAAAAGTGAACACACTATTTTTTTTAAAGAGGTTAAAAGAAAAATTGCTTGTTTTCTCTTTTTTTAATATTCTATTTTTTAACCCTGCATGTCTAAAGTTAGTCAAATAGACAACCAACTTTTCTAAAGTTTTGATGTTACTGTTTCATTTTAATGTTTACAATCTTTGTAGATTATAAAATTTATCTCTTAAACTGTATTTTAATATAAATATTTGACAATCTCACTCAAGCTACCCTAATTTGTTTTACGCAAATAAAGGAATTATAAAAGTTACCACATTTTTTTTACCTTAGTCTAGGAGTCACATGTCTGCGGAGTAATGCAGTTTTAAATTTATTCATGAAGAGACATATTTTTTATTTTTGCAAAATATATATAAAATGCCTATCATAAGTTTCATGAAACAAAACATTTATTTAACTGTTAACTTTTAGTCTTCATCTTTTTATGAGAAGTGTTAAAGATTGTTGACATTGTTTTGTTTTTCTTTTTGTTCTTCAGGTGAAAACTAATAACATCGAAAGTTATAGAGTGAAACCATCTTTGGGAGTTATTCAACCAGGCAACACTGTAGATATAAATGTTGTACTACTTTCAGGTATATTGATCATTGATAAGTTTTAATTGCAATAATTTAATTAGAATATTCAATAAAAAAGTAAATTCTGAGATTATCTGGTTTTATTCATCAATTTGTGAATTTAAGCTTTTAATTTTTGCTTTAAAATTTACTTGTTTTAAAATTTATTGTGGATGGTTAACATGAATAATTATTTCTGAAATTTTTAAAATTTATTTTTGAAGAGCTTAGGAAAATAGTGATAAGCCACATTCTTTGTAAAGTTGACATTTTTACACTAAACTCTACCCTAGTATTGTATTCAGATGTTTTACAAGTGTTTGGAATGTCTACTAGATTTGAGCACAATACACAGAAAACAGAAACATAGGAATCTATATTTCTTCTAAAATGCTCTTACAAAAACTTATAATTTTTAAGAACAAATTTAATTTGTTTTCATTGTGAAACTTTTAGTAATTTTCAAGGGGATTAATCGCTCTAAACTTAAGTGCTCTTTTACTTAATTTCTTCCAAGTCTTGCAAAAAATAATATTGATTTAAAGTTATTAAATTGATATTTTCTACTGCAGTATTATAGAGTAAAGAAAAGATTTTATAATTCGTTTTTTTTTTTTTATAAAATTATTTAGAAATTTTTTTGTTGAAATGTTTAATTTTTTTTTCAAACACAAACTAGCAATTAAATTGAAAAGAAAGCTTTTCAAAAAATGTTCGTAAAATATGCTTTTTTGTTTAAAATAATTTCACATGTGTTAGATGTTTAGATATTAAATGGCAGACTGAAATGAAATGTTTAATGTCAAATTTTAATATATCATAAAAATTTGTAAAACCCTTTTTAGTAAATTCTTTTGCTAACTCATAATTTTTTTAAATGCCTTATAAATTTCTAATATTGAAAGCTTATTTTTTAATTTTTAGTTATTTTATAATTTGTATTGTAAATTATTCCTCTCTTAGAGCTATGAGATGTTACAATGTTGTATGTTGCCTATTTGTTTCTATTTTTTGCATATTTCAGAACTTTTTAAAATTTCCACATGCCATTTTTATTTTTTAAATGATTTTAAAAGTTGTGTAAAATTATGTAACCTCTGTAATGTACACTGTTGTTTACACGTAAATAACAGATTCGATTGAATTCTATTTAAATTCTAGGTTTCAATCCTCAACCTACTGATAAATTTTTGATTATGGCGATGGAAGTTTCCGATCCAACCCTTTCTGGTGCCAATTTAAGTAATGCATGGAAATCTGCCTCTCCTAACATTATCGCCGATCACAAGTATGCAGTTTGCTTCAATACAAGATATCATAATTTTTTTTATTTCAGCTGCTAATTACTATTTATGTCTAGGTATTTCATTGTATTACAACTTTTGAAAATTCTGCCAAACCTGTTTACTGTGAAATATAAGATAATTCGAGATAATTATTCAGTCCTCTGAACTTTGTTTCAAAATGTTTTAAAAAAAGGGGGGCATAATAAAATTTATTGTGAATTTTTGGAGGATTGGCCTCTAAATGTTAAGAAAATTTTTCTAGAAATTTTCTAAAGAAAACAAAATTAAGGTTTCCTTCCTAGTCCATTTGCTTTTGATGAGTAATCTAAAAAAAAAAAAAAAAAATATGACACTCCCTCTTGACAGAAGAATCAATCAGAAGTTGAAATATTGAAGCTTTATTATTTTTCTTGCCCAAAAATTTTTTTATGGGGGGGAGGGGTGATTTTTTTTTTTACACTTTATACTTTTTGTTAAAAATTTTAAGCTTTGTCTTCCTGTCTATAGACATACTTTCACAGATAATCATGATGTTCCTAACCCTGATGTACTGTAGTGAACATTTCTTTCCCTCCTCTGACATTTATAACACATTTCCTTACCCTGATTTAGTAATGTCATTTAAGCTTAACACATTATTAAAAAAAATTTTGTAAGAAAATATCATGTTAGCCTAACTTCTTAATGGCATCATATTTAGTAAATTTTTTTTAAAAACTTATTGTTTAAATATTTCTTTGACTATTGATTCTTTATATTTTTTAAAAAATGAAAGTTGATTTAATAGATTTTAAGACGTATAGTTTTTCAACGTTACCCATACAATTGTAATTGTAAAAGCATTCTCATTTTAATTGCTTAGTTTCTCATTAATGTCCTGTTTCTTTCATTTATGTTCAAAAAGAATATTGGAAGCTTTTTGCTTCCAATCATAACCTTAGTTCAAAAGTAGATAGACTGTAGCAAAATTATTTAAGCTGATGGCTGAATTTATTTATATATAAAATATTGGTATAGTAATTGTAAAAGCATTAAGATTACGCAATTCAATAATTTCTTTTACTCTTTATTGAACCCTTTAGTTGGAAAACTTTTTAATAGAAATTTTTGTCATAAAGGCATATGGTTTGACCAGGTGAGACCAACTTATTAGAAGTCTGAGAAGTTTAAGTGTATGTGGTAAATTTTTAATCTGTAATTTAACAAAGGTTTTAATTTATTTGTTTCGTAATTAAAGTTGTGAAATTACATTTATTAAAAGGTTATGCAAAAAAAAGTGATTTTTTTTTCTCAAATTTCTGTTTTAAGTATTTTGTAGTTAATTATGATTGGAAAAAAAACTAGAATAAACAAATTTTTGTAAATTAATATGTTCATCTTTAATTTTTACCTTAACTTTTTGTTAGCTTTTGTTTTAATATATCCTTGTGGGGAAAAAAATCTTAAAGAGTATATTTTGATAAATGTATTAGTAAAAATATGATTTTTAATCTATACTTAAATGATAAATTTTGATTTGAAGTTAATGAAAAATATTTTGTTTTAGATTGAAATGTATGTTAAAGGATGAGGAACCTCTCAGTGAAGAATCCGAAATGGAAAAAACCTTGAAAAATATTAACTCTCTTCTAACGAATCTTGAAAATAAGGTATTTTTACTTAATCATGTTTTGAAATAGCGAACTCATTTCATCATAAATGAGTTTGAAGAATATTCTATTATAAATAATTTTATTAAGAGTAATAAACTATATTTTAGTAAAACTATTACAGTATAAATATTAGAAATTAATTGTTCAACTGTTAAACCGAATACATGCAATCCAAAATTTTTTTAAATGAATATAACTTCTGTTACCTAAGATTTGCATATGAGTATCTGGTATATTAAATAATTTTATAAATCCAACTTTCAAATTTACTTTTTGTGATCTATACATTTCATAATCGTTATTACATTCATCCATCTTCATATTGTCAAGTGATGGTCAAGTTTCTTTTGATATTATGCAAAAACAATTGTATAATATCAAAATTATATAAAATATAAGTTTTTAATAGAAAATATGCATCTAATATTTAACTTATTTAACTACTAATACTTAATACTTAACTTATACTTAATATAACCTATACTTATTTAATTAATATTTAACTAATTTTAGCTACTTTTAAGTATAATTGCAAGTTTATGTGTATTGATTTAAATACAAAATCTGTGGCACTTTATGATAAAACAAAGAGTTAAAAAAATAAATTTGTTTATTGACTAATTTATATTTTTGGGGGGTGGTCAGAAACTGCTTAAAATCAAGACATAGTTAACTATTAATGTTATCATTTAATGTTAATCATTAATGTAATTATTTAAGGTCAATCATTTAATGTAAATCATTGATGTTTCTGTATCTAAATCTGTTGCAATAAATTGAGAATTTAAACAAATTTTAACATAAAATCAAAATTAATTTAATATAATTTAGTTATTTCACTGCTTAAATATTATATATTTTTATTACAGGTAGCTACTTTGGATAAGAAGCAGAATTCTCTACATCTTAAACAAAACATTTTGCTTGTCCTAACATTCTTCTTAATGGGCATCCTTTTGTTTCACGTTTTTCTTCACAATGACTTCTTTTCTAAAACATTTAAACTTTAAAGTTTTGAGAGCTTAATATTGTTGTTAAAAGATCTGTTCAAGTTACGTGATTTTTATAAATGAAAATTAATCTGTTTATCATTTCTTGAATCAGCTAAAAATCATTTCAATAAATCAAAAATCGTAAAAGTAATAAGTTTAAAAATAATTTCATTCTTCAGCTATGTAATTTTTGTACTTACATTCCAGAAGCTACTGTAAGGCTATATATGTATATAATCTAATCTTAATTTACTGTTGTCTGTGACATTTTATTGTATAGATTATTCATTATTTGTTAAACTTTTAAAACAGTATATATTAAACTATGCAGTATTAATTTGTTACATATGTTCTTTCGATCTTGTTCTCATATTTTATAAACTATTTATATTACCAATGTTATATATTTGTGTAATTCAAAACTTCTTTTATACTTGATATGAATTTTTAAATGAGAAAGTATTGCATGTTTGTAAAAAGTGTTTGATGTGTCTATAATTTTTATAGCTATGTTTTGTTGATACAGCTCATTTTATAATACTTGCGTAGATCGCAGTTCTTTACAAAGAATTTTCTGGCATCTTATGCATAGCTTGTAAAATATTTATTTTTTGGTCATTTAAACAATATTTAATAAAACTATTTTTGTAAAGTTGTTTTAGTCACTTAATAATTACTATCTAAAGTTTAGTTATTTTGGTTTTTATATTGAAGTAAAAATGTTTTGTCCTAATATGTAAATTTTTTCGTAAATTTGAATCTTACAATTAAATGTAATATGAAATTATGACATTTGATTACTTTTCCCAAAGAATTTTCTAAAAGATAGAAAATAATTTAAAAAATAAATTTTAATGTGTAGAAATAGGAAAAGATAGAAGAATCTGCATCTAGTAATTAAACTTTTTAATCTAATGATTCATATTGCCTTTTACATAAGATAACAATACCATAAATAATTATTAAAATGTTAGTTATTTTTCTATTTATTAAAATGCTTGTTGAAAGCAACTTTACAATTTCAACTCAAGTTTTCAACAAGTCTTTTGTTAGCATATAGTGGTCTATATTTTCAGTATACAAATTCGATAGAAAAGTTTTTTTTAAATTTTGCAACATTTATTAAAATGTATAAGTAAAGTAATATTTGACAAATACTACCTTCGTAAAGCTGCTATTTAAAATCTGATATTCAAACTGATACAAAAAAAATTATTTTATTGTTTAATATGATAGTTTTATCCCCGAAACTCTGTTATGAATATATGAAAAATTAGAAATAATTGCTTTATTAAAAACAATTCTCTTTAAATTTTGATTTTCAAAGCCCTCTTGAACTTTTTGAAAAATTGTTATGCATTTTTTGAAAACATATAGCAAGTAAATATGTTAAGAAGATAAATTCTGAATTCAAACTTGTACTGCTTCCATTACAAGTTAATTTCACAAATAAGAGACCACAGACCTCCTATTTTTGCTATTCCAATTGTAGAACTTCTTTTTATTTTCCTATTTATTTCTCTTAATTTTCATGATTGATTTACTGTTTTATGTCATTTACCAGCTGAGAATCTTCTGGTGCTACCTCGGAATTATGGATTTGTTTTTTTTTAGATTGAAAAAGCCAAAAAATATTTAATGGAAAAATATATAGAATTGTATCCCTTTTTTTCTATAAAAATATGGTTTTCATCAAGCAACAGATATTTAAAACAATGAAGCAATTGCTCCATATCGCAGTAGATTGTCAGATCATTGTGAATTACTTTTGAAATTTAAAAAAAACAAAACTTATTTGGAATTTTTAAAAAAAGTATTCTTTAATTGAACTCTAGTGACTTAATTAAATTACCAAGGAATATTTACTATGTTCATATACCCCTGTGCTTCATCATATAAAACTTTTGAACTATTATTTAAAAAGACTTATTGATGATTTTAACAATTGATGATTTTGATTCAAAGAACTGTTCAGTCCACCAATTGTAAAAATATTTGTTTCAGGCTTCTTTACTGATTTGTTTTTTTAGAAATTTTGCTTGATCATTTTTTGAAAAACTTAATTCAACAATCTTAACTATAAAATGAATTGGAATGTTCATTAATTCAGGGAATCATTTTCTAATCTATNCTAATCTTTTTTTTTTTTTTTTTTGACTAGTGGTGGTGTCCTTATTATAGCATAGAACTTCATTGTATCAAAATTTTCATTTCCCACTATCCATTACTTAAAATTTCATAATGTGAATTAATCAGACATTTCAAGTTGGTGAAAGTTTGTTTTATAAAGTTGATTAACTGTCCTTATTCAAACCATGCAATTTCAAAAATTATCAAGATAGGTTCTTCATAATTTTAATTTTTGATAAATTTTTATTTGAATTGTGTAAACTTTTCTTTAAAAATGGTAAGTGAAATGAATTTGAAAGATCCTTTTGAATCAAATTCTTGTAAAACTTGTATTTATTTTCCCCCCACAGAATATTTATTTTTAAATGTAAGTAAGTTGCATTTTATTTTTAATAAATTTAGATTGTCACTTTTTTAAAGAACAACGTTCAAAATGTCAACCTTATTATCATTGTTAATTTATAAGTTTCATTTAACACTTTAATTTACTGGCAGTAAGGTGAAAGAAATTAATAAAGTTCTTTTTTAATGGGCATTTAATAGTTATAATTACAAATTTACATTTTATATTAAAGAAACTACACATTAAATAATACAATTTAAGTAATACGTTACAAGATTGCTTAGTGAATATTCATGAACTAGGTAACTATTACAAATGATACGTAATAATTTTAACGACATTTTCACCTCAGCTAAACAAATTTGTTATTGGAACATGGGAATCAAAAGGTAATAATTTATTTATTAATATAACAATTCAATGAAATTAATCATAGTCACAGAAGCGTTCAAATGAGATAAATTTTGTGATATGTTGTAGTTTGAATAATTGTTATAATACTAATTTGAGTGATATTTTTGTACATTTATGTCTAAATTATTTTCCTGGCAAGGAAATGTTTCCAAACTTAACTCTTACAGGTGTTTTAAATAAACCATAACAAAAAAATTAGTAGCTAAAATGCATTAGGAGGGGATAAAATATTAAAAATAGAGCTATGGGAAAAAAGTCACACTTATCAAAACTTAATGATTATTTTATTTTTGAAAATTTAAAATACTAATACGACATCCACACCATGTTGAAATTTCTTATGACATTATTATAAAGTAACTAATAATTACGAAGATTTTTAAAAAAATTGGTTTTTATAAAATAATTCTACCAACAAGACTTTTTAATATAGTGTCTTGCTAAATTCTTTAACTTAAAAGGTAAGATGCACTATTAAATTTAAAATTGTAAAAACGACTGTCCTGTATGAAGAAAAAAATAATTATAACCTCTAGCTAATTTGTTTAACTTGTAAAGAATAACAAAAAATGCACTATGAAACGCAAAATTTATACTTAAATCCAATTTCAAATAGTTTCGGATGAAAAATCACTTAAACAAATTTAAAATCACACAATGTTTAATTGATTTCAAAAATTGGCATTTTTCTTTTGGATTCTCGTCACCCAAGGTTGCATTTGACTTTAAAAAAGTTTATTTTTATTAAGTTTTGTAGTTTTGTCATTTTAATTTAGCTACTAATTTCTAGGCTGTGGAATATTCTATCAGTTATTCAAATACCTTAAAAATTATCTTTGGAATTAACTTGAGAGCATTTCCTTGTAAAATCAAATCCTTTTTCTTCTATGTACGAAAAGACCTAACTACCATAAGTAACAGGTTCTGAGTGGAACAAGTTTTTCTGTCACCTGCAAAATTTATTCGACTCACTCCACTGTTATTGGTTAAAATCATTTTTATAAGTGACTAACCAAGTGAATATGGTAAGAGCTTAATTATTAAAAAAATTGGTATGTTACTCCTGTGGTCTGTTTAGAACACAAAGTCGGGAAAAGAAAATTTAAATGCATAAACTTGTCAAGTCAATAATGTCATAAACTCTGTATCAGGGTTGGCAAGCTTTTAACAATAGACAGTTTTATCCGGTTTTAACCATCAAGAGAAAAACCCATTTATAGCGTGAAATTTTAGTGTAAGAAATGATTATTAACTTCTATAAGTATAAAGTAGTTATAAATAAAAGTACACATCAAATGACAAGCGATCAGTCGAATAACTGTACTAAATATTGATAATTTAAACCTTGAATCCAATGATTGAAAAAATCAACTTAT
This sequence comes from Parasteatoda tepidariorum, assembly GCF_043381705.1. Taxonomy (NCBI): domain Eukaryota; kingdom Metazoa; phylum Arthropoda; class Arachnida; order Araneae; family Theridiidae; genus Parasteatoda; species Parasteatoda tepidariorum. Next base: position 50,636,491 of record NC_092206.1, read on the forward strand.
TAAACAAAGCATTTGTTATTATTTGGTTATTTATTTCTTGGATATTATTAGTTTGCAAATCAGTGAATATATTAAAATAATTTATAGGCGATGTTTAAGTACGTGTAAATATTAACAACAAATATTGAGAATCTAAAAAAAAAATCGAAAGTTAAAATCAGACGATTATTGGAGGACTACTTTAGTTTTACTTAATCTAAAAAATATGCCTAAATTGTAACTTAAAAAATTGAAATCAATAATTATACTGATAACAGATAACAACTTGTGGTTATTACATGTAATATAAACTAAATAGCTATAATATGGCAAATAATACTGATCTTAAAGTATTAATAGTACTGTTTTTTTTTTTTTTTTTTTTAGAAAAGCCAGTTAATAGCTTCAATTATTTTTACTTTATTTTTTACTCTTAATATATATTAATCATGATTTTAGTAATAATTATAATGCGTCCCGCAGTGGACTGATCGTTAAGACACGGTTCCCAGTAGATCATTGAAGTCAAGCATCACTGGNTTTTTTTATTGGTGTTTTTAGAAAGGTAAATAATTGGCACTGTCACTGGTTGCATAAGTTCTTAATTTTTCAAAAAAGTGCTTAATTTTTTCAATAAAAAGTCCTTAAAAGTGCTTAATTTTTGCTTTGCTAAAAGAGTGGGAACCCTGTAATGTCATAAACTCTGTGTTAGGGTTGGCAAATTTTTGACAATAGACAGTTTTATCCGATTTTAACTATCACTTGAAAAAACCCTTTATAGGGTAAAATTTTAGTGTAAGAAATAATTATTCATAAAGGCATTTGTCCTCTCTCTCAATAGAAAAGGTGTTGTTTTGTGGCTTTTTTGGCCGGTACCCCCTTCGGCTTCCGTGGCCATATTTTTTATTTTATTTCTGTTGTTTTCTTTATTGCTTCAAATAATTATTAACTTTTATAAATATGAAGTAGTTATAAATTAAAGTACACATAAAATGACAAGTGATCAATTAAATAGCTGTACTAAATATTAATTTAAACCTTGAATCTATTGATTGAAAAAATCAACTTATTAAGCAAAGCATTTGTTATTATTTAGTTATTTATTTTTTGAATATTATTAGTTTGCATATCAGTGAATATATTGAAATAATTTATCGGTGAGTACATGTAAATATTAGCAGCTAATTTTGAGAATCTAAAAGAAAATCGAAAGTTAAGACGAGACAATTATTGAAAGACTACTTAAGTTTTACTTAATCTAAAAAGTATGCCTAAATTGTAACATAAAAAATTTAATCGATATTTAGACTGATAACAATTAACAACTCGTGGTTTTTACATGTAATATAAACTGAATAGCTATAATATGACAAATAATATTGATCTTAAAGTATTAATAGTACTGTTTTTTTGTTTTTTTTTTAGAAAAACCAGTTAATAGTTTTAATTATTTTATCTTTATTTTTTACTCATAATATATATTAATCATGATCATAGTAATAATTATAATGCAAATATAGTGCGTGATTTAACTTTATTAATATGTCTACAATGACAAAAAAAAAAACTTGTCGCAGGTTTTCAACAGATTTTTGTTGTGTCATATCAAAAACCCAATCCTTCTCCATGTCAAAGATGATAGAGACATTTTTTAATTAATTGAAATTAACTTTTTATCATTTATACTTTTATTGTAAAAAAAAATTAATTGTGTTTTACACTTAAGCACACCATTGTCCGACTTATCAGCGGCAAGTACTAATTATAATTATTAAAATGAAAGCTATTTCTTCTAAAATCGGTCATTTTTGGAAGTGCGAGTTATTTTTATTATTTAACCTTAGATAACAAAAACTTATATCACAGTTACTTTGTAGCTAATCATCCATCAAATATAAAATGTAACATTCGAAGTTCGACATCTTCCGATTTTAGCGTGGCTTAAAGTCAGGAATCTATTTGTCAAATGATTAACTATCTATCAAAGAAATGAGAACTGATTTTCTATCCCTTTAAATTAGTGATCATTGGAAAGGTTGGGTATTGTGCTCTTTCTTTTATTTCATTCTAATTAATGTCTATTTCCGCATTTAGTCTGCGTCATTTTGAAGTGATTTTAACCTACGTTTTAAAACCTACATGTTTTAATCCTTAACGCATTTTGGGTTAGACTGGCAGACTAACAGCAATTTTTTTGCTTCAGTCTATGACCAACGTGTAGCAGGTGTCCTTTATTTTTTATACACAAAAAATATAAAAACTATTATAATGATCGGCATTATATGATGAATCTATTTACATTCTATAAATTTTTCCGTTTTTGTGAAACAAAAAAATAGACTATAATGTTATACATACCCTACTAAACTTTCTACTCTTTGTTCTTGGCATAAATTGAATCGGATATCGCACCATTAACAAATAATTTTTTTATGTTTAAAATGTATATATATTTTTTAAAGTTTTATAATTTTTTAAATCTTTAAGTCGGCAGTAGTTCTTTTTTAGAATTTTTTTCGATGAATTTCTTATTCTCTACATAATTTTTGTTAAAATTTCGCACTTCTTCCATAACTCTTTGGCTTTTAAATCATCTTTGGCTTTAGGAGATGTCCATGCAGGTTTACAATCTACAAAATACTGACCAGATATGTTCTTTACTTCTTCGGAGGTAGCAAGGTATATTGATGTCTGAGCGCCACTTTTACTATCTTTCAAGAAAAAATATATTACGGGTATTATTATATACTTTATATACCATTGGGCATTCCGAGCGATTTTTGTCCTAACTCCTCCTGGATGCAACGAATTAGCAGTGACTCCAGTTCCTTCCAAACGCTTTGAAAGTTCTCGAACAAACAAAATATTCGCCAATTTCGTGCTGCAATAAATCCAATATGGATGCCTTACGCATTTCTCACAATTCATATTGTCCAGGTCCAGATTTGCCCACCAGTGAGTTACTGAAGACACTACTATTATACGAGATGGCGCGGACATTTTAAGCAAATCTAGAAGTAAATGGTTCAACAGAAACGGACCAAAGTGGTTTGTGGCAAATTGCTCTTCTAGATTATCCTTTGTTAAATGCAATCCAGATTTGGGCGTTGTTCCAGCATTATGGATCAGTACATCCAGTCTTTTTTCAGTTGCGTGGATTTCTGCTGCAAACTCTTTTACTGAATCGAGTGACGATAAGTCAATTCGCCGTACATAAACGTCTGTATTACACGAACGAGCTATAATTTCGTTCGCAGCTGCTTGTCCTAATTCTAAATTTCGACAAGCCAAGATAACTTTAGCTTTGCGTGCAGCCATTTCAAGAGCTGTTTCAAATCCAATTCCGGAATTAGCTCCTGTTATGATTACAACTTTACCTTCCATGGAATTTCGATTCCGACATACTCCTGCAGATACTTTTAAATATAGTTTTAAGAATAGCAATGATATTAGTACTATAGAAATTAAATAAATCATTCTTATATTATAAGTCTATCCACAAGAGAAAGACCATCCGTTACTCAACACAGAATAACTAAATTAACGAGAAGTACCATTAGAAAGATTTTTTTACGCGAAAATTTGTAGGTCATTAGTTTATTAAACTTCTATTTCTATACACACTAATGAAAGTGAAGTACTTATCCATCGAAGTCGACAGTTGCATTCATTCATTTATTTTATTTTGAAATGGGTCAAATCTCCTTAGGTGATTTAAAATTCATCACCACCCGTTGCGTTTATATACGTGCGATGGACAACCACGTTTGTAAAATTTTTACTAATTAGAAATGTTTGACAAGAAGGATGAAGTTTTTTTCACTTATTTCCTTCTCGCTATTTTTAAAAGCTATTTCAAAACTTTTTTTCAAGGATTCGGAATATAATATTTGTAGAAAGGAGTGTTCAGTTTACAAATTGCGCAATGTTTTTTTTTTCTCTCTCTCTCTTTTTGTGGATGCATGCATTTTATTTTAATTTTTTCATGGTTTTAAACTCTTTATTTAATTGCGAAATTATTTACTTAAATTTGGTTTCTTTAACAAGATTTGCGCTTTTTTATTTTATTTTTCGTGAAGTTTTAAGTACAAACTAAAAAGCTTCGCATATGTTAACATCGAATTTGTTTAAATTTGTTGAAAAGGAAAAGATAGTTGATGATAGTTTAAAAAAATTTTTTTATTGTCAATAACACTTGGAATAAGTTATTTCATGAAGTGAACCATTTCAAAGTGGTATAAAAAGATTGAGAAATGAGTTAAATATGATCAAGTTTCTTACTTTTATAAAACTGATATGAATAAACACGTGTATGTATTTTTATAATTTTTATGTTTTTTAATTAACAAAAATTTATTAAATAAATTAAAGAAAAATCTGTTAACATTTAAAAATATTAAATCAGTTCACTAGTTATTAATTTTAACCTCGAAAAAATAATCTAATAATAATCGAGTGATTTTTTTTATTTCATCGTACTCTTTGTACATTTTTTATGTGTCGACATATTTTCAAAATTTTGAGTTTAGTTTTTGCCCAGAAAAAAAAATGTAACGTAATGTTGAGCACCCAAAACAGCACGGCTCTTACAATTTTTTAGCATAGAAAAATAAATCATTGAGGTACAGCCCTTTCTTTACAAACAAGACAAACCAAAGAGTTCATATTATAGTTATATTATTAGTTATTTATTTTAATGCTGATGTGAACAACAATACATAGTAACATACCACAAGCTTGACCTGCATATAATTCAATGTTTCATTTCAATTAAAATAAAATTTTATTATTTAAATTTCTGTAAAAAAAAACATGTACTAAATGAAGATATTGTTTAATTATCACTTAAACCATTTATTATTTAAAAAAAAGAAAAGCAAAAGTTATGGAGAAAAACCCATTTTGAATAATTTAAAACGATTCCTTTAACCAAGTCTTTTCCAATAATGACACTTTCGATTACATTAGTTTTTTTCTCTATAATATTAAAATTGTACTACAGTTGGTTTTGTGCATAATTTTAAAATTCCGGTTTATATATCGTTATTTTGAAAACTTTTTAAATTGAAATATCATCTTGGAAAAAAAACTACGATATTTAAATTATTACCCCAAATTGAAATAATTGACTGAAATACTTGAAAAACAAATTTGTAAAAGTATTATTTTATGTGTTATATATAAATGTATATATATATATAAATGTTAACACTTGTCCTTTTTTAGATAACTGAATATCATATACATACTTTGCACTCTATAAAATTATTCCCAAAACGCGCTGTATTTCGCCTCTGTACAGAATGTTGGAAATTAATGACAAACTCAAATAGTTCATATGATCTTCAAGTTCAGCAATAACCGAATTTCAATTTAGTTTTCTGCTGTTGTTTAAATATTTACAAAAATGCAACGGATGCAAGTATTTTTAATTTAAAATTATTTAATTTTCGTTAAAATTTCAGATTTTCCCCACAATTCTTTGCTTTTGATATCATCTCTAGCACCTGGTAATATCCATGCTGGTTTACAATCAGCGAAATACTTCCCTGATGTGTCTCTGACACTGTCGTCCGTAGCTAAATATATTGTTGTCTGTGCTCCACTTTTAGGGTCTTTCAAAAAGGGATAAATTATTGGTAGTATTATAAATTTTGTGTACCACGGAGTGTTACGGAATATTCCTGTTTTAACTAATCCTGGATGTAGTGAGTTAGCAGTAACTCCAGTTCCATTTAACTTCTTAGACAGTTCGTGCACAAATAAAATATTTGCTAATTTAGTATTACTGTATGTCAAAAATGTACTGTTAATATGTTTCTCGCAATTCATATTTTCCAAATCAAGATTACTTGTTCTATATGCAAAAGAAGATACAACAATTATGCGAGAAGGAGCGGATCTCTTGAGCAGGTCTAAAAGTAAATGGTTTAACAAAAATGGACCAAAGTAATTTGTAGCAAACTGTTCTTCTAAACTATCTTCTGTAAACTTCAATCCTGTACAATATACTCCTGAGTTGTGGATAAGGACATCCAGTCTCTTTTCCGTACTGTTGATTTCGTCGGCAAATTTTCTCACCGAGTTCAAGGAGGCCAGGTTTATTTGCTTTATGCATACATTCGAATTTTTAGTGGAATTAATTATCTTCTTAACAGCCTCTTGACCTTTTTCTACATTACGACAAGCTAAGATAATCCTGCCTCCTCGTGCTGCCAACTCACGAGCCGTTTCAAATCCTATTCCGGAGTTAGCTCCTGTTACTATTATCACTTTTCCTTCCATAGAATTTTTATTTTTACACACTCCTGCAGATAGCTTGAAATATAATATTAAAACTAATAAGCAAATTATTAAGAAAACAATGAAATAAACCATTTTCAGGAAAAATCAATAAAAACGTGCGTTTTTTCTTAGTAAATTTACATATGATCACCTTAAAAAATTAGCTATCTTTATCAGTTTCCTATTTTTATGAGACTTCAAAATTTCAATAGTGAAAGGAGTGTACTGTTAAAGAAATAGGATATTGAGTAAGTCTGTACGTGATATAATGCTTTGTCTACTGTCTTCCATATTCGTGAATAAAAGTTTACTTTTATTTACTCAGGCAACGTTTTGTAGAAGGATATGCTTGCCAATAAGTTTTCGTAAAAGGGACATTTTCCACTCAAAATAATTTAAATTTTAAATATTTTGAATTTACGTAGCCCTTTAATCAGTGACAAATAAGATAACTATTTTATTTATATCTACTCTATGATGTAAATGTTTGGTTTAGGCTTAAGCTAATGATTGTGATTCGTGTTCAGGTCTAAGACCTGTGCGTTCAAGATTACTAAACAAAAGTTTTAAAAATAGTCTTCAGACATGCAATAAAAAATTAATTATAATGAAATAAAAATAAGTTTGCTATATTTGTCATGGTGTATATTCTATATCTGGAAAGGAGAATTTGATTAAAGTTGGAGAATTTTAAAAACGCTTTTAACTTTAAGAATGCTTCGCTAATAATGTGATGGTAGTTTATTTAATTATAATTATAATTATAATTAGTTTATTTATTATAATTATTTAATTATTAATTTTCACTTAATTTGTTACCTATCAAAATTATTTAAAAATTTTACTGATTTAAATTAATTGTCTTGTCAAACACTATATGTGCAGTGCGCTAAAAATATAGAACTAAATAACTTTATTTCTCTTGATTGGATTTTTTTTAAAGTAATTACCCATCTGAAAGCATTTTAATTAATAAAAAATTATTGTATAGGGCTTTTTATGAATGACTTGCCTCAATATATTGTAACTTCATAGCGTTTATAATGAAATTGGATTGCTGCGGACATATTTTTAAATATACTCCAGTTATCCAGTTATTAAATAAACTCCAGTTATATATTTTACCATTCAAAGTTGACCCTGGAAGTATGAATAACTTCGTCTCTGAGAATGATTTAAACTAGAATTTAGCAAACTTTGAATTACTGATTAATTGACAAAAGATTTGATTTTTAGAATTAATGATTAATCGACTCGTCTTTAATATCATCGATACTTTTTCCTCTGCTATAAAATCCTCTACTTCTTCGTGTTTACAGACATTAAAAATGGACTTAAGTAAAAATATGGAGTCGTTAGCGTAGTTACTGTTATTTGTCTTGGTTTCAAATAGTTTAAAAGCAATCAAATTTAAAATGTGTTTTAAAGGAACAGCAGGTTTGTTGAATTAGCGAAGATTTTAAAACTTTTAATTTTAATTGATACACTTTTTTAATAAAGGATAATGCAAAGTTAATAAAAAAGTTATTTACATTAAATTAGAGAGGAAAAATTTATCCTGAATTTCTACTGCAGTGTGCGAAGGAATAAAAAAAAAAGGTAACATTAAACTTTACCGAGCTTTAACTTGAACTAACGCGACGATAAAAAAAAAAAAGAAGTTTTATAATCGATTACGATTACAAACTCAAACTATCAATAACTATCGATAAAAAGTTCATAATATTAATACACAATATATAAGATTAAGTTGAAATACTGTATTGAAAGAGAGCTCACTTTGAAGTTAAAAATTAAACAAGAAAATAACGTCGTACAGGTGAGAAGCTCAAAACACATTTTCTCTTATGAACACTAAACACATTTTTTAAACTCAAAACACATTTTCTCTTTCTTTTAAAACTGTATACACAAAAGTATCTAATTCTATATTTCAAACATATTCACGAGCGCACAACAACGTATGCGGAAAAATACACGTTCTAAATAAATCGTTTTCATTTTTTTTTAAAGACAAGCGGTTGCTATAGTTACCGTTAACATACTTTAAATCGTTCGTGTCTTCCTAAATATAGACATGCTTTTATCAACCAAATCATTCAGTTTGTTCAGAACAGACATTACTATTTTGCAATCAGTTTTGGAAAAATATCTGCTTTTTTGTCCCCATGCTATAAATTTTTCCATGGAATTGGCAGTAAGTTCATAGTTATTTATATTTTATAATAATTTTTGGTGAACAATATAGTAATATAGTATAACAGATACTTTCGGACAGGTTATAAATTTCCTTGTTGTACTGGCACTTAGTGAAATAAGTATTTGTAATATCACTATTCTAAAATCAATTTTTCGAAAACAAAACAATTCTGTATAACAAATACTATTTTTTTAATTAAATCGTTTTTTACAACTAACTCTTCAATGCATTTTTTACAAATATTTCAAATGAATTGGCCTTTATTACAATTATTTGTATAATTTCAATAAAGCAAGAATTGTTATTTAAATAATAATTTTTAGCTAACAGTAATGCGATGTAAGAGATACATAATTTTTTCAGCCATGCTTTAAAATTTCCCTTAGAACTGGCACTTAGCAGTACAAATAAGTATTTGTGAATTAATTTTTGGCAAACAACACGACATCAAAATACCTCCTTTTTATCCATCCTATAAATTTTTCTGCTGGATTGGTGTTTAATGCATAATTTTATCGCTTTTGGTTTCACTAGACTAAATTATGAGGATCAAAATTTAACTTAATAATAATTTTAACTTTCGAAAATAATTACAAACTTCACTACTATCTTTATAATAAATTTTGGCCAAAGAATATCACCATACTAAAAATTCTTTCTTTAGCCCTTCTACAAATTATCTTGCTGAATTAGCTTTTAATACACAATTTTTGTTTTATTTTTTATTGTTTGTTGCCCATTTCGGTGGCTTTATATTATTAGGTTTTTCAAAAAACGATTTCAAAAATGCATGCATTGTAACCTAATATAAAGAAGACGAAGATTAATTAATAAAAAGGTGCTATTAAGTTCCAATGAAATGAATTCTTGTTTAAATAGGACTTTAATTTAGCTATGATATTATGAAGTATTAACTAAATCCCATGGAAAACTATTTTTGGACTGAAGCGCATGAACAAAGAAAGAGATTTAAAGTAGACACGAAGATCCTTAGTCTTCGAATGAAAATAAGTTACCTAATATGTCTCTAATGGCGTATCCTCTAATGCTTGAGGCATTTGTGAATTATTACTTCCGGTAATAGTGTACTACAGCAGAAATGTTTAAAACAAAATTTTTTATCTTATCCAAAACTTTTACCGGGATTTCAGATCATAGCCATTTATCCTTTTGACTTTTTGTTTATCTGATTAAATAATTTATACGTAGTGGTGAACGAAAATCATATTTATAAAAATATTAATACATTATAATAGCATAAAAAAAGTTTTCTGAAAGTACAGAAATTCCGTAGTTGGTGGAAGGTATGAAAAATGAGTTGGAATTGCGAAATTTTATGAGGTACAATTATACAAATAAACATTGTGTGTAAGCATACATATAAACATTATCATACATATCTTACTTTATAACCGTCATTGAACAGCCAACCCAATTTTGAGTTTACAACTACCAATGTGAGTCTCGTAACTTTGTAATTTTGAACCCAATCCTGAAAACAAAGAAATTCCTGGGTCAGGAGAAATTTGTCTTAGTGGAGGACTTTCTAATGGAACTAACCCGAATGAAGAGGAAAAAATCACGAAAACCTCCCACGGTTAGCCTGACGTCATCGTTACTCTAACCCTTGATCCGTCCATCACTGAGGATATTTTACATCAGAACTGTTACATCAGAACAGTGCGATCCAGGTGCAAAATTCATATCAATCAGCCATCGCTGAGATTCGCTTCTATCCCTTTAGCCACCACTGTTCATACATGCAAGCATTATTGTAAACATTACTAATATAAATATATAATAAATACTGCTGCGCTTTGAAGGCTAAAAGGCGAAAAATTAATTAATTGGTTGCAGATCAAGTGTGTGCTAATGGAAATTTGATAATAATGCATTTGAATCCCTTCCTAGAATGTAGTCTACATTTTTAAAGGGGTTTTAATTTAAAAAGAGAACATTTTAAAATGTTATAAATTTAGATTGCTTAATGAGGTAGACAAATAATTTAATTAACAATAATTACTTTCCTATAATTTGTATTGAATTTGCTACCTTTCAAAATAAGTATAAACTTGTTTTAAGTTAACTTAATTAACTAATAAGTTAAACTTGTTTGTTTTACTCTTAATGCGCCCTGTAGTTTGGTACAGACAGAGCAACTACATTTGTTTTGTTGTAGCCAAAAAAATATGGGCAAAAAATGCAAATATTATTAAAATAACCATACTTCACAATACATGTGAAGTATGTTATAGTATGTTAAGTTATCTGTGAGGATTAATAAAGCCAGGATATAAAATAAAGCCAAGCGTTGAACTCAAAAGTTTCCAAAATAGGAAACACAGTTGAAGAATTCGTGATATTTTCTATTCTGCAAAATAAATAAATAGACAAATAAAATAATGAAAATAATTCCTAACAGGAAGAGATGCTGTTGTTTATATTCAAGAGATTAAAAAGACTACCTGAGAATGAATAAAAAATATGCATAAAAACTGTTTAAAGATCATATGATATTCTGAATGTGTATAAATAAAGAATGTTTATAATGCCGCTTAGGGACAGCAAACATTGAACCTTCTTAAAATAAAAACTATCACCTTTTTTTTATAATAATTTTCAAATCGATAATTTTTTGTCGATTATTTTTCTAAACACCACGAAATAGAATCCTAGTTTTTAATTCAATGGATATCAGGGAAAACGTGACAAATAAAAAAGTTTTAATAAGTTCGACACTCTCACTTTACCAAACAAACATGCCAAGACATTTAAAATAAATTAAAATAATGAGTAAAACAAAACACGTTTAAAATTGACGTTTCCTAAATTCCTAGATATGATAACCCTTTTAAACCTCGCCAGATTACCAAAAGAAGATCACTGCGATCAACCACTTCCCTTTATATTTTTGAAAAATTACTTATATTGCTAGCACAACGCTCAGTTTCAAATACGAGAAATTATTCCAAGCAAATTTATCTCCGTCTCAAAGAAAGGAGGGGTGTTTCCCAGACCGCCGCCAATAGCCCATCGTGCAGCTCTAGTGCGACGTAAATTAACTACAACAACAAAAAAAGGAAAAAATCTTATTTTTTCCAAATGCCTTGCACTTGTATTTTCAGTTCCGAAGAAAAGAAGCCTTTCAAAAGCACAAAGTAGCTGTTCACGGTTTTAGTTATCATTACTCAAAACATAATCCGGTTACAATTCAGGCATCTTGCCACATTTCTTAATTTTTCTTTCTCTAAGGATGCCTTCGCTCTATTATCGATTATTTTTTTGAATCTTGCTATGTTGCGGCAGAGATTAGTACGGCAGGGTGCAGTGAATATCAGCAGTGGCAGTGAGAGCAGTGGAATGCCTTCACCACAACCGACACGCCGTAGGCGTGCCAGTAAAGATTCAAATCTGTATAAACAAATATCTTCGGATTCGTTAAACGATTTGATCAATTTCTCAGAAACTAATGGCCCACCTAAACGAAATGACAGGCGACATTCCGTGGCTTGTGGTGTTATGTATGTTGACATACAAAAACCATCACTGAAAGCAGCTTTCAACTCTGCTGTTAGACGCATGTCTGGAGCATGTTCGTTGCTGAGCTCAGCACCTTCTTCCACCTATAACCTTGCATATCAGCAACCAGAACCAAAGAAGAAGGAAGAGGAAGTGCTTCTACCTCACGTCTTAGGGACTTTTTGTCAGAATCAGCACCTTATACCCCAAAAACCCAATAACAACAGGAATCAGGCCAAAAACCATTTCCAAGTAAATCGGCGTTTCAGCACGGACTGTCCTCCACCTTCGTACTCAGAAGCTACTAACCTATGGAAGCAACCTATGCCTAGGCAGAAATTACTTACTAGGCAGCATGAGGTAAGGTCACCTAAAGGATCTCTAGTTGCCGTAGAAGACGACGATACCTCAAATGTGGATGAATAAGAGAGTAACATTTGGATGAAAAGGTTTTGTTTTACCGATATTTAACAATTATGTGCCTCAACCGTGTGATGTATAGCTTTTCAAATAGTATTTGAAAAATGACGATGATCGGACTTAACGAGGAATAAAAAGAAAGAATTTTACCAAAAAGCAATTTGAACTAGGATGAAAATTAAGTCACAACTTTCAAAACATTTCATGTTGATTTGTGAAATATGTATAAATGTATTTAATTTCGGTAAATTATTGTGATTTTGGACAGATATATAAATTAGTAAGTCCATCAAAAATCGAGAATAAATTTCAGGTAAATAAAGTAGTTAAATCAATACTCCATATTTTATAAAAAATATCAGGGCCAAAGAGAATAGAAGGGCTGGTTCACTCCTTTGAAGAAACTCTCGCCGCGCCAAACCTCCGATTTTCTCCAGTGACGTCACTGTGGCGCGAAGCTTGCACTTTAACTTCAAGAACGGAGCGTTCGGTCTAACTAGCTCTAACTTATATTGGAGCATTCCTTTTTGCGACATATTCCAAGACATTTGTTGTTTTATAAAATGATTTTCCTCAGTTCATTGCAGTGAATTTACAAAAATTTAAAACTATTAATGAAATACCAGTTTGCGCGATTGCAACTTGCAAAAATTCTGATAGAAATACAAAAGGAAGATATATAATTTTCCACGTGTTCCCCAAAGTAAATGAACAGCAATGTAAAGAATGGATTCAACGAAATGACACAGTTGATATAAAACAGCAATACGTTTATTCTATCGTTAAGAACTTTTATAAAAATTCACCATCTAAATAGAAACAGCACCTCGCTACTTCAAAAAGAAAGACAGGCGAAAAAATTAAAAATGGATTAAGTCAAAGAAAATATATAGTTAAAATTCTCCAAATTTCATAACATATTTTTTTTATGTAGTTATTCAAAATATTTATGATTTTTTTAATTATATTCTCCTAAAATTAAATATCTATAGATTATATTATCTTAAATTTTAACATCTATAAACAATTGTAAAATTTCAAATATCATTATGAACCTAAATTATTATTTTGTTTCAGAAATTAGCGTTTAAGGTTGATGTTTCCTAATGATTAAGTAAGAACAAATTGCTATTAACGGCATAATTTAAAATCAGGATTCTAAATTGAACCCAACTTATAGTTATCAAAGATTATGTAGATAAAAAAGTGTCGATATATGCTTTTCTTAATAAAAGTTAAAACTGAACTTTTTAAAATAAAGTATACTAACTAGTAAAATATTTTTATAAGTTTAAAATGCTATTTTTTTAATGTAATGGCCAAGAAAGTTTTTTTGAACTATGTTTACGAACGGAAATAATGTGTTAATTACGTAAAGTTTGAAANGGACAGATATATAAATTAGTAAGTCCATCAAAAATCGAGAATAAATTTCAGGTAAATAAAGTAGTCAAATCAATACTCCATAAAATATTTAAAAAAAATCCTTAGCCCTGAAAAAATATAATCAATATTTAAGCATTTTAAGTATTCTAAGGTATTTTTCTAATATATTATAATTATCCTAGTGTATACATGCTTCAAAATTTGAAATGAAGGCGTGTGATCTTCAGTTAGTTGGAAAGATACTTTTTTGACAACATTATTGGAATTATTTTTATCTAATTTTATTAAATTTTCAGAAATAACTTTTGAATATGTTTACATAATATTATCAGAGTATATAACAATTGTACATACAAAATATATAAGCAAATTGTGTATACATTATTTATGACTCGAAAATTTCTATAACATTTATTCTTACGATGATGGCCTCATATGAGTCTTAATTGAATTGTGGGACAAATCCATATTTGTTCATTTTGAGATACAAAGATTTAGTCTTATGACTGTAATGTTTTTCTTATCTTGTTTGATTTGTGGAGCCTCTTGTGTGGGAGCTAAAATGGACTAAAAGAGTTCTAGCGTTAAAATAATATAGAAATGGCTTATAACAATATGAAAATTGGGCTAACTCTTATTTTACAAGTGGAATTGGACCACTATTTAAATAAGGCTTTTATACATGGTTAAACCGCATATGATATTGATAGTAAAGCTATTTTGTTGTTCCTATTGTTATTAAAACGATAAATAAGCTTGTTTCTCAGATTCTAATACTTAAATGAATTGTTCTGCATTAACATGTTTTAAGAAAACTTTCTTTAAACAAAATTTATCTGAAGAAGGAAGAAAACTTTTGTCTTTAATTTTGTAACAAATTTTAGCAATATAATAATGATTTAATAAGTAGAGTGAAGTTAGAACTATATAACATAGCTCAAAGGAGTTTCACTTCAATTTCATGGGTATTATTTAAAATTTTGTATCATTTATTTTTTCGGATTTCGTTTTCATAGATCAGGTTCAAAATGTTTAAAAAAATTATTTTTCTTATTTAAACCATTTCTCGTAATATTTAGTTGCAATCCTTTAAATTAGGTTGTAATTTTATAAAAAAATATTCAACTGTATTTACGAAGTACTTGTCGAGGGTAGTACTTGTACTTGTCGAAGTACTTGTCGAGGCAAAATTTAAGAATTTTCCAGTCGAATCCAATGCAAGATGGCATTAGGCTGTGTTGTTTTCTTATATTAGGATACCGAAGAGTTCCATTTTATATTTCCTACATGAAATATTATCAAAATTATCATTAAAAGTTTGCTTAACTCACTATTCTGCAGTATTATGTGTTATCGTTTTACTTCAATTTATTTAAAAAACGAATTAAAGAACAATATTTTTAAACAGGCCATCCTATAAATGGAAAATTTTAAGAATATTTTTTTCAATTGTAAAACATCATAAAAAATTAATAACAGATTCTAAAATTAATAACAGTGTCTCTGAGTTATATAAATAAATGCTTAGGATAGTATTATCATTGGCAAAGGTTCATAATAAAAAAATATTAAAATTGATTCCAAAATGTGCTTTTAGTAAAATTGTCAACTAAAAAATACTCTTTTTAAAAATATTAAAATATTCTCGATTTCTAGTTTTATTATCTAAGCAAAGTATTTTAAAAATATTAAGATAATAAAGAAACATTAAAACCCTTTTTGCGTGAAATATTATTTACATCTCTTAAATTATGTGAAATTTTAAAACTAATTTTATCTTCCTTTATAATGTAAATATGACGATTGAGTTTCTTTCACTTAAACAACAAAACAAAACACACTTAATAAGAAGAAAATTGTGAAAATTTGTTGGAATTTATGTTTTTAAATCAATGAAACTAATATTTATACTACGTTTAATTATAAATGTTTACTTGATGATCGAGACAGAAACTAATGTGTTTCAGCATTTTATACTGATCAGCTCAATTGCTACTCATTAATACTAATTAGCACTTTAAATACTCAGATCTTGCTCAATTTTTAACGAAATTCTTTCCAAATTTTAAAATGATATTTATATTATTTATTAAAAATATTTATATTATTAATTTCGTTTCATTTTATTGAATACTCTGCAATAGAAGTAAAAATGTAAAAAAAGAAAAAAATTATTCTTTATAAAAATGTCCATAATTCAATGAATATTTAAGCTAAATCATGAAATGTTTTGCAGTTATTTCATACAATAATTTGTTTTATAACCATCGTTGAACAGTCGACCCCATTTCCGGGTTCCACTCCGAAGCCTTGTAATTTTGATCCCAATCCAGAAGACGAGGGAGTTCCTTGATCAAATATTGGGGGAAATTTGCCTTCGTGGAGGACTTTTTGATGGAATGAACCCTCTATTGCGTTGCATGGAGAGGAAGATCACGAAAAACCTCCCACAGTTAGCCTAACGGCGAAGGGACTGTAACCGACGATCCGTCTACCTTTGAGGATATTTCAAGTCATTGTGGTTGGCGCAATCCGGATGTGGATTTTTATCGACCAGCCATTTCTGGGATTCGAACCCGGCTCACCGCATTGGAAGGCGAACGCTCTCTCCCCTGAGCCATCGTGGCTCTCATGTGATAACTTTATTTCATTTTATAACCGTCGTTGAACAGTAAATCCAATTTTAGGTTTACGACTACTAATGTACAATTCCGTAGCCTTGTAATTTTGAACCAATCCAGAAAATAAGGAAACTCCTGGATCAATATCCCCAGAGGTATGATTTGTTATGGGGACATGGAGGACTTTGTGATTCGACAGATTTAACGTGCACCAGTCTCCATTTACTACACGGGGAGTCTTTAACCGGAATCTTTATATATATAGTACCAAAACAGACCAAGACCGGCTGCTAGTCCGGGGTAATTAGTTTAAAAATTAATCATATCTAAATTTATTTTCTTTTCTTTAAAAAAATAAAGCTTTTTTACTTAGGGATCTTCATTTACTTAAGCTCTCTGCCAGAACCTTTAAATTTATAATCGATTATTTTACTTTTAAGCCTAAAATTTAGCGTATATTTGTGCCTGAACACATTTTAATCTAAATGATGAGATGTCAAATGCGTATCTTTTGTTTTGAATTTAAAATCTATCAGATAATCGTTTTAAATCTTACTAACTTTTATTTGAAAAAATAAGCACTTTTTTAAATATAACCTTTGTATTCCTATAATTGCTTAAAGTTCAGCAAGGAAGTGTTAAAAAATATTATTTAGCAGACTAACATTATTAAAAGAATCAACCCCTTTCCGTAACTCATATGGATTAACTATAATTTTATTAAAAAGAGCTGTTTTTTCTGTATCTATGATTAGAATTTCTTTGAATCAAGTATGTATAAACAAAAATTGGTTGATTCATAGTATTTTAGGAAGAATTATAAAGTCTGATACTCTCTCAAATTATCGCGAAATTTCCTGAATGTCAAAAATTAAATAACAAGTCCCAGATTAATTCAATTTTCACAGTGAGTTGAAACTTATAAAACTATTGAAACACACAACAAATTGTTTTAGTTCATCCAGTGTAAGAAGACAATTGACTATTTGAGAGTTTAATTTGATGCAGGGGAATCGTAGTATGAAAAATCATTATCGGCTGAGGCTTTTACTTCACTTAACTTTCTAACGCGGTGATTTCTTACAATGATTAGATCCTCAATCGTCTTCTTACGGTGGACGGACGATACACAGAGTTAAGTTACTCTATTCCTGTTTTAGTTTCTTTAAAAAAAAAACAGAGAGATTTTGCAAAACTTTTAAAAACACTAAAATACGTCATTTTTGAAATTTTAATTACCATGTTTTTTTTTTATTTAATAGTTTCTTTTAAGACTTCTAAAGACGTTAAAGACTTCTTTTAAATGAAATTTTCTGAAACGTTTTTTTTTCTTTCAAATTTATTTGCTTACACAAAACCGTGAAGCTTCATAATCATTGATTGTTGTTATCTCTAGAACTTAGCGTTTAACAAAATCTTCAGAATCAAAATCTACAGAATCGTCAGTATTAAAGAATGTTTTGCTGGGATTTCTTGATCTCCCATATCTCATGTTTGGTATCATATAGCTAGATGCCTTAGGTAATACTTTGACTCCTCTGCGATGAATGTCCTCTTCACTGAAGCCAGTTTCATCGTCTCCATCACCATGATTCAGGTATAAATTTCTTGAAGCTGAGCGTGTGTAAGGAATATGATATCTAAGCGATATTTTGGCTTGGACGCAGAAGTTGCAAAATTGCAGAAAAGCAATAGTAGCAAGCACGATGCTCATCAAACATTTTCGCATTTTTCTCCCTTTAAAGAGTAGTTAAAGTACCTGCAATGTTTAGTATTATTAGATGAAATGCATAGAAAAATTAATTCTACAAGAGGTGCTTAAAACATTGAATCTTGGCGAGGGAATAATCGGGATCGAAGAAAAAATTAGAGAGGTTTTGCAAAGCTTTACTGACTTCTTTGTTATCGCTTTCTGAACTTTACAGCGTATGCGTGAAAAGTTTCTTCCAAATCAGCAGCGTTTCTAAGAGGCAGAAAATAAAGTTAGAATTACGGCTTACAAAAGACCAAACGCAATGCTAAAACTCTCTATTGTTAGTTCCCGGTAACACACACAATAGAGATGTTGCGCCGTATAAGGTTTCACTCAACTGCTTCCTGCTTTAGTTTCTTAAAAAAACAGAGAGATTTTGCAAAGTGTTATTTTTAGGTTTCTTTCTAACTTTTACGTTAACGGTACTATTTGCGCTTTATAGCGCATGCACAAAAATCACCCTGATAGTCACCCTCTCGCTTAATCAAAATTAAGTTAACTTAAGACAAGCTTAAGGCAAAAACTCTCTTATAAAACCCCGTAGTGAGATTTGCGATACTATGCATTCTTTTCATCTTCGTTGCAAGCAAAT
Organism: Parasteatoda tepidariorum; assembly: GCF_043381705.1. NCBI lineage: Eukaryota > Metazoa > Arthropoda > Arachnida > Araneae > Theridiidae > Parasteatoda > Parasteatoda tepidariorum. The sequence continues at coordinate 50,655,246 of NC_092206.1, forward strand.
TCTAATTTAAATGCTTACTTATAATCAAGAAAGTATGTTAGGTAAGTTTCGGAAAATTGAATTTTGTTCAAAGAGAAATGCATATAGGTAGGAAAGTCTTCAAAGCGGTGTTCAGTAAACATCGTCCTTAATATATATCTTAGTCTCAAATTAATATTTAAGCGAGGAATCTCAAAACTTTAGAAATATCTATTGAGGAAACCTGGATAAAGAAAGCAAAAACATCAAAACTAACACTTATGAAATGGTTTGAAAAAGCTTCTTATTGCCGCCTTTCACCTCCACTAAGTTAGTAAACAAAAAGAGAGTTAATTAATACCTAAGATATTAAATTAATGATTCTTGCTTTATATCGAAAAGTAAAAATAACTTTATGAGTATCATATCTTACTGTAATTATAAATTGTTTTACAGAATACTAAAATGGTGTCGGCTACTATATACCAAGTAAAGTGAAAGAACATTCTTGGTGTTTTACATGACCAGGATCTATTCTTAGTTATTGATATAGTAAAAACACCAGGAGTTATCGGTGGTATTTTACTTCCTCTTCTTGTAGGTAGGTACCTTATTTACGTCGCACTAGAACTGCTCAATGGGGTATTGGCGACTGTCTGACAAACATCCCTGAGGATGATCCGAAGACATGCCATCGCAATTTTGATCCTCTTCAGAGGGGATATCTCCTCTGCTTTGGCAGCCCGACTACCGGCGTGCGAAGTCGAGCACTGTACAGTAAAACAGTTTAACAAGGAAAGATACCGCCCACCCTCTGTCCCAACGCAGGCCGATAAAAGTGGTCACCGACCCGCTTAATGACCGCAGCCAGTGATGCTTGATTTCGACGTTCTACTGAGAACCGTGTCTTTACGATCAGAAACTGCGGGACTCATTTCATTGTAAAATAATTGTCACCATTTTTGTTGTTAAAATAAGGGAAAATTTTACAGTGTGGATGTGTAAACGAGAAAAAAAAATTACTTACGAAATAAAAGAAGCAATACTGAAGAAAATAAGACCGAAATTATTACTTGTTGGCTGAACACATAATGATTATTAGATATACCTCCAAGTTTCACAAGGTCATGACACTTGTTTTGATTTTCCCATTCCGCCTTCCTCATTAATGATTCGCCTGATTTAGATTGAGTTTTAGTTTTTGGCTCTAGCTCACATATTTATTTGCGCACCCCTAATGAGTCTGTTTTTTTACTTCATCTCTGACAAGGATTTCAAAAGTATATATTCTAGCTGATCATTACGATACGAGCTGATCATTACAAAAACCTTCCACAAGCTTTGGTTTTCTTCGTTAAATATTAAACAATTGCCTTATGAATCGAAACCAAATCACTACACTAATAATAATAATAACAAAATAATAATATTAACAAAATTATAATGATCTATTATAACACTGGAAGAATATTGTAAAGAATGCAATTTCTCGAACACGTTAATATTAAAAACCTATTCAATGCATACTTACTGCTAAATTCAATAACTTTTCGAGAGTAATTGCATTGAAAAGTTCTCATTACTTATACTTTCTTTGCAATGGCATTTCCACCCTCCCTCACTTCAGATGTTGATTGCTTAAAAATAGTAAACAATATTGTACAGATGTCAATAAATGTCAAAAGTGATTTGCTTCCAAACTAAGCATCTGCTTTTTTCTCTGGGACCATATTTTCTCCTTCTCAAATATTTGTTTTTTTGCTAAATATTACCATTTGCTATGACAACTTATTTTAATAAAAAACTGTCCATTTTTCTAATTGATTGTAGTTAAAAAGCTTTGAGCTATAAGCAGTATTAGTTTCCTTTATTCGAACGTTTGTCACTATTTGCATTGACTGATAACAACTAATCATTTCAGTTTTTGGTTCGGTTCAATTTGCTCATCAACCGCAAATTAACTTTTACATTAGTTTGATTTAGTCAACTTGCTTTTTGAACAAACTTTTTAGCTCTAAATAAGACATCCTTCTGCATTAATTCATTTATTATAAATTTCAAAGGCTCTTGGCACACAAAAAAAATTAAGGGAGCAAAACTTTAGTTTGCTGTAAAATATTTTCGAAGGGCATTCCATTTTACTGAATTTATCAGAAAAATTAACAAAAGAAATGCACAAATTTGAAGAATTAAAATATAATGTACCGTGCGCAAAATAAAAAGAACGAACCACCCTTAATAACTTTTGGTTCTTCCTAATCTTCACGTTGTAGGACTCATTCTCTCTCTATTATTTTTTTTCCCAATCACTAGATGTGGCGTGGTTCTCTGTGGTAAAATTACTATTATAACATTCTAGCAAACATAATATTGTGTTTCAGCTTAAGCATATTTATGTTCAGTGCAAAAAAAAGAAAATGGACACCCTGAATAACTTTTGATCTAATGATCGGATCTGACAATCTAGAACTCAATCTTAATGATTCGAAGGGGTGATTTCAAATATGCTTAATTGATTAGTGCAGACAATATATTAAGTTATGAAATCATACACAAAAGCTCTCTTTCTCTCAATAAACATACCTTTTTTCCGACGGATTCGGATTTCTGACTAATATAGGGGGAAGCCGCGATCTGGGAAATATGGTCCCCATAGTTTGGTCAGGAGAGTGATTCAAAGTTTGGATCCCTTAATGTTAAATTTAGTTTTTGCGTATTTTGCCATATCTCGAGAACATTTTAAGCAAATTGAAACATTTTAGCACACAATTCTAAAATTCGTTTATCTTAAGATAATTTCATGCAAATAAGCAAATTTTAATAAATATTTATTATTTTTTATTGTTTTATTAAATAACAGTCGAAAAGTAAACAGTTTTTGAAATCATTTTAAAGTATATAAATTTACCTGGCAAAATATAAAATTTGAGCGAAATAGGGCGAACAGTTCTTAAGAAATCGAATTTTAAAAAAATCATACATTAAAAATTCGATTTTTCAAGAACTATTCAACCGACTTTGATCTAATTTTGTATTTTGCCTTGTCAAAAATTGTATGTCATAATTCAAAATTTTTCCCCTATTATTAAATAAAATAATAAAAATAATAAATATTGACTGAAATAAATTTTTTGTTTGGAATTATGTTGGATAAACGAACTTTATAATTATGCGAACTTTATAATATCTCCAGAGAACTTTTCAAGCAAATTTTTAAATTTCCTTAAAACGTTCTCTGGAGATATGGCAAAATACGCAAAAACTAAATTTAAAAATTTAGGGGTCTAAACTTTGGATAACTCTCCTGACCATATGGGACCATATTTCTCAGCTTGCAGTTACCCCTATATCTTAGGGGTCAGAAATCCGAATCCGTCGAAAAAAAGGTATGTTTATTAGAGTACGTTTTTGTGTCTGATTTCGTAGTTTAAAATATCGTCTGCACTAATTAATTAGCATACTTGAGATCATCCCGGAGAACCTTTAAGATTGAAATGCGAAGTTCCGCTCATTATATCAAAAGTTATTCAGGGTGGTCCGTTTTTTGTATTGTGAACTGTACATTTTTATTCATATGTTAACAGTAAAATAACCATAACCAAGTCTGGCTGCAGTGAGCAAAATGAAAAACGGACAATAATTTAATTACTTTTGATCTAATGATCAAATATTCTAATTAATGAGTGTGGACAATATTTTAAGTTACGAGATCAGATGCAAAAACGTACCTTCTCAGCATAAATATATATTTTTTCGGCGGATTCAGATTTCTGACCCCAAAATATAGACAGTAGCCGCAATCTGGCAAATATGGTCCTAATTTGTTTGATCAGGAGAGCCGTCCGAAGTTTGGACCTCTTAATGGAGAACAAAGCTTCTATTTTCCCCAAAAAAATTTAAAAATTCGCGGTGCATTTGTTTTTAATGTAGCTACAGGTGTCCATTTTATCATTTCTCTTTCAACGATGCAAGCACTTATATTTGACTGCCATGTTTCAAAAAACACCCGTCAAAAGTACAGTCTAACAGTTCATTTTAAAAATCAACACAGCTGAAAACATTAATCTCAGAAAGTTGATTGTTCTGCTGTGTACAATTGTGTTCTTTTCTTGCTTGTCCACTTTTTCAACAATCTAAGTTTTTTACTTACTGTTATTTTATTGAGGACTGCCCAACTCCTATTCCAAGTACAGTATGAAATTTCTAAGATCAGCTGACGAGTAGAAAATATTTATCACTAAAAATTAATACTTCCACGTAGCAATTATATTTTTATCTTTTGATATTATGCCATTTTTTTCACTTATGCTAATGTTTAATTTTAAATGATATTTTTAGGAAATTTTGCGACACATAAGCAAAGTTATAACTTGTCCATTTTATCATTTCTTATTGGACCATTTTTTCATGGTTATAAAGAATTGGTGACTTGCTTAACTTCTTTTAAGCAAGTTCAACACAAGTAGAAATTATTTAGTCAAAAAAATTAGAAGTGCTATGAAATAATTTTTTTTTAAAAAGTTATTTAGTACTTCATCATTTCTTATTTAACCTATTTTCTCCAAATAAAGCATTTATTTATTTGTCCTTCATTATTAAAAAAAATTTACTACTGAATTCTTACATTTCAGTTTAAATTTCAACATGATTTAAAATATTTAGTTCAAAAACTAAAAAGTTCTATTTTTCAAGTATTTTTCATAATTTATTAATTGTCCGTTTTCTAATTTCTTATTGGGCCATTTTTTCACCAATGTAAATATTTATTTATGACTACCATATTTAGAAAATTTTATAACTCACAAGCAATGTGTGTGTTATCTACCGTTTTAAAGAAAGACCTTTGTGGAAAATATTTATCTAAAAAAATAAATGTTTCATGGCGCATTTATTTTTAATAAAGCAATTCGGTACTAATTTTACAATTTTTCACTGGACCACTTTTCTCCAACTAAATAATTATTTTTTCTGGGATTTTTAGAATTATTTACTAGTTCGAAAGAAATTAGTTTGTTTAATTTTTAAAATAGACTAGAGTAGATATTATTTAGTTAAAAAGGAAAATGCTTCACTGGGCAATTATTTTTTTTAAAGTAGTAAAGTAATAAAAAGATAATAAAATATAATATTTATTATATTTTATCATCTTTTTATATTAAGCAAACTCAATAATTATTTTTTTCTGTCATATTAAAATGACATACAACAATGACAACTGACTTCTTATTTTTCATTTTGAACATCGCCTATAGAAGCTGTTTAATTCAAAAAGTTAACATTTCCTCGTAGCAATTATTTTTCCTTCCTTATTTTTGAATTATTTAATACCTATTTTTATTTCTTCTTAGGCCCCTTTTTAACCAATGTAAATACTTATTTTTAACTGCAATAGTTATGTTGGACGCACTACTGCCCGCTGAAATGCAACTACAGAGTTGAAATTTGGCATGTTGAAGGGACAATTTTGAATTAACAAGAGATTTCTTTTAAATAACAATTTGTTCGAAAGTAATTCAAATTTTTTTTAAGTGCATTTTTTCCTGTTTTAAGCAATAATTATTTATCCATTGTTTTAGAAATAACTATCTCTCTCGCGATTATCATGTTATAAGCTCGAGCTCTTCTCAAAAGTAACAAAAAAATTGAAAAAGGGAAAATAAAAGATAGAGATTAGATGCTACCAAATAAAATTCCTAACATTTAAAACGAAATTTTAAAAAAAATGATAAAATATGAAGAGAGATAAAAACTATTTCCAATGCGAATTGTTATACAATATAAGACTATCGATACATATTGTTAATAAGTAAAATTACTTATCATTTATTACCTCTTATTGTGTTGCACAATTTGTATTCCTAAGTATTATTTGTATTCCTAAGTTAAAATTTTTTAACAAGTACAGATGATTACTTTTCAGATCCAAGTTCAATTCACAGCAAAATTCACAGCATTTAAAGACCGGCATTATCTTTAAAGTGTAATGAAATATTTTAATGTTTCATTTTAAAAATTGACATGAGTAGAAAATATTAAGTAGCAAATATTAAGTTCCACGATGCAATTCTAAATGCTGTTCAGACGTGGGCATATAATATCACAGTGCTATTTGTCTACGTTTGAAATTTATTAAATCCTGGTGATCAGTTTCCAAAATTCAGTTAGTCAAATTTTAGTTTCTCAACGACGTTTATTTTGAGATTTTAGTAATTCCTCTAATTAAGATAAATATCATTACTTATTAGACAAAATAAAGGCATGGCAAATTAATGTTTTCTTCGATTGTTCTCCTATTATTATTATTTGCTTACAGCTACACAAAGTTTTTGCTTTTCAAAAAATGAAGAAAAGTGGGTTTTTTTTCTTCTCTCTTTTTTTGGATCTAAGCTTTTCAAATATTTATTCGACCACCTTCCAAGTTTAATACAAAAAATATGTCTTTTTTTTTGAGAAAAAAAAAAGGAAAAACTTACATCATTCGCTGCAAAAAGTTTAACTGAAGACATAAATATTAAATATTAAAGACAAAGACAATTCTTGTGTCAATATCGACCTTTTAAGATAAAGCAATGAAGCCTATGAAAATCCGACTACTAGTAATACATTTTTAAATGATATTTTAAAAACTCTTAAATTAAACTAAATTATTTTATTTCTAAAATTCTATTATCTTATTTGTATCAACTTACAATAATTTTTTTTGTAAAAATTTAACAAACATGTTATGCAGTGAACATATCTTTGAAAATGGACTTTCTAGCATCTTTTTCAAATTTCTCTGATCTTCCAAATCTCATGTGTCCATAATCATCGTCTTGGCGTTTAGCAAAGTCCTCTAAATCGAGGTGGTCCACAAAATCGTCATCATCTGGGATTGATTTGCTGGGATAAAGATCCACTTGGTTGTTGCCAGCCTTAGCTTTACTCCCACCTTGATTCAGATTTAAATTCCTTGAAGCAAAGCGTGTGTAAGGAATGTGATCCCAAAATGTCATTTTCGCATGCACAGTGGCGTTTAAAAACAGCAGAAAAGCACCGATAATAAGCACAGCCCTTATTAATCTTTCTCGCATTTTCGTCAACTGAAGTAAGAGGCTAGTAAAAGTACCTGAAATAATTTGCGCTGTTATTATAGAAATATATAAAAAGTTATTATCATAGTAATAATTGTGCTAAACAGGGGTAGCACAAACAATGACCGGTGTTTAAATATATATTTTTTCGAAACTATTACACACATAACAATAGAGTAACTGCAAACAACGTCATCGTGGCTATGAAATCTGATTGAATGTTAAAACTTGGCAGTTGTTTAGGTTAGGAACTGTTCTTTCCATACCATTTCGAGTAAGCTCGGCAAGTCAAGTGTGAATTCTTTTAGATGACACGTCCTATATTCTTTGTCAAAGAAACGGTTTATTTCTTGCTTAACACAAAGACAGGCATGAAGTCATGCAAAACACAGGCAAACTAATTATGCAACTAATTTGACTGATACTTAAAACAAAAATAATAATGTTCACATCAAAATACATTAACAAGTCAATCTAAATTAAATAAAAGACGTAGACAAGAAAGAATAATATTTTATCAAATTTAATATGAGATACGGCGTTGTATTTAACTAACTTCACGTTAATTAACATTTTAACTTATATGACGAAAGAAACTTAGTTACAGCAATATACCGAATATTAACACCCCATATTGTTTATAAACAACCGTCTGACGGATATAGGTCAGGTGGTTGTGTATCAGCGATCTTCTTCTTCTCGAGTTGATTAATGACACGCTAAATTAATGAAAAATGTGCCAAGTTTAATTTCACTTACAAATGTTCTTGGTGACTCTTTTAGAGCAAGAAAAAAAAATTCACTCCTTTTGTGGTTTCACACTGTGAATAGTTTTTAAATCCTTCACAAATATTTTCTTTAAGTTCTTACAGTATATACCCCATCTTTAACTCACTAAGTGTCTTGAGCATGCTTGTGACTCGTGATTTGCCGTTAATCACGTGGACACCGAAATCACCGAACCTTACGATATGTGAGATCTTTTTATGGAGTTACCTCAAAGACACTGTTCATGAACCATTTATGCCGAACACACTACGATGCAAGTTAAAAACACATTTGTTCAGCATTAGGAATCATTGATAGTGGTAAAATAGAAAATTTGAGGCGCGAACTTAATTGCAGTTTATATGTTTCTCTTGGTACGAAAAGGCCATCTACCGAACATTAGTAACTGAATAAAAGCTTGGTATATTTTTCTTCATTCATTCTTAATTATATAATTTATTTGTGATGTGTGTAACAGTTCCAAAAATATAAATATTTAAAATCTGGTCATTTAATTATTCTAACCCAATATTAATTCAACAGATATTACGAAATTTATTAGCATCACCTTGCTGAAAATAAATTAAAAAAAGTATTCAAAGAAAATAAAACTAAAGCCGAACCTATGGGGCGAAATGTAGCATAATAATAAGTTTTGGTTAGTATAAAAATTGTTGATGGAATTCGTTTTAATTAACGTGATGTTCCATGATGACCATCTTTGATAAATTTTCTTAACACTTCAATTTAAAAAACTATAAATGATTAAATGTTTGGAAAATTTCATTACTCTTCTCAATAATTATTTTTTGGTAACAGCTGAAAGCAGCATTTCGTGAGCGGCTTCTAAAGTTAACTTTGTTTTTAAAGATTATGTCCGAATTAGATATGTTGCAGGGTTAATTGAAAAATCCAGTGTTTTGCAAACCAACATCATCATTTCGCAAAGCACAAGCCTCTAATATAATTTTTAACATACTGCAATGAACCAACTTACTTTTAGGCTAATTAGAGAGTATATAATTCATTGCATAATTAGCCATATCGTAAACTGTTTGCAATGCACCCACAGAAGAGAAGGCTAATTGTAATGAAGAAAAGACTTTTTAAGAGGAATTTAAACACTTAACAAGTTAAAGGAATAAGTTAAACTTAAAACTAGCTCCGACTCTCTGTTCAAACCACCAACAAGGCGCAAAACTTATTACAATAAGCTTAAATAAACTCAGGTAAATTGAGTTATTCATCGTGCATTTTCTTATTAGTCTAAGGTCATATGGGCTGATTGTGAGCCTAAAAATTTCAAAGTATAAATTTAAAATTTTGCAAATAATTGCAAAATGGCGGTGACATTCAGAAGGAACAGGATTTTCCTATTCTGCAACGACATCGATATATGCACCAAAAAGAACGGCAAGACGATGCTAGCGAATCACTTAGTAAATTTGTTTTAAAAAAGCTTTGCATTTTTTTATATTTAGCTCAGTACTTTTCGGAAAAACCAGTTAAATTGATTACTTTTTCATTAAATTTATAGATAAAATGCTACATTAGTGCGAGAAAAAACAAAGTACTAGAACTTCAAGATGTTATAACTCAAGAGTTAAGGATTTTCAAGTGTTCTGATTGGAAAGCCAGTTAATATTTACCAAGTTTCAAAATTAGTTACCAAGTTCTTTAACAAATGGTGTTAACTAGGAAAACTCCAAGATAAAGTTCTTTGCTACCCATAAGGCTATCTTAGAATCTGTGTTTATTGAAATTGCAAACCCTCAAATAGTTGAAAACGTTCGAAGCGTTTTCTAAAAGGGCATTTTTTAAAAATTCCATTGAATCGACATCTGCTTAAACTAAAAAATATTGACCTTAAGGAAAAATTGACGTTTGCCTTCGAACTATTTCTTTCACGAAAATGGATAAAATATGTTTTTAAAAAACATATAGCTACTATAAATTGAATGTATTCTTAAGAGTTGAAAATACTTCGAACAAAATATTCGCTCAGTACGTAATATTATCAAAGAAACAAATGTTTCAAATAGAGTTTAGATAAACTTTATAAAATAAGCTGTTATTCAATGAAATTACAAAACAAACATTTTATATTTTGTATTTTAAAGTAGGCAAAAGATGCGAAGTTATTCAAAGAGATCACTGTACACTGTTAGAAATTTCATAGAAAAAATGGTTAAATAGCAATTTATTTAATTGTTATTGTACTATACTCAAACAAACAGTCAAATAATATATTCATAAGATGGTATTCAAACTGTTAACTGTGAGAAAAACAGTTTATTAACTGTTTTCATCTAATATGGTTAAACAGTCAGAATTTTATCGCTCTAAATAGGCCCACCTAATGAAACCTAGTTCCTTACTGATCGGTAGATATAACCGAGAGAGCCAATCTGTCAATCTCATTATCGATAGAACGGGGGTTCTCCTCTCAGTGTTGACTTCATGATATTTTGCCCATTACCTTCAATACACGAAGAGTTTCCAGGGTTTTGTACTTCCCAATTTGTGACCCTGGACTATTAGAATACGATACTCTCATTCACGCATAGATGGCAGCACAATAAAGCTGCTTAGAACAAAAAAAATTCGATTTTACAGTAATTTCAGAATGAAAATTCTAACAGTGTAAATTAAAATAATTTTTGGTTAAAAGATAAAATGCTAGATCGAAGTATTTCTGCGGTATCAAAACGCAATCATGTTTAAAAAAATTTACTATAATGATGAAACTGAGAGAGTTAGGTGATATTTTATTAATAAACAATGGTGAATTTTGCTTTGCTTATAAAATTTTATTATACCAATTCAATTTATATTTCATTACTATACTGGTAATATTTAATCAGTTATTGCTATGTGCCAGACGTCTGTGTTTTTTATTCAGCTTTCTGTCTTTAAGCTTTTACATATGGATTTAAGCTAATTAGAATTGTTTGAATTCTTTATGTTGCTCTGCTCGTCGCAATAAGTCTTCATTACTGTGTGCTCATTGTAAACGGCTAAAAAAATCAGGCTAAGCAATGGATTATATATTTTTAATTACTCTAAAAGTAAGCATTACAGTAGGCCTAAAAATTATCAGGTTGATGATTAAGAAATATTGGAGGCTTTTACAATTAGCCGAACGTTTTACAAAATAATAGCGGCATATTGCAAAGAGCCGGATTTTCATATTAGCCTAGGATATTTGTTCTTTGTAAATAACTAATTCAAAAACGTATTTAATTTTTAATAATAAAGTAACTTGATTGATTATTTCTGGAGAGTTTGTGTATACATAAAAGAGTTAAAATTTCCTTTGATTTGTTATATTAGAAATTCTTTTCTTGAGTCTCTTTTTTTTTCATTTCTTATTTTCTTTTATTTATTTATTTATTTACTTGTTACATTTAGGTTATTTTTCCCTGTTTTTAAAACTTCAGCCTTTGAAAGAACGGTTATATGAAAGTATATTTTGCTTCTTCTTTTTTATTTTGTTAAACACGCAGTAAAACAGTGAGGCGTATCCTGGGTGTTCATAAGGACCACCTTTAATATATATGTTTCCAAAAAGTTTGCGTTTTAGCTGCTACCGTATACGAGTTTGCTGCAAGTTGAAAATGTCAGGTTGAATCATATAATCATGCAAATAAATATGTCTTGAACTTGATTGATCCAGCTTAAGCGGAAACATGGTTCAATATTAGACCTTATTATTATTGCTACAATTCACATGATACTATGGTACAAGGTTCTATTTACTTTTCTATATCTCGAAATTTAATGAGTCACTGATAGTAATGACAACTGCAAGCCTGAAAATATCGAAATATTTTAAATTGCCCGAAGAAACAAAGCGCAGTTGAAAAGGTGTTAATTAGAATTATCTCCAAATTACATCAGAAAAATCAAACTAGTTTCAATGTTACTCCTTCTCACTAATGATTCGTTAGATTTTTATTACACTTCTGTATTTACTCGTTATCACTTTGCGATACCTAATGCGCTTTTTTAACTTTTTTTTGGAAAGGATTCTGAAGTATATGTAATAAGGGTCGTCAATCATTATGAGTTTATTAATCTTGCTATCGTTTATTCCTTCATTATCTACTATTTAGTTTATTAATCCCATTATTTGTTAGTTTATCAATATCATTACAGATGATTCCTATAATTATTCACACAGTTCTGTGAGATATAATAGATAAACCTCTTACTAAATCAGTTGTTCTTTGACAAGTTTTTTCCAATTAAGAACCTAAAATTTTCTTGCATTTTACTTAATTTGAATAATTACTAACGTTTGGTTTTAAATAGATATTTAGGTCGCTAAGCAAATATGTTTGCTTATTGAAGGTCGCTATTAAAAATGATTGAAAATAAAATGCGAATTTTTTTTTCACTAAATTCTACAAATAAAAAGTTTTTCGGTGTTTAGTTAAGTCTACATCAACAGTTAGTTACTGACACAATATTTTAGATACATAATATTTACATAGTTTACCAGTTACATTATTAGTTACATTTAATAATATTTACATAATATTATATAATATTCAATAATTATATATCAGTATATTTAATAATCAGTATATTTTATAATATTTACATAATATTAATGCTGTTTTTTGATAAATCTTAAAGAAATTGTAAACATAAAAAATATTTACCTAAAATAAAATTTATTTCAAACAGATCACTATGAATGAGTTATAAACGTATAAATCATTCTCAGTATCTTTTAAAAAAATTTATTATAAATTTAATTAATATTTTTGGAAAAACAATATTTTTCATATTTTTCTCAAGAACAACTCTGTTGCTGATACATATTTTAATAAAATGCTTACAGGACGTTCCATAAATACCACTTTTAATATCTGAGTATTTCTAGAATCTTTATCAAAAAAGAAATCAAAAAATTATGCACATTAGGAGCTTCAGGTTTGAATCTCTAATTAAGTATGTGTTTTCGTTTATTAGAGCCGCTTGACTCTAGTTTTCATTTTGATAGTGTTTTTGCTTTTATCTTGCATGTATATTAGTTTACGACCCTCAATATGTATATTTTTGTTGTATTTAATATTTTTGTTCAGTTCATAATATTTTTGTATTATATTTTTGTATTACATTTTTGTTGTATTTTTGTTTTATAAGGACTCTAAAATACATATTAAGGTTGCTCTTTGTATAATAATTAAAAACAATAGCTTTCAGTTAATTATTTAACAGAGAATTAAAGCAATTACCGTAAAATAACCTTAGTTGCAAATTTACATAATTTTTTTTCTTCATAACTTTAGATTCAAATTCTAAAAAAAATACTTACCTTGTTTAGTTGTTGTTTAATTTAAATTGCCAGCTTTGACTGGACGAAGTTTCACTTAAAAATTTCTATGAAAGTAAACATTACTTATTTACTGTCTAATAATTATAAACACTTATAGTTTTAAGCCTTTAATTTTGAATAATAATCATAGCCAGAAAAACATAACAATAATAGAGGTTAACGTTAAGAAGGGATGATAAAATAATTATTGCTGATAAATGCAGTTAATAAAGATAAGAAAGTAATTTAGAAGTAAATTATAGAATAGTTATAGAATATAGAATAATTATAGAATTATTATAATATTATTAATATGAATTATTATAATATTATTATAATAATAATCGTAGAATTTAGAAATAAATTATAGAAGTATTTAGAAGTAAATTAGATCGCCATAACATTTATTGCTTCTATGCAGGTAATAACCAAAGGTATTTCGATATTTTTTAGTTTATTGTGTATCATATCATGTGATTTTTCTGTCCAATGAGAATACACGAAACGGTAATGTGACAGTAACGATAACTTATTATAATTTATATTGAGAAATCTAAAAAGTGTTAAATTATTATCTAGTTAATATTTTTTAAATATATTCCTAACATTAACGCCAACTTTTAATTAAAAAGGCATGCATAAGCAAAATTTTCACTAATCAGCTAAGTTTCCACAAATAAAAATAATTTTTTTATTTTTTTGTAATTGGGATGTTTACAAGCTTATTTAATAATTTAATTCAAAATTATTAAAATTGAAATATTCTCTAAAAACTTAAGGAATTTGTTGGAAAAAATTCTTACCTAGAAATCTGAGGATTCGGAAATACTATTTTGTTGAAGAAGATATGTATACAGGGCCTTACATTTAGGGCGGTACACAGTTGATGACGTTTTTTCCCGAAGAATGCTTCGATTGGATGTTTCAATTTTCAATAGAAATGCGAGAGAATGGACAGATACACAAGAAATATGCTCTTCTTTCATGTAAGAGATTTTGTCGAATTTTTCGATATCCGAGGCTGTAGAAATATTGGAATTTGAATTAACTGAAATATCTGCCATTCAGGCTCTTTCAATTTAAAATAAGAAGTTTTTATTGAGGAGAAACTTTTTGAGATAGTGAACATTAAAAGTTTCAATAATCGTGGATCAAAGTAATCGAAATTGGTTCGGAAATATCTTCAAAGCAACAGTAGATCTGAAAGAAAATTAACATGAGCGTAGAATATAATGAATTGCAAATAATATTCTCGAGAGTTCTTTTTCATTTTACTTATTAGGTGATGTCGGATAATCTTCGTGGCTTTAGGGAGTTAAAAATAAATAAAACAACTTCGGCACATACTCATTTTAGATTCGTATATGAAATATTTTGATTCAAATTAAATTACTGAAAATATTTCAAAAGTATCGTAAAAGACAAAGGTAAAAGAAGCTACAATAAGAACTCATATTTCACAGCAAAGTCTGAAGAAAAAAAAGACTTCTTTTCTTAATTAAAGGATCGATTAACTGAGAGTAAAAATTTTCAAATTCCTATACTGGTTTAGAACATTATTTTAAAGTAGTTTATAAGCAAAATTCTGCAGGAAAAAAAAGAAGATAAAAGAAATTCTAAAAAAAAAAAAAAAAACTCAAAAGGAAGTGTAAATAAAATCTACAAAAACAGGAACTTTATTTGAAGTAGCTAATCAAGTTTAACCATATTCCAAACTATAGCCACCCAGTAAATAAAAATAGTTCTGCGAAATTAAGTAGAAAATAAAAAATTTGCAAAAGGAAGAGGAAATAAAAATATTCCGACAAAGATGGAAGAAATTTAAAAAAAGAAAATTCAAATTTTACAAAAGTTGAAGTTTGTGTAAAACTTATTGATAGTTAAGAGCTCACGATTATAATAAAAAGTCATTTAAGGTTGCGGCGATTCATTCAATTGTAGCGTATCTACTACTACAAAATTACAACTACATTTCACTAGTATATAAGACATGTTAACTCGACTCTATGTTGGAGTACCTTTTCATAGATGAAGGTTGACATTGTCGATAGCACCTCCCCGTATTGGTGACCCGGATGTGATGTGAACACGCCTACGATGGCAGAAACGCCCACATCGATAAGAACTCGCCTACCTAGACAGTAACGCCTACTTCGACGGATGGTCCACAAGGAACAGTTTACTTGCTCATTCTGATTGCGACATTATCCACCTCCTCGCACTGTTGCTACTCAGTCTTGTCTCGATCACACATAACGTCAACCTGCATACACTCGACTGCAAAAGACAACACAGGAGCTACTACGATCATGATCTTAATACAGCTCTCATGACTAATGTTCAAAACCCGGTGACCTTAATCCAGCTCTCCCGGTCTGTCACAAATGCAGCAACTAATGGTATCCGTGTATCGAATTCTATCACAGCTATAATTCTGGTGGGGGAGTACTGTAGCGTATCTACCACTACAAAATTACAACTACAATTCACTAGTATATAAGACATGTTAACTCGACTCTATGTTGGGGTACCTTTTCATAGATAAAGGTTGACATTGTCGATAACACCTCTCCACACTACTTAATGCGCTGTATTTTTCCTTTTTCACTCTTTTGCATACTTTCTCGATTTGTATACAATCGAATAACACGGTAAATAGAATCGATTTTTTGAAAATTTCTCAGAGGCGTTTTCCCTTAAATTGTCCACATAAGTGGAGGGCTATAGGGATTGAGGATAAGTTTTGGTTTCATCAATGCTAATTTTATCATTGTTATCAATGTTAATGATTTTATATTGATAAAATGAAGCCTCTCCCCCTTTTCGAAATATATTCTGTAATAAATTTCTCGAATCTCGATGAATTTTGAAAACTCTCGAATCTCAAATCCATCTTGATGGTGCTCGTATATTGATCTCTACTTTAAGCAGTTTGTGCTAGAAATCTAAAACCAGGGAGGGACATAATAGAATATGAACGTGTTACTCAGAAAAAAATGTGGAGTGATTATTTCTATCTTCTTTAAAACACGAACGGTGAAGAAATTTTAATTATGAATTAAAAAATATTTAAAAAAACATTAATTATTTTTTTATGTAACTAAAGAATGAGCTTGTTCTCACTCAATACGAAGCGAAGGAAAAATGACTTTTCAATCCTTCTCAAAAATGAAGAAAATTTTAAAAAACAAAACAATATTATACTACTTTTTGTTATTTCCTGATATATTTACTATAATTTAATAAATATTTAATGTGTTTTTTTTTTTTTTTTTTTTTGCCCCATGCGCAAAATGGGAATTCAACTAATAAAAAATAGTAAAATTTCCTACAAAAACCTTTAAATAACTCACTAGAACAGGAATCATCTATCTTTCTATACTTACTATTTTTTGACTTATTAAGTATTATTTATTAATTGAAAAAATGAAATATTTTTATCATGGTTTTACAATAGTGGGCACATGTAAAATATTTGACGGGCATCATGGTACCAGTGGGAATGGGATTAAGCAACCCTGCTCCAAAGCACATAGAACGTATTTTTTATAGTTTTTTTAACAAATCAACTTAATTCCGCCATTTGTTGAAGCTTGAGGATTTGTTTTATTCAGTCGATTTGTGTAACTATTAAGTCTTTTTTTTCCAAAGAAATAAGAGTCTAAAAATAAAAAAGTAATTTTAAAAAGTGAAATAAATAAATAACTAAATAAAGAGTTTTTTATTTTTCATAATTGGTGTTAAAATAAATAATGTTTTTTAATACTTATAATACGTGTCACAAAGTATAAATATGTATCATATATGTCACAAAGTATAAAAATGTGTCGCAAAATATGTAATATATATAATATATAATGTAAATAAAAAATATAAATACGTATCATATGTATCACAAAATACGCAATATAGATAATGTAAATCTAAAATATAAATATGTATCACCAAGTACAAACAAATAGTAAAAATAACGACATCGTAATATTGCCCCCAAAAAAAGTCTATTACGTCATTAGTGTAATTATTTTTCCGTGGAAACTATATGTCTAAAAACAAAAAAGTACTGTTTAAATTTGAAAGAGAGTAAATAATTTTATTAATTAACTTTAAAGTGTATTTAATTATATCAAGTACACTACACACAAGTAGCAAACAATAACGGCATCGTACTATTACCAAAATAATTCAAAAAAGGGTAACATAAATTTAACTAACTGCTTACTGTCAGTATCAACAAAAATACAAAAGAAATATTAAAATAATATGAAAATTTTATTTTCACTTCATTTTATTGGATTTGGTATTAACATCAAAATTTACATTTTGAGGGAGTTTTATCATAGATCTAATTTTATTTCAATTTTTTCAACATATCCGAAAGAAACTTAAGTAATAAAATAATTTAGTTTATAATTCCAATCACAAACTTCCTTTTTTAACCCGTTGCCATTTTAAAATTAAATTAATAAAGCTGAGAACATCGTAGAATATAAATGATTTACGTATTTTTTTTTCAAAGTATCAGAACATTTTAAAAGATACGTTTTCAAAAAATATAAAGCATGACTCAATAGTGAAATAATTTTTCCACCATAACTATTCAGATTCTTATGTTCAGTTTTATCAACAACAAAGAATGAACACTTAAGAATCCTATTTTATGTGTCAGTGGTAAGAAAATGACATGAAAATGATAGTATTGCTTTATCTATGAATTAAATGAATATTTTGAAATTGAAAAAACTTAACTATGGGATTTTAGACTCAAATTAACTTATTTACACAATTAATATATTATACAGAGCATGAATATCTTGCTCTTGGAGTCATTTAACTAGTATAAAAGAATTTTGTTGATTCGTTTTATTTTTAATGGCAAAGGGTAAGCAGTGTTTGTGGAGAGCAAAAAATTGCCGATATTGGTGAAAATATTTCCTTGTGAATCGCAAAAGCAATTAAATTTGTGAAAATATCTTGCATAAGCAGGGGAACGCGATTTGATTTTTGTTCGATTTGCTAGCTAACTTTCGCTGCTTAACATCGATTTAAAAAATTGCTCTAATGTCGATTTAAAAAATTTCTTATAAATTGCTTTAATTTGATTTTTGTTCGATTTGCTAGCTAACTTTCGCTGACTAACATCGATTTTAAAAAATTGCTCTAATATCAATTTAAAAAATTGCTTATAAATTTCAAAAATTTTAAAATTTTGATTACTGGCTGTAATTTATGTTTATTTTTTTATTTTGCTGATAAGAAATAGGGTAATTAAAAACCACCAAAAATTAGTTTACGCTACGTCTGAGAGGCTCTTTCCAAAATAAATACAACTGGTGAAACAATTGTGTTACCAGTTTTTAATATTTTTAAGAAACAAACTTCTCCCTTAAATAGATTCTTTTAATTAAATGCAAATTTTTTTAATAAGCATTGATGGATCGACTACTTATCTAAAAATATCAATTAAAAATGCAAGATACGTAATCAATATAGTTAAACCGATAAAAGTACGATTCTTCAAAGTTGATACCCTTCGGGATTGTCATACAATTTTTATGTTTTATGTGAGGATTAAAAAAGATTTAACTAGCAGAAATTCGAAAAACTGTTCATAATTTTAATAAGTATTTTTACTAATGAGCTTAACCTTTATAAATCCCTTAGTAATTCTCACCTAACTTATTTTAAAATTAGCGGAAAAGTTCTACTATCTCAATTTTGCTTTGGAAAAAATAACACGTTTTTCCATTTTCTAAGCAAAACATTCAATAAATGAATTTCATTTTTTGTTAGAACACTTAATATTTTTTTTCGAATATAAATAAAAAAAATTTAATACACGCAATTAAAACCTCGAAAAAAGGCTAACCTTTAGTTTATACTACGAATCAAACTTTTAAAAGTTATCCCCCATAAAGTTTAATCAGTTAAAAAAATATTAGAGCAAAAATCACAACAAAGAAAGTTTAATAAGTAAGCAGTTTAAAGTTATACAGCACTCATCAATATTAACTAAAACATGCTTATGTTTATTATTCTTTTCGAAACATGTTTATGGTAATCACAAATTCAGTTTCACTTCAATTGGATTCCAAGTTTAAGAAGAAAAAAGTTAAGAAATGCATACCTATTAGTATGAAATTCGGAAAGATAGGTGATCTATAACCTTTTTTGCTCTTTAAACCTTTAATACCTTGCTATCAAACATCATAACCAATTATGATTTGAAAATCTTTTCGAAACATGCTTATGGTAATCACAAATTCAATGGACCTTTCATTTTCTAGTTAAAGACCAAATTCGAAAGAAGAAAAAAAAATTATCTTGCATAAAAATTGGAGAGATAGGTCTTGTTCCTTTATTGATTAAAGTATGCTTTGTAAGTCCAATAATGCATCTGATTATTGAATGCATGTGATAAGCATCATATTATTTGATGAAAAGCATGGTATATTGCCTATTTTTTGAATACGTATACAATTTTACTCTCGAAATAGCTGTATAAACATATTTTTGTTATATTTTGTAAGAAATAAATTAAGGAATAAGGAATGGCTTTATAAGAGAACTTTTCCCATGAAATTGTATTTATGATCTAATTTAACAAGATCTTGACTTGTACCTAAAAATTTAATTTCAGAGAAGGAAACAAGAGCCTAATATTGGATTGTTAGTATTAAAATCTATTAATGTAAATTATGCTATGAATAATTAGTTGATTTTTGTGTTCGAAAAAAATAATTTTACCACTGATTTTTTTTTTTTTTTGTAAGTAAACGAAGAAAAATTTTTTAAACCTTAACAAACCATTTGAAATAAATAATACTGATAAGCTGAAGAGGAGAGATATACTTCATTCATTGGTAAAACTTAGCTCAAAAATTATTAAGATTAAAAAAAAGTCAATATTCTTAGAGCACTCGAAAACCAGACGCTCATTCATAGTATACAGCAGATTTAGGAAAAAAACAGTTCTGAAAAAAATTAATCACAAAATTTTTAACGAAAGTATAGGAAATAAAATTAATTTAAAAATGAAGGGAAAAAAAACGTGATAGTTGAGGGGAAATGATGGTGGTTGAGAGAGACAAAATCAGGGCAGGTTGCATTTCCAAGCTCTTGAAATTTGGCGCCTAGTTTTCGAGCTTTCGACACATGTAAAATTTTCCGTCTTAATGATTTTTGAAGCTAATGAAGTTCTCTATAATAAACTCAACATTTTCAGGGTAGAATCCTTTCTGGCCCAAAGTCACAGGTGTTCCTCGCTCTAAGTTTTCCACCCTTCCCTTTACAATCGCAGGTGGGGTGTTGACGCTAATCCATCGTACTTGAGATAATCTTTCTTTTAATAGGGGTTGATAGTCATGATGCGTTTATCTCTGATTGGCGCCATTTCGTTAATATTTACAAAATGTTATAATTTTACAAAACAAGAATAAAATTCGGAATTTTTAAAAACTGCTTTCTTTTCTGAGTGATTATTTTTAAAAATTTATTTATTGCAATTCGTTTAAAAATTTATTTATTGGTCTCGTTAATATTTATTATTTACAAAATGTTATTATTTTACAAAACAAGAATAAAATTCAGAGTTTTTAAAGACTGCTTTCTTTTCTGCGAGGTTATTTTTAAAAATTTATTGATTGTTTTCGTTAATATTTATTATTTACAAAATGTTATGATTTTACAAAACAAGAATAAGAATAAAATTCAGAGTTTTTAAAGACTGCTTTCTCTTCTGCGAGATTATTTTTCAAAATGTATTTATTGTAATTAAAATATCAGTATTGTAGAGTTATTTCGTAATATTTTTAATCCCCTTAGCTCACAGCATTTTATGAAACGTAAAGTTAATTAAATATGAAATTTCTTGCGACATTTTCTTAGTGTGTGTTTATTATTAAAATTTATTTATTGATTATTTACAGCAATATTAGTAAGTTAGTGTGATTTAATGCAGCCACATGCTAGGAACTAAACAGGACGAGGAACAGCATTCTTATTGTCACTAATTTTTTAATATTAATTTATTAGCAATTTAATTCTAAATAGGTTGTTCCATAATTGCGAGATCAATTTTTTTTATAGAATTCCTGACAAGGTAGAAAAACTACACATAGGTAGTCTTGAAGTAACATTTTAAAAAAGAAAATTATTAAAGATTGACGCAATCTATTAATTACAGTAAATGTAGCATAAAAATATTTAAAAGCAATTCCTTTTTATCACATTTTAAAAGTGTTTGCTTTTCGTTCCATACCATTTTCACTTGCAATAATAAAATTGTATATTAATTATTTAATTCTGCTGTGATGACTCAGGATAATCTTTTATGAATCTTAATCATCTTCTCAAATATTTACCCTTTGACAAAAATTCTAAAACTAGTGAAGAGTGGTGTTTATGAAAAAAAATTTTTATTTTGAATGTTTCTAAAATGAAAAAAAAAATTACTTTAAATAGCTTCTCCAAAAATAGTTTAAAATTCAAGCTTAAAATTCAAGCTAGCTATTTATTATTCTCATTCAATTTTGTTTAAGTAATCAGTAAAATAGATGATGTTGTAAAAATCAAAGGTAAAATTTAATCTTGTAAAAATACTGTTAAATAGATGATGTTGTAAAAATTAAAGGTAAAATTTAATCTTGTAACAATACTATAAAACGCAAGTAAATCTATGTATTTTTTAAAATTTTTACTCGGATTTTTTAATAAAATTTTTTTTTCAAATACTTATTTTCCGCAAGAAAATAAACAGTCTCCCTTTTTTTTTAAACTTTACTAATAATCCATTCCTCTTGAAAGTAAATTAACAAAAAAAATATTTCATGATATCAGTATTTATTTTTCTTTTAAAATACAGGTGAAAATAATTTTAAAAAAAATTCATAAATAGTCTTCTTAAGAAAACTTTATTTTTAATGTTCAGTAAGGAAAATATGTACCAAGGAATTTATTAGGAAAAATACGCACCAAGTACTTTGAACTAATTTACTAATAAATAAGTAATTTAAAAATTATATTTTAAATTTCCGCAGGAAAATAAACAGTCTCCTTTTTTTTTTAACTTTACTAATAATCTATTCCTCCGGAAAGTAATTAAAAAAAAAATATTTCATGATATCAGTATTTATTTATTTTTCTTTCAAAATTCAGGTGAAAATAATTTAAAAAGAAAATTCATAAATAGTCTTCTTAAGAAAACTTTCTTTTCAATGTTCAGTATGCAGATTTTTTTTTCATTTATTAATGCAGAAATTTCTCCTCATTAGATACTTATCCGGAAATGAATTTTTATAATTACCAAATTTATTTCTCAGACGTCTGTCTAATTTTGACGTTACCTAAAAAACGTAACTACATGGTTATCTACTTTCATTTGAAAATATTTATGCGTTGTGAACGAGAAAACTAATTTAAGTAGCATTCATTAAATCGAGAACTAAATCAATAAGCATTACGTTAGTTACCATTGATCGCAAGAAATGTACAGAAACTGGACAGTATAACTTATAAAAATTTATATGATTTTAAAATTTTCTGTGGATGTATTTTTTTAAATAAGCAATTTTTTTGTATTTATTTTAATTTTTCGTTACTATTTTATTTGTAGTTAACGAATGTTTCAAAAATTCAAATTTATAAAAATTTAATTCTCGCAAATAAATATGTGTGTATATGCTACCACCTCAGAAAAACATTCTTAACTTCTTTCACATTTTTCTTCATTTCAATTCAATTTTAGTGACTTTTTTGTATTAATACTTTCAGAACACAAAAAAAATACTGAATTACTGATAGACATTCCTTTAAAACGAAGTCCATAAAAAGTTAATTTCAGTAATAACATGAAGAATACCTAGTGCATAGCTTCAGTTAAAGTACTTCTAATATACTAGTATGCAACTTCTTTTAAGACATGAGAGAATTGGCGAGTCTCTAGTCTTCAAGAATTGTAGCAGGATTCGAAGGTACTAAAATACGCCAATGTCAATCTCATTGTGTAACCCCTAAGCTTTCTCGGAGTTCTTCCTCCCTCTCTGCGCCTGAACATCATTAGTAACAGGTGTGGTTATCTTTTGGGCCAGAGAGGACATCCCCATTTCCAGAGCCGTGGCGGCTCAGGGATAGAGCGTACGCCTTCCAATGAGGTGAACCGGGTTCGAGTCCCAGTAATAACAGGTCGATACGAATTTCGGACTCGGCTCTCACCGACCGTAGGGCTGGCGTGAAATATCCTCAATGGTAGACGGATCACGGGTTAGAGTCCCCATGCCATCAGGCTAACCGCAGGATGTTTCTGTGGATTTCCTCTCCATCTAACGCAAATGCGGGTTATCTCCATCAAAAAGTCTACCTCGAAGGCCCATTCACTCAATACTTGATCTAGGAGTTCCCTTGTCTTCTGGATTGGGTTCAAAGTTACAAGGTTATGTAGTTGAACACTAGAAGTCGTAAACCCAAAAAATTGGGTCGGCTGTTCAACGATGGTTATAAAATAAAAATAAAATTAGTACCCATTACCAAAAGTAATTAAGCATCTTTAACATCAATATTAGTTTATCGAATTTTAATGCGAATTAGTTCCAATTTTCTAATTAGTTTTCCTTTTTAGAACATGGCTTATTTTTTAACTTCAATTTACAACTATTACCGAAACTAATTATCATTGATGTCAATAATTATATCGGCTTTTTATTCACCTCGTTTTCTAAATAAACAGCTAGTTAAGCGCATGTAACTTCACCCTGTCCGTACGAACTTCCACTACATCGCTATAGGCGATATAGCGGAACTAAATATATCGATATATTTAGTTTCATAAAAATCCGTTTTAAAAAGCATCACTATAAACAATATAAACACGTGGTTTCAGATAACCTTAAGAATATTAATCAGGTGACGTAGTCCACTTATGCTAGCCCGATCATGCTGATCTTTCAGATAACCTGACATAACAAATAAAAAATATTTAAGTATTCCAGAACGCGCAATAAACAACTTTTTAGATTAAAGCTATAAGCTATCGAACACGACACCACTGGTTTTGTCTTTAAAATATTTGACAAAACAAATTCGTCTATGGCTCATTTTGAAACAATGGCTTCATCTAAGCCAATTAGAAAATTCAGTTTCTAAAACATGCTCGAATTTAAAAATCTGATTAAAAATCGAAAATCAGGCTTCGTAAAAATTCGCAATTGTTATCATTCAGCTTCATGTTGAATTTCGTATGCTTAGAGTCTACCGTTTACCTCCAATCTGGTAAAGAGACAGTCATACACACACAAATGATTCATTTTATTATATATAAAGATAGGTAGGTACTTTATTTACCTCACACTAGAGTTACACAGTGAGCTATTGGCGACGGTCTGGGAGACAACCCTAAGGATGATCCGAAGACATGCCATGACAATTTTTTAGACCACCCCCTCAATTAAGGCATAGATCTGTCTGAAAGTGAAGGAAATTTTCTATACTCATGGTACTGCTCAGTGACCGACCACAGGACATTCGATTCCACTGATTTTGGGAGCACGTATATCGTATGCACTCGAGGGTCTTAGTGGAGTCGAGGATCGAAACAAGGCTGCCCGGACAGGAACTCCGATTCTCTGATCAATGGACTACCACGGCCCGGTGATCAGAGAATCAGGACATATACATACATATATATATATATATATCGTTAGTTACCATTGAT
>NC_092206.1:50680082-50814853 GCF_043381705.1 Parasteatoda tepidariorum
ATATATATATATACATACGTATTCCCACTATTGTATATATATTGTATATATACGTATACATTAAATTCAATTTAAGATGCTAACACAAAGCTAATGAAAATTGAAGAAAAAGTATAAAATATAAAATTCCGAATTACAATAGAGCCGAGATGCTAATGTTACAAATGGAAGAGTATATCTTTTTACTTTTTTTACTTTTTGATAGTTAGTTTGCTATTTCCAGTAGTGCTTTCACAAGGTGATATGTACATAGTTTGTTTTTTCGTGAGGATTTTAGTTTTCTTTTGCACTGCTGATAATTAGTTCTCTTGTAAGCCCAATATCCTGAAATACTAAAAAATAAATTATTGTATATAAAAGTTGCTGAAAAGTGTTCTCAGGAGAGCTGTTGCAAGTTTGGAAGAATTGCTGGTTCTTGATAAAAAAAAAAATGCGGAGGGGGAGAAAACAAAGACAATTTTCTTAGGGTCGGTCGAAACTTCTTTAAAAAAATTAGTGTCTTATAATTAATTTTTTTAAAAAGAAAATTGTGGAAAATACCCTTGAATATAGAGGAAAAAAGAAAAAAAAAGACTTCAATTTTGATTAAAGGCTCTTCAAAAAATCTATAAATATGAAAATAAAATTTTTGTTTTTTAAGAAAGGAAGCCGGTGATAAATTTCGTTTTAATAGAGCTTACAGTACTTATTTTTCTCTTGCATGATATCCGTATAATGGAAGCTATTCCCTTTGTCTTTTACATTGTCTCTTTATCTTTTTATCTTATCTAGATATGCAGTGTTTGGTTTCACATTATCAAATTTTAATTATTGCCCTATTAACTTTTTAACTATCGCTATTTTATAGTAGATATATCAGTGAGAGACTTCTAATTGATACAGAGTAAAAAGAAGAAATCTTTGTATAAATGTTTATTTATGTATAATAATAATGGAAGCGGTTCCGTTTGTTTTCCAAATTGTCTATTTATCTCATCTAGATATGCAGTGTTTGGTCTCAAATTATCAAATTTTAATTATTGCCCTATTAACTTTTTAACTATCGCTATTTTATAGATCAGTGAGAGACTTCTAATTGATACCGAGTAAAAGAAGAAATCTTTGTATAAATGTTTATTTATGTATAATAATAATGGAAGCTGTTCCGTTTGTTCTCCAAATTGTTTATTTATCTCATCTAGATATGCAGTGTTTGTTGTCACAATTTCAGATTTTAATTGTTGCCCTGTTAACTTCTTAATTATCGCTATTTCATAAACATTTAGCAGACATTTCTTTTATTTAAATGTTAAACTGAAATATTAGGTTAAAATACGCGTTTGAATGGCAAAATTTTCAGCTATTTTTCAACATCGCGATTCTCTGAACGGCAATCGGGGGTGCGACAGCCGAGTATTCTCACTGTATGTGATTCCCCTTGACGCGCGTGCGATTGTTCATGTGAGATGAACTTCCTCTTGTGTATGCGTATATCGAATCGGTGGGCGGTTGCAAACGTAAATGCGCTGTATGTGGTTGCCGCACCTCCATTCGACGTCGAAAGAAAAAAGATTTTGATTAGTGATTTTCGTGAACCGCATTGAAAGCAAGAATGCTCCATTTCTGTTTCATTCATGTGCTATAGGTGTCATTTAAAGGAAACAAAATCTTTGGTGGCATAAAATGGTAATTCAGATGGACAGAAAGTGATGGTTAGAAGAGTTTTACCAAAAATCATAACAGTAAAAATGGATTGTTAACAGGAAACTGATACATAATAGGCAAAGTATTATAAGTTTCTTTTTTCTTTTTATTTCTTTTCCTGCAGGTAAAATGAATTTATATCCATCAATCCCATATTGTATTAAATCTATTAGGTTATTGAAGACTTACTTTACAAATACGTAAATTACATAGGTTTTACAAATACGTAAATTACATAGCTAAATTACAATACATTTTAATGTATATTTGTGAACTAGGAAAAAAAATAGTTTTTAATATGCATAGTGTGTTCTTTTGTTAGCATATATATATATATATTTAATTGTGAGCTTCTGGTTCATACTCCTTTTAATAGTTGTGCTGTTAAATTTACTCTTTAGTTTATTTTTAACTCTGGAAATTGAAATTTCAATTTTCATGTTAATGATTACATTTTAGTTAAATAATTGATTAAATTTTTTAACCAATAGAAATCCAGGAACAAATTTACACTGGATTATAGATAAAGGAAGATAAGACACAGGTGGAGGGGATTTGGCAGGAATCCCAGGGTGCAACAGATTAAATTCGAAGTTTGGATACTTTAAAAATTATTGACTAAATTATTAGAATTTTTCAAAATATGAAATGACTCCAAAAAATTTAATTCTTCTAAAATCAGGACACTGCCCGATCTTCCATCAGTCTACATCCTTGGAATTTTAATCACAGGTTCGCGTTTTCTGCTGCNGATTATAGATAAAGGAAGATAAGACACAGGTGGAGGGGATTTGGCAGGAATCCCAGGGTGCAACAGATTAAATTCGAAGTTTGGTTACTTTAAAAATTATTGACTAAATTATTAGAATTTTTCAAAATATGAAATGACTCCAAAAAATTAAATTCTTCTAAAATCAGGACACTACCCGATCTTCCACCAGTCTATATCCTTGGAATTTTAATCACAGGTTCGCATTTTCTGCTGCTTCATTTTCTGAACTTGATTTTTAGGAGTTGTTCTGTATTTTGAAAAAGTTCTAATAATTTAATTAATGATTTTTCGAGTATCTGCCATTTCCCAATACTATTGGGAAGTCTATTCTAATTTAATTTTTTGCTCCCTGCATCACTTGCTAAGTTCTCGTAACCTGTTTCATATCTCTTTTTTTATTATTAGTTTTTTTTTTATAAATCTTTCTGCTGCATTAGGAATTATTTTGATGCATTACGAATTATTGTTTAATGTATGTTATTTACACATTTGCTCATGTCATTGGGACAAGAACAGCCACGATCTATATATTCAATATTTGAGTATATTTATTATGGCTCATAATTCATACAGAGTCTGACAGTTTTTAAATTAGATTACTTTTATTCTGACAGGAGTGAAAAATTTCAATATGAAAAAGACTCAGAAACTGTAAAAAGTCAGAAGTTTATTTTTAGGGCACAGAATTAGTTTATTTTGAACTTAAATATAATCCAGAGATGGATACTACTCTAAAATCTGGTAAATTGGGATTTTAGCATAGGTTTATGTTGGGTTGGTAAAAAATAGATAAGCTGAGAAAAAAAAACTTGTACATGTAGAGCGACTATACATCTGAAAACAATGTTTCTCATAAACGACTGATATTCATTAACAAAAGAAATTTTCATTGTTTTAAAATTGCATAGCAAGTTAATACTAAACATCAGTTTAATATTTATCTCCCAAAAGTTCAGGGCTAACTGAGATTTTGAACTCGATTTTAAATACTGTGTTGTAAGTTTAAACTTATTACCTGATAATTGTGTTAATTACTGCATAAAATGTATTAATTTACATTCCAAAAATTTTTGTAATTTTTATTGTTATATTTAACAGAAATTATTTTCTTCTCTTACAGTCTTACAGAAAACCTTGGTCCCAGCTATATGTCACAAAAATCCATTGCTACTGAAACTTAGGGTAATTACTATTTTATAAGATATAATTTTAAATTAAATAACTTTTAATTTGACTGCTTAATCTTTACATGTCAGTGTTATTATTTTTCAAATTTGGAAAAAATTAAAATTATATTTATTAATCTTCCATGAATTAGTTTGATACAGTAACTTTGTACTTATATTGTAACTTCATTTCTGTCACAAAAGGTTGTTGCTTCTTTTTAAATCATTTCAGAAAACAAAAAAGTGTAATCTTCATGCATTAAATGCATGAAGATTATACATGTTCTTTAAAATGTATAATGATTATACATTTTAAAGTACTTGCTGTTAGTATGTCAGTGCAGTACAGAGCAAAAAAAAAATTGAGACTTTCAACAAATGCTTTATTTATATGAATAAATATTAGTATCAAAAATTAAAATTCATTTCAAGATGTCTTATCTTTATACAACATTATACATATAAATCAGTAATAAATTCTTTCTGCTTTAGCATTAATAATCATTTGAAAGGATTTGGCACAGATTCAACGAGAGACTTGAGAGTTTTGCTAGCTGTTTTGTCCCATATTTTATTACCAAACCTTCCTTTTATATTCTTGCTTTTTCAAGTTTCTCTTTCACTATTCCCAAACAAGTTCTCTGTAGGTCTGATATCAGGAAAGGAAGCAAGCCACTTTAAAATATTTATTCCATTATCATCAAGCCATTCTATGGTTTGTCTCGCAGTGTGAGGACTCACATTGTTTTGTTGTAACAGAAAGCCATCTGGATCAAATGTTTCCACTGTGAAAAAGAACCTTTTTTATATTTTTTTAGAATTCGAATGATCTTTTTTTGTGCTAAGCTTGATATTCTGAGTTTATTATTTGCTGAGAAAATGAGAGATCCTCTAAATGCTGCTATTGTTTAATCCCCTTTGTTATTTTTTATTTATTTATTTTTACAAAAATTTGTACCTCTGTTCTTTTCAATCATTTTTCAGATATCATGAATACCCAGACTTAATAAAGTTTCTTTCTATCTCTTACCTGGCCATAATTTTTCACTCAAATCAAATTTTTTAAATGAAATATATATTTTTAGACAAAAAATGTTGTTTTGTATAGTATAATTATTTTCAGTAATTAAGTGTCCTTATAACAGCTTGTATGCCTATAAAATAAAATCTTGACAAAAATCACCCAAAGAGAAAAACTTAAAAAGTTTCCCTATTTTTGTTCTATACTGTACAGTGAAGACATTTACGCGCTATAGCGCGTAAAATACGCAAAAAATTGAAATCGGACNTTTCATGTCATTCTATTTATATTTTTTGATTGTGACTTTATAAAGTTATTCAATTAATTTTATGTGGTTCTATAAGTAAATTTAGTTTTCCCATGTTTTAGTTTTTTGTTTCATAAAACTTTTTTATGGGACAAAACTTTAGAAACTTTTTTTAGTTTTTTGTTCCATAAAACTTTTTTAAAAGTTCTAGTTATTATATAGTTAATTTAGATTGTCAACAATTTTAGTTTTATTTAAACAATGCGGGGTTGTATCTAAAACATCTTGAAGGTACATAATTTTTAGCAATATGGAAAAAAAAATTTGCTATAAGGGAATATTTTCTAATCTCTATAGCAATCTTTTTAATACATGAATTTAAATTGATGTATAATTACTGTATTCGTATCATTTAGTTAATGAATTTCGGAACGATGAACTTGTTGTATAAGCTTTTGATTTTTTTGTTCCATAACCAAATAAAATTCCTTAGTTGAATTTTACAGAAAGTTCATAATTTGTTAAAAAAAAAAAACATCTAAACAGTTTTAATCTTTGATCTCCAGTCATAAAAAATTATAATACCTGGATTTTTAAATTGGAAACATAAAATATTGAGGTATTAATATCTGCCATTTTTCTTACTATAAGCACAATCAGAAATTATGTATCTATATACTCATATTTTGTCCATTCTTCACCATACTGTGTTATTATGTTTAAACTAAAACCTTACTCCTTTTTTTGTGTAAACATATGTGTATTTTCATAATTTATGTCTTAACTTACTGGTGGTTCTGCACGTAAATAGGTGTATTTTAACCTGCAGTTTTCTTTGCATAGCAAAATAGTTTTTCTATATTATTAGATAAGGAAATAGTGTGCAGGGATGAAACATTCTCCAAATTTTGCCATTTGCTAAACCGCCAGTGGGTTAAAAAAAAAAAAAAAAAAAAAAAAAAAAATAAAAAAANAAAAAAAAAAAAAAAAAAAACTTTGTTTTTTGTATAAATCATTAAGCTGTACCAAGGTAAAATCAGATGTTACACTTTGAAACAATTTGCTGTTTCTACTTTAAGTGGCTGGCAAATATTTTTCTTAAAAACGTTTTTATTAAAATATATAATACAGATGAAAATGTTTTTCTATTTTAAGATTTAATTTAGATTGTAAATTTAGCTGTAATTATTGAAGCCAAAAGTTAAGATATGAAAAGTGTCCCAATGTACATCTAATTCCTTTAAAAGCCTACTAAACAGTGAAATTTATTAACATCATAAAACTAATGAATTCAAGGAAAATATTTTAAAAAGGCATATTTAGTTTCTTTTAAATTATAACATTTAAACTTCTCACTTAATTAAACTATTTTGTAGTAGGTATAAATAATTTGTTAATACTAGGGGACTCCGCCCCCTGCTCGCTACGCTCGCCAACCCCCAGAACTGCTTCGCAGTTCCATTGCATATTGCTTCGCAATCTTATAAAAGCATTTTAACAAATTTAAATTTTAAAATAAAAATGCCAGATATTGAAATCAATTACTTAATGAACTTTATACACTTCTCTGCCCCCTTAACAATTTGATTATCTTTTCTTCATGTAGCTGAGAAATTTGGAGCTGTAGCAGAGAATATATCTCAATAAGAAATGCTTTCCCGTTTAGAATTCCGCCATTCATTTCTCTGACGTCTGCCAGAGATATTTCGACGCCTGATAGCAGGCATTTTATTTAGGCAGCAGGCACTAAATAAATAAAAATAGAACTAAATAACTAAGATATCGTTTTAAATCTCAAATCAAAATAATTGTTTGTAGAAAGTTTGTTTTGGTTTGAATATTCGCACGTTTGTTTTGGTTTGAATATTCGCACGATGCCATTGCCATTCTATTGTAACGAAACAAAAAATTTATCATGAAACTAAAAATTTATCAAAGGAACTAAAGATATTGAATTCTTTTTTTAAGAAATTCAGTTCCGTTTTTTTTTTTCCACTCTTATTTTTGTTTATCAATCTATTAATTCAGAAATGCTTTAAATCAAACGATGCTTACGGAAACAATGCTTATGCGAACCACCCGAAAAATGATTTGCTGAATTCTCATTGGTTGAAACTAAATTATTAATTTTATTAATTAATTAAAGGAAATTTTCATAATTTAAGACCTTATTGCACATCTACATAACAATACCTTTAAAACGACACCTTATTTGTTTAATTCTGTTGTGTAGTTTGGGAGTTTTTAGCGAGACAAAATATTGCTAGCCTATTAATATATAGATTTTTAGTTTTCAAAACTTGATTATATTTTTTCTTTAAAAAAAATATTTTTTTTCCCTTTAGTAACTAACATATTTTGTGCAAATAAAATTGAATTTTATTTAGAAA
Source organism: Parasteatoda tepidariorum (assembly GCF_043381705.1). NCBI lineage: Eukaryota > Metazoa > Arthropoda > Arachnida > Araneae > Theridiidae > Parasteatoda > Parasteatoda tepidariorum. Next base: position 50,687,362 of record NC_092206.1, read on the forward strand.
AATGTACTAGAACTTAGGTATTTTTGACATGGTGGATGTTTATTTATAATTATAATTAAACAAACAGTTGTCTGCAAATTGTTGATCTAATTATATTTATAGCGAAACTTCTGCCATGTACATAAACATTATAAACTTAGAAATAAACTACATTAAATTCGTTCTTACATAAAAAGTTAAATTTTATTTTTAATATTCGAGTGATAATTTGGAGGCAGTTAGTTGTAAAAATTAGGTGATATGAATTTATTCTAAATTCTTCAATAATTTCCTACTTTCATCAATTTAAAAAAAAAATCATTTTCACTAAATAGTTTTGCACATTAATCACGAGTTTAAACATTATTAAGCTTTGCACCCCTAAAAGTATTTTACCTGGTTTTTGCATAAGAATATTTATGTTTAAATAAAAAATAAAAAAATTTGTGGTGGTTGAATATTTAGTCAAAAGCTAAATAAACTAGTATTTGTCAGGCCCAATTTTTATATTCATTAATTAATATTTAGCCCAAACATTATTTGATCTATTGCTAATTTTTATTGATGTTACTAAATGTGCTTAAAATATCCTAGGTTCCTTACTTTTTATGTCATTTAGTTTGTTTTTTTTTAGTTTAGTTTTGTCACTTGTTTATTTAAGAGATCAATACCTATTTGAAAAACACTTATGTTAGAGAATTTTTATTTTCTATTAAGAATATTGCTCTACTTGAATTTTCAATTTGAAAAATTTGCTCTATGTAAACATATATTATTATGTCTAAGTATAGCCACTTAAACAAACATTTATATTTAATTAATTTAAGGACCATAAAATATATTTTTTATGTAGCCTGAAGCTCTGATTGATATTCAAATGATCAATCAAACTGAATAATTCGCTAGCAATAAATAAATTTAGAAGCTTTGTAATATTAGTTTATTAATGGTATTTTTATTTGTTTTATTTTTTTTTTAGCTAATACAAAATCTGAACTGAGTTTTTAAATAATTTATTTTCTCAAGTTGTCTGTAAGCTTTAGAGAAGTCGATCAAGGATAGTTCTTTGCATTATTTTTGGAAACTGCTGTTAAATATGAATTTTTGAACATTTGCACCAAACTTTATGTACAAAAAAAAAAACTTGTTTAGGGTTAAATTCTTTTAAACCAGTTTTTTTATATACTCTGATAGTTTTAAATGATTTTATTTCTATTGAGTTTGGGAACCGCTTTCTTATCCATGGTCATATTCATAACTATTTAATTTTGATATTTCAAGTGTAAATTTTACTATAAATCATTTTTTTTTCCGACAAGGTTACATTTTTGAAATTTGTCCCTTATAGATCATACATACCTGGCTAAGTGTTGAGAACCTTTTATATGTAAGAAAATATAAGTAAATAATTATAAATGAAACTTCCCAATAACCATTACATACACTAGCCTGCTAAAGTCTTTGATCAAACTCAATATTATAGATTATTGATTCTAAATGTAATAAAATAATGTATTATCCTATTTCTTAACTTGCTTAGAATGCTCATCAAGAAGAAATCTAAGTAAGAACTTTGAAAATCACTTTAAATCAAATGTAATTTATTTTCATATCAGTCATATATTAAATGATTCGTGTTTAGTGGTTTTCATGCATCAAAGCAAGTATTAAAGGAATTACTTTATTTATGATAATATTATTTAATTAAAATACAGTTTTAACAAGTATGTTTTGCACATTTATTTTTTGAGTTTTGATCGTAATTTTATGTGTGTACTATTTAATAATGACATTTGTTTTTGTCGAATTTGTTCTTACACGACTCAAAATGTGAAAAAAAGAAATATTATTCAGCTGAGCTCTGTGCAAAGATTATAATTTTATCCAAAGAAGGATGTTTACGATTCAATAGCTTAGATTATAAATTCTGAAATCATGTGTAAATTATATGTTGGCACGATTAAGAACAATGGGGGCGAATTCTACAAAAAACGCACAAGGCCAGAAATAGGTCGACCAAACACTTTAGCACGTTAGTGAATATATATGCAGTGAAATGGGCCTTTAACAAGAGCAAAAAGTCCAAGGCAGTTTCTTATTAATATGGGTGTTATTTAAATTGGAATCACATGATATAATCAAAAATATAAGCTAAGAAGGTAATAAGGTTGGATGTTTGTCTATGATTCAACCTTGTGCTTTGATTTGGAAATTGTTCAATGTTCAACACTTAAGATGCCAAGTACATTATCACTGATACCTGATTACTACTGATGGCAGAAGCAGCACTGTGTTGAGAACAGTTCTATTTTATTAAGTCTCCTTTATGTCTTTTTTCTTTTCCTTCAGCAAAAAGAACTCCTATTTTATGTTTACTCATTTATAATGTTGTGTGTTGATAAAATAATAATTCACTAAAAATATAGAGCGGATCTGACGTATGATTCACAAACATTAATTTTATAAGAAAAGACTGGTAAACTTGCCCACAAATATTTGTTAAATTCAAGTTCAATTTATATAGTTTTATGTTATACATACACACATATATATATATATTTGAAACTTTGACTTTGTTTTGAAATTATATTAAGTTGCTTGAAGGAGATCCTAAAATAAATCCATTATTTTTTTCAGTAGTTCATTGACATTTATGTATTTTACCTTATAAACTTATACAAATAATTTATTGCTTGCTTTATGGTTTTGTTAATATAATTAAATTGTAAAAATGATTTTTGCTACAGTATATCATTGTTATAAGGTTGATTAAAACAGCATTATTTTTCAGGTCAAAATGAATAATTTCTTAAAACTTTTGCAACCTCTTAAAAGCCTTTCTGCTGTTTTCTCCTCAACTTATAAAGGTGAGTTTACAAAATTGAAATCTGAAAATATGGCTAAGTCTAAAAAAAAAATTATTTTAGATTTTTCTTTTTAATTTACATGCATTTCTTTTTAATTTTCTTGTAACTGTCTTCAAATTTTAATAATATGTCAGAAGATAACTGCTCAACTATTTACTGTTGTTCTATTTCTTTGAATTTCAAACTGTCCAGAGTGAAATTATTTCTTAGACAAACTATAATGTTAAGACCTATACTACGTGCAAGCCTGACTGATTTAATCTGATTTAAAAAAAAGATTAAATCTGGATAAATGTTTTGTTCTAGGTTATTATTTTCCTTTTGTTGTGAGCAAAATAATTTTCTGTCTAACAAATATTTTGATTATGTCCTGTTAGTTTCATCCTTACAAGTACATATACTTTTAAAACTTATAATATAAGTAGTTTTTATATATAATTAATGATGAAAGATTTGTGCTACCAAATATTTGATTTTTTTTTTCAGTTTTCTGACCTAAATTAATTTGTCATTTAATGTCTAGCTGATAAACTAGGTCCATTTAATGTCTAGCTGATTAAAAAAATTTTTATAACCGTCGTTGTACAGCCGACCCAATTTTGAGTTTATGACTGTCAGTGTTCAACTTCGTAGCCTTGTAATTTGAGCTCAATGCAGAAGACAAGAGAACTTCTGGATTAAGTATTTTATTTTGTAACCGTTGTTGAACAGCCGACCCAATTTTTTGGGTTTACAACTACGAATGTTCAACTCTGAAGTTTTGTAATTTTGAACCCAATCCAGAAGACAAGTAAACTCCTATTGGGAGATATTGACCAGCCATCGCTGGAATTCGAACTCGGTTCACCTCATTGGAAGGTGAACGCTCTAACCCCTGAGCCATCATGGTGCTGGATTAAGTATTGAGAGAAATTTGCCTTCGTTGAGGACTTTTTGATGAAGCCAACGCACGTTTGTATTAAATGAAGATGAAAACTTCCCATGGTAAGCCTGGTGGCAATAGGACTCTAACCCATGATCTGTCTATAACTGAGGATATTTTACATCAGCACTTAAGTCGATGCAAGGCGGGTATGGAATTCGAATTACAGCCATCGTTGGGATTCAAACCTGTTTCACCTCATTGGTAGATGAGCCCTCTACTCCCGAGCTACCACAACTCTTGACTATGTACACTAATTTTCATAAAAAAAAAGCAAAGCAAATTAGTGCTCTGGTGTTATAAATGGTCCTTGTTTATCAGCTAAAGAAAGTATTAGAAGCGGCTTTATTTTATTTAACTCCTGTCGGGATCATTTAGTTTTGTGTTGCATTAGTTCTCCTTTTAACTGCTATTTTCAAGTCACCATTTATAGTCTATACAGGCAATAAAGAAATTGCTAAAAACAGGGGTTGAAATTTTCAGACTTTTGATTGATTTCTTTCTTTTTAAAAAACTTTAAGCCTGGTTTAAAGGAAACAAGATTAAATTTTAAAAGTAATAACAAAAAATATCTGCAGGCAGTTCAAGCTTCAACTAATAAATCTAGATCTGCATTTCAATTTACAAGGCAATGAGAAATGAAGAAAAATAGTACCTATTCTTTATAGTTTCTATTGAACTGAATGTTCAAAAAAAATTAACTTTAAAAAATATTTTTCCCAAAACATATTGAGCCATATTTTTTTTTCTCGAAAATTGAATGGGTTAAAAAAAATAATAAACTTGAAGAAATGCTCAGAGAAATCAGGTTTCATTTGATTTTTGATGTTAAACAGTAAACTTTCTGTTGATGAAAGGGTTGGTTAGATTCTTAAATAAAGTGAGATTATTTGTTATAATTTTATTAATGAAATTTAGTCTGAATTGTAAATTTAAATTTATAATATATCAATTTATATTTTTTAATTTTGATTAGACTTTATTGACCAATATTGCCCCCACCCCCAAAAAATAACTATTTTTTTTTTATTTAAAAACTTGGTAGGTGTGCCTTATTTTATTTTAAAATGTTCATTTATGTGAATTTTTGCAATATTCTCTATGGATTGGAATAAATAAAAAAATCAAATAATTTGAAAGATACTCTTAGGAAAATAATTGTATGTCAATATTATTTGATAATTTGAAAATAATTGTATTGTATTGATGATTGAATAAATAATTTGACCAGAGACAGTCAAAAAAATACATTGTTATCAATATTGCTTAGTAAAAAGACACATTTTAGTATCAATTAAATTAGCATTTTTTAATAAAAAAAAATTAGCATCCAGCAGGGGTGATTGCGGTGGAAAAATCCGGATTTCCAGATGTTTCGCTAACCGTGATCCAAAAGTTTCCGGAAATCCAAAGTCTAGAAGTTTCAAGAAATCATCGATCACATTTATATATAAAAATTCTTGTATATTTTATTTAAACATACTAGAGCTAGAATTTATACTTGGCATCTCTTTCATTTATAAATATTTTTTCTGATAGAATAGTAAATGTGATTAGAGATAAAAGTAAACTTACACATAATTATTCATTTAAATTATGCTGCATATAATTCCTTTAAAATATCTTGTTTTGAAAATTTCAATGACTTAAATTTATAAAGATATGAATTTTTTGAATGAATTTACTCAAGAAATTTTCATGATTTTTGAGTTGGGCCCACAATCACCCCTGCTCCAGTAGCAATCCATTTTTTTTGTGCAGTTATTGTGCGCTAACAAAAATTTAACTACTATGTTTTTTTTCTTCTTATCAGGTACTATTTCCGCTATTATGAAACCACCTGTAATTTCTACTACAAAATTTTTACATACACCAGCAAATACATTTGCCACTCCTTTGCTTAAAGCAGCTGTTTCCTACACCCAGATACAAAAAAGACAGTTGTATAATTATAGAAAACCCAGTGAGGATAAACAACTATATTACATACATTATGCTAAACCAAAAATCAAAACAAAGCGGCGTCATCCAATTGACAGTCACCCACAGATGAAAGGAGTTGTTCTAAAAACATTAGTCAAAAAGCCAAAGAAACCAAATTCGGCAAATAGAAAGTGTGTATTAGTCCGCCTTTCCAATGGTAAAGAAGCTACAGCCTATATCCCAGGAGAAGGTCACAATTTACAAGAGCATAATGTAGTTCTTGTTCGGTTTGGTCGAGTTAAAGACGTCCCAGGTTTGAGACTAAAAGTTGTTAGAGGCAAATATGATTGCAGCCATGTTGTGAAAAAAACTAGTACCATGCGAACATAAGTTAGTTATGTTTACAATCTTTTATTCTGTATCAAAAAATAAAGTTAGTTAACTTTATTGTGTTTTGTTTAGTTTATTGTGTCAATATGATTTATTGAAATGTTGAATAGATAACAAATCAGATAAATGTTGTGCATTTATTTATTTAGAAAAAAAAGTAAGTTTTTAATTACAGCAATTTTAATATTAATTTGCAATGTTAGATACTTAGAGAATAATTAAATTCTTAGAATATGTAAAGAATTCTGTTGTTTACATAGATTTATGGCAAAGTGGTGTAAATCAAACTTAAAACTATGACTTTTCAACTAATGTTGGAATTAATTCTAGTTATTTTACTTACAGTAATTATGAACTAAGTTGCATACATAAGTAATGCTCGAAATTAACAGCAGTCCTGGATAACTAAAATTTGACAACCATAAAATAAATTAGGTCTGTCCTCCAGACCTGTAGTTGATATAAAAGAATAGTATGCTGATTTGTTTGTTTTCTCTCTCCATGCTTTGTTCTGCTTTTTTCTTTTTTTTTTATTAATGAAATAGCATATTTTATAATTGTGACAATTAATTCATTTTTAGCTTTTTTTAAAAACTATATATGGGCTAGTTAGAACTTTTTGTTACTGGTTTTATGAACTAATAACTAAATTTTCTCAATTTTGATCATATTTAAGTATATTAATGACTACATTTCATAGTGAAAAAAGAAATTTTGTTTTGTTTTTCTTCATTAAATAACCCATTATAATGAATCGGTAAACTCCTCTCCAATATTTTGTTCAATCGTTCATGAAGATTAAGATTGTTAAAAAAATATAGCTGTTAAAAAAATTTTATAATCATATAACAGTTTAACTTGCATGGGCAAGCTAAACTCCCCAAAATTGTTGTTAAGCTTAGGAATTGTTCTAAAAATTCTCAACTTATTTAAAAATGCACTGTCAATTATATATATATTTCAAGCAAATTTTGTTTTCATCAAAAAAAAGAAAAAAAGACTGTGCAAATTCTATAGGAACCAAAAATAAGTAGAATTTGGAACATGACTGAGGCTCAAAAATCAGTAGTTTTTGACGTATGCGATATTTAGAAACTGTGTGAAGAAACAATTTTTCAGTCGAAAGCATTAACATCTCTCTTTCTAGAGGCGAAGAAACAATTTTTCAGTCGAAAACATTAACATCTCTCTTTCTTGAGGCTTTGAGTAGAATCAATTAAAAACAAACACTCTTACATTTTGAAATAAATTATTTACTAGTAAATCATTTTGAACAGTTAATTTTTTTAAATTTTAAGAACAATATTTTAGTCTGCAATGATATTTTTTCATATAAATGTAAATATGCATTACAACTTAAATAATTTAAAGTATTATTAGCAAAACTTTATGTACTGAGGAGCTGGAAATTTTTTTTTTTTTTAAACTATTGGTTTGGGCTGTTGAATTATCTACGCATTATCTAATTTACATTTTAATTTTAACTATATGGTAAAATGAAACAACAAATTAACAGCTAGAAATTTGCATAATGTTTTATTTCTATCAATTATGTATGAACATGCAGCAATAAAAAAGACATTTATTAATGACATTCAATGGTCCTTTTATTCAGTCTGTTCATGTTCCAAGTCAATGGACTAACTGACAAATAGAAAAATTAACTTTTTTCCCTCTTGCATGATAAAAAGTAGCGCACATTCAAGAGAAAACAAAAATTGTCTTAGATAAATGAGACTTTGCGTTGGTGCATTTAGCAAAACAAATTCATAACATTGTATATCACAGGTAATTCTGGCATTCGTCTTAAGTCCTTTACTATAACATAACCATCACATGAAAGCTGAGTTATAAGTCGGCATAATGTCTCCATATGAGCTATTGTCTTCCATATTGCGTTGACTTAGCGGTGGTATTGGTCTGTCGACACGAGGTGGGACATTTTTGGGTAAACCAGAACTGTATTTGCTTAGCGGAGTCCCACGCTGTGTATTAGCTAGACTAGGTAAAGAAGGATGAATAGGATAGTCCACTTCATCTTCATCAATGGTTGAATAAATATTTTCTTGCGATGAAGCATTAGTGGGATAATCCATTTGATTCGGTGAACCATGGCTTATTGGCCACTGTGGGCTGGCTGTTATGGATGGAAAATTATTTCTGGGATTTATAGGGGGCACGGAGTGTACAAAAGGACTGGGAATACCATGATGTGGCGACCTTTCAGTTGATGAATTGGAATGTAATTTATGTCCCATAGCAGGATCAACAGCTCTTTGGGTAAGAGGTAAAACACTAGCAGTCCTGTCTGATGGGGGATACACATTTGAACCGTGCCGATGACTGTGCACTGGATGATTTCTCAGTTTATCTGTTTTAACACCACTATGCATATGTCTATGTTTAGAGGGATAGCTAAACGAATTGTCACTGGGCAACATTTCAGGCAAATCGTGAACCATATAATCACAATCTTCACCGGTACCTTCATCACTAGAGACTGGATCTCTACATAAATCACCTCCCGTTGAGCCACGCACACTGCTTGTAGCGGAGCAATGTCCACTTCCATCACCAAAGTCTTCTTCAGCAAAATCATCCTCGCTTGTCAGACTCCTACCCCCCAACTTCCCACTCTCGTCGAAGTCCGATTCGTAACTTTTTCCAGTCATTGATTTGTCCCCAGAAGGGGCTTGAGACACTTCCTCGTAGACAGGGTGGAAAGTTTTGCTATCGACCATTTGGCCACCATCTCGTCGATTGTAGCAAGGAACAGAGTGTAACGCTGTTATTTGAGGTGGACCTATTTCTCCAAGTTTTACATCTAGTATCTGAAAAAGGTAATACAAATTTGATTACTATTTTGTATTCAAAGCTGTCTTGTTTAATTAATATCTTCTCCACTAAGTACTAGTAGATACATGTAATGTAAAGAGTAACATTTCACATACCCTGTAACGTATACTCATGCCCTCAAAGGTTATATTTTGCGTATCCTCAAATTGATACATTATGTACTTAAAATTGATCATCCTGAATAACTCTTGTTCTAATGATCGCTCATAACTAGGACTGGGCTATAAATCGATATATCGCGACATATAGATTTAACGTCTATATCGGCAAACCGATACAGCAACTTTCATTCCAAGCGATGCATCNACCCCTACATACTGGGGGTAAGAAACCCGAATCCAGGGAAAATAAAGTATGTTTATTCGGTGAAAATATGTTTTTGTGTCTGATTTCGAAACTTAAAATATCGTCCGCACTTATTAATTAGCATATTTGAGGTAACCCCCGCGAACCTTTACAATTGAAACGGGAAGATCCAACCATTAAATCAAAAGTTACTCCGGGTGTGGTCGGTTTTTTACTTTGAGCACGGTACATCAAAAAAGCGACTCTAAACAGTCATTCCAAGATTTCAGAGAAAATTCCCATTAAATTTCATGAATGGACACTTTAACAGTATAGCACAGTAAGTAAGGTCTTAGTACTGAGACACAGCCATTTTGTGTTAAATACAGAGTTAGCATTTTATCTCTTAAGTATCTCATTGTTATAAGATATACTTTTGAAAATAATACATTAAACAAAACATGATATTTAAGACACACATATCCATGTGCTATATAACTGGAAAGCTTTATTCACATTGTCTAGCTTTATTTTCAAGTATATCCTGTTACTTGTCGAACAACTCATTTGTCCAAGTGGTACATATTTCCCCCGTTCAGTTTATAAATCCTTTTTTCTGATAGCGTGACATTGTTTAAATGAAAAAATTTATTTACATGATATTAAAAAGTTTCAGTTTGAAATTTGTTAACAGCGGAATCGGATGCAAATCAATACTGTACCCAAGTGTGAAGTATGAATCAAAATGTGAATTAAATTAAATAATGAAAGTCACAGTCCCATTTCTTAGTAGTTGGAATTAATAAAGTTTTTAAATAAACCATTATTTACACAATTATTTTTTAATTGATTATAATAAAATAGTTTTTCTGTTATTTTTCGTTATCTCTTACATAATAATGCTCACTATCGTTCATAAGATTTATTTATACTTCTCAACTAGTAGACACTTTTTGTTTTCAGTTTATTATTTAGGTCTCTACTTTTTGATTAAATTGGTGATCATTTACACTCAGTTAAACAAGGTAATATGCGCACCTGCATTGTATTTCTTTTATTAAAATTTTATACCAAAATCCAGATAATAATTAATGCACTGATCAAATACTTCAAAATTTTTATAATTTTTTTGAAAAATTTGTTCATTTCTGAATAGGAGAAAACTTAACACTTTAGTTTTGTTGGCTAATGGGTAATCATCACATTAGAGTAGCCTTTTTTTTCCCTTCATAATTCATAAAAATTAAAAAATTTTAAAACTTAGGTTTATCTAAAGGTTGCCAAATAATTAACAGGATGTGTAGCGTTTTTGATTTTCGTTTTTTGCGTGCGTATTTTAGATTTTCATTTTTTTTAAATCTTTAAAGGTGTTTTTTTAATTGGATGTTGTTAAAAAGTGCTTAATTTCCCCTTTTCCACGATATTTTGCCACGATACACAAAAAGCGTGGTTTTCATTTTGTTCCTTTCAACATTATCACTATTGGATCAACCAGAATCCTTTTTGGCTTACTGTATAAATGCTCCAATCATTTTACATTTTCGATGAAAGCGGATTCCTATGTGCTTAAGCTGAGCTGAATTTGGTTGGAAGGATTCTTGCACTCTGTTGCACTTTTCCAAGAGATTCTCGAATTCAGACTTCATTTTCCGCCCTTTGAAATCGAACCGAAAAATTTCTGGAATTTCTGCTCATCATGGGGACTGACTAAACATTGCCAATTTTTTTTCTCCCCCTAATAGCAAAATGAAATTTTATTTCTCTTGTTAATTTCATCGTTAATGAAGCACCATCGTCTTCGTCACTGACAAGGCAATGGGTCTTCTCGCGCTATTCTATTTATAGATCAGTACCATAATCTTTGAACTTGACTTGGGGATTATTCACTAATTACGTACTATCAAGTGGGTCCAGAGAAGTCAATAATCACAAAGCTTCATCACCTCAAAACTTCTATCTTCCTTTTATTTAATGAAGATAACAATTGAGACTTTTAATCGTAGGATTTTTTTACCTGAGACTGTACAATTGCATTAAATTTAACTTTTTATTGTATTTTATTACTTTTAAAATTTTTAGTGCTAAGTTATTTAGGACGAAACTCAAGGCAAGATTTTTTTTTAAAAAAAGTGTGAAGTATGGAGTTTTACACTATTTTAACATTTAGCAAATGCAGTAAAAAATCTTAATTCAGATTTGTCATTCCAAAAAATTTAATTCATATCTTAATGATTTGATTTAAAAAACAATTGAAACAAAAAATTCATCCATCTCAGATATGTTAAATATTATAAATGTAGGAACCATAATTTACCAATAATTTACTTCTGACAAAAATGTTTAGTTTCAATACTTATTGTATAGAAAATTATTTTAATTGATTTATTAAAGAATTATAGAACTAATAAACATATTTTAATAAAAATTTAATAGGGGCCATTCACTAATTTGCATGCGTAATACAAATTTATTAAGTTTTCTTAATTCTTTTATGGATCTTTATAAATTCAGTATGATCTATAATATAATCTTGTTAATGTTTTTGTTGAATATACTTTTATAAATAACTTTTATTTAAATCAATAAAATACACCCGTTAGCTTTTTTTAAAATTATAGTTTACTAATTATAATTTTGAATTAAAATTATTAATTTTTACGCAAATAAATTAGGTAATTATTAATTTAAAAAATAGAATGTGTGACTCAATATTGAATTGAATTAAAATTCTGCATAAATTGTTTTTATGGTAGCTAATATAATCAAGAGAAAGAGTTCTTTGTCAGAAAAAAGTTATTTTATCCTGATCATGTTAAGTTTTTGAACTTTTTTGAAGAACTTTTAACAATTGGACGGAAAAAAAAAGTTTTATTAGTGCGCATATCCTAATTATGATTTTCTTTAAAACAGCTTAAAAGGAAAGAAAAGAAAAACCTTTTGAAAATTGAAAGAAGTCTTAGAAAATTGTCAAAAATCATGAAATTTTGAATGATGTAAACATTGCATAATTAGTAGTGAAAATCAACATGGTAAAGGAAGAATCTCATTTTGAAAAAGGAAAAATTAAGCAGTTTTTAAAATCTCCCAATGAAAAAAAGCACCTTAAAGGGCTTTTAAAAAACGAAAATCGAAATTAAGCACTTTTTAAAAAAGCTACGCACCCTCTTTAAATACTGCCCTTTCAAAATATTTAGTTAATAAAATTTCTCTGTGAAAAAAAAAATCAATGAATGACCTAAGAAATATACAATGCAGGTGCATGAGGTAGGGGTAGACTAACTTAGGCAACTGGCTGTACTTTCATTCTTGATATTAAAGTTTTAACAAATGAGTAATCCAAAGAAACTTAAATGTTTCGTTCCCCAATATATTGACTTAGATTTAAAAAGTCTCACCTAGCTCTTTTGGTATTTATTATTATTTGGTTATTATAATTTAGTTATTTTATTATTTGGTACATTTGTGAAGGTAATACACACAAAAGTTTGGATTTACTCTTATGGGGAAGGATTTTTAACTACGTTTGTTTTTAGTTCCATTCATGCAACGTCTGCCTTACTATTTTTTTTCTTTTTTTTTTTTGAGATGTTAATAAAAATCAAACAACCTGAATGATTTTTTATATCATAATCATATTTTCATGTACTCTGTTCCACATGACGAAGTACCCATCTAATTTACATTAATTATTGATGACTGTAAATATAAAATCAAGCACAAAAGTCTTCTTTTAAATAAACATACACCATTTGAAACTTAAATTCTTTTTCCAATTGAGAACAAAAAATATTGTAAGAATGCTGTTTTGCCTTAAAGAAATTCAGAATAACAATGGTTAAAATAACAGTAAGTCTAGTTTTAGTTTCTTATTCTCGTCCGCAGGCTAAATACTTAACGCTCATTTAAACTATTTCCATTCTTAGTAATTTAATATGCTGGTTTCGAGTTCTATCCACTGTCGTCTTAGAAACCCCTAGTGAATCAATCCAATAAATTGACAGCTCAGAGCTTATTTCTCCTGAGCGTAGCAAAACAACCATTCATAAAATTGTTAAATGTTAGTTACATATATTAAAGAAGAAGAAAAAATATGTATGCTTACTTCTAATGGCATTAGTGTCTGGCTGCCAGCAAGATGACTTTGAGGAATTCTGGTGGGATGGTGATTAATAAGAACATCTTCGTAACTGACGCCATTGGCTGTTCCAAGCTCTCCCATGTGACCAGGTTGTTCATTTTTACAAGGCAAAAGATTCTGCGCTTTTGTTTTGTGCCTGCAAGATAAAAAAAATAAATAAAACAAAGCAATTGATAGCCCGCATAACATAAAACTAACTTATAGTATAAATTAGCTAAAAATAATCATATTTACGATAATAACATTTTGCCAGTAAATCCTCTATTAGTGTATATTTTAATTTTACAAGGCGAAAATGTTGGCTTCTTATTTTGATCGAAAATGCGAATATCGATCAAATTAAGCTATTTATTAATCACTTGAAAATGCAACAATACATAAATAACATGTATCAGTCAACATTGCATATCCAATTAATATTACTCAGCCCAGTCACATTAATGAGACAACCTGTCAAAAGCCAAAATAACCACGGCTACCTCTTGTGGCTTGATGGCTACCTCTTATGGCTCTCCACGGCTTGATGATCATTAGTCAACTCCATCATAAAAAAAATAACTCTGAGAAAGTGCACTTTTGCATCTGGTTTCGTAACTTAATCAATTAGCATATTTGATGAGATCAACCCTTAGAACTATTAAGATTGGCATATTAGAAAATCCAATCATTAAAATAAAAATTAAACAGGATGCCATCCTTTTTTTTCTTCCATTGTACAAGCTACTGGATACCATAATTTGTATCCAGTTGCTTGTACAGTGAACTAACCGCAATAGTATCTTATATATATAGTGCAACAAAGTTTAAAAGATAATTTGTTCACCCAATACACTTAGGACCTTAATACTTCACCGACCGTATGAATTGCACCTGAGTTCTTAATTTGGTGCTCAGTTGACAACATCATACCTCTCAACCTTGATAAAACAATACTATAGCAGGGTTAAATTACTATTCTATAACGATACTAACTGCTTGAACGATAGCAGGGTTTAATTTTACACCGTACTTTAGGTTCGCAATAATACTTGAGTTTGAAAAAAATTTTGCTCCGTATTATGGTTCAAGGTAAAGATATAATGGTTTAACGTTGGTCCAATTTTTCTAAGAGTATCGGTTCAAAATTGAACAACATCAGTTGAAGTTGAAATCGTAGAAGCTAAATCAACAATTAAAAAGCAAATTAGAACAAAATGGTATTTTCGGTGATCTGAGTAAAATTACGATGATAACAAAACACATTTAAAAAAAATAAATAGTGCATTTAGAATTTGAATAAGGCAGTTTATTTAAAATAGATTAGAATAATTTGTGAATTTAATTCCAATAGCCGCATTTCGTTAAAAAGTTTTCAACTTAATCCATAACATAGTGTTAAAAGCAGGTAATGGAATAAAATATAGTTCTTGTTCATTAACCGTAATATTTTGGAAATGCTAGAATCAAATAATATTAAGCTGATATGAATATGCTTATTTAAATAGATTATCTCCTAACAGATATATCTAGGTTAGCGCTTTCAAACTAGAATTAAGTGGTTAGTTGCATGATGACTTCAGATTCAGTTTGCGATTATAGTAATTAACTGTAAATACTCGAAATAAAGCACCAGTAGGAAAGCTTCTAATCAACGGCAGGGCATCATAGCTTTAGCTTTTGAAGCGGGGAAAATTCATCTCCACAGTTGAAGAAGTAATGATTTTTGGGCGCTGCGCATGGAAGAGCAGTTTTTGCCAGCAGTAGCAGTCAGAAAGAGAATGGAAACAATAAATAACTGTTGTGTGGAGGGAAATGGGAGTTATCCCCGCCTGAACTATTCTTCTGGGGACGATTCCCTCAGTGATGATGATACTAAATCTACAGTGGAAAAGAGCCTTTTTTTATTTTTTTTATTCTCAAGAACAGTCATTTCGAAGCTGAAAGGGGCCTCTCGTTTCTGGAACCGCCATAATTACAAATCTGAAGCGAGGAATGAATACAATGCCGTTCAAGATTTAACGAAGACTCGGAATTTTATTAAGTTATCCAAGAGGCTGAATTGTTAAACGAGGCCCAGACAGGCACTTTCAGTACGAATAAGTTATTGTTAGAGCCATCTACATTTAATTTAATACAAAAAAGAAAAATAATATTCTTTTGCAAATTTATTAAACATATAAATATTTAAAAAGCTAGGTGGAAACTCAAATGTTTAATGTTTTATATATATGGTAACATTTATAAGTACAGAAAAAGGGAGTCTTTTTTTCCATGCCCCTGGTTTAATCCCTTAAACAAGTTTAAAAAGCTTAATAGCTAATTGTGTAAACTAAGATATGCGCCACGAGTTTTCAGTAGGATGCTCAGCAGTACAAACCTGCTACACCAAGAAAAGAGAAAATTTATCTGCAGAGAGCGGGGTAAAATATTTGAATTAAAATGTTGAAATTTTAGGTTTGCAAGGCAAGAATACTAATGCACATTTTTCTACAATAAAGAATACTGCACTACTAAAAGGTAGTACTTATAAATAATTTATTGAAACTTAATTGGATAAGAGACAAGCTATTGATACAGTTGAGGTCAATATTTTTAAGTTCAGTTTAATTTTGTCTGTATCTTTTTAATTTTTTTTATTTAGAAATTTATTCTTAACGTTCGCCGCGCTAGATCTGTTACCGAGTTATTAATGTTTACAAAATTACAGGAACTATTACAAAAATATTTCTGGGGTCTATGTTTCGTTATTGGGTTCACTTCACAGATTAATTTTTAATAATATAATGTGATAATACAAACGTTTAAAAAAGGAAATGCTCTACGACGTTTAGGGAAATGCTAAGGCACTGTTGTTGTGAAAAAGTTTCATTACAGTGAAAACAAAGGAATTTTATCTAACTCTTCACAATTGGCTAGCAAAGCAAGAATTTGTTGATTAACAAAATGTCCCTTTTAAACCACGGCCAGTATTCCATAGACACAAAAATTTATATTACTATGAAAATTATATTTTTCCCAATAAGAATTTTAGTGGAAGTTTGAGTTCAATATAAACTTTTCGAGTTTTTCTTTGAAAATTCAAAAAAGACATTAATTTTTAAAAATAATTTATCGTTTGCATTTAAAATTCCTTTTACGTGGAATTAAATTATCTAGAAAATTGAAGCAGACGATAAATTATATGCATCGCCAAATAAAGTTTTCTTTCCTTTGAAATGAAATAGAAATAATTTAGTTTCCTCGTGCCCAAATTCACTTTTCAGAGATTTCACTAAGAAAGAGGGTTCAACTAGAATTAAAGTTAAATCATTCACTGAAAACTTTTAAGTTATTTAAAACACTGAGTTTTAAATTCTACTGCATGGAATTGTGCTGTTATTAAATTTATGTGGCATCACGAACGGGACAAAAATTCATTGCAATGGGGAGTTTACTTCCGAGATATTTTAGAATGTAATTAAGGTGATTTAAGAGCTCAAAGCAAAATAATCCCAATGCATGAAAATAAGAAAGAAAAGAATATTTTAAATAGGTAATGACACGCGGTATTTCTTAAATCAAGTCCGAATCCCCAAAAGGAAGCACATTAGGTTCTGTCATAATTGGAAACTTACAAAAGAAGAGGAGCAATTAGGGAAAAAGAATATGTTAATGTTAAAACGGAACGAAAAATTCTAATCTAATAAATATTCATGCATTGATTTTTCTTATTAAAAGCGAGTCGATCATATATCACTAAGAAAGGAACGAACTTTCTAAGCGCAGTTAATAACCCTTTTATAATAGCTTCCAATATTCCCTCACTTACGGCTAATAATTAATACTGAGCCTCGATTTGGCGTTATTTATTACAGTGGCTGGGTCATATATAGCGAGGGTGTCGTTTCTTAGAGCCAAAAATGAGTGTCTAATAAAAGGAACAAGATTTTCTCGCTCATTAAGAATAGCTTATATGATATCTACTTAGTAATTCTGAATAGGTTTGTCAGTAGCTAAAAATACAACAAATCTCCATAATTTTTAAGTATAAAAGAATTTCACGAACTATTATTTTAAGAAAGTTTCAACATTGTTCTAAAACTGTTCTTATATAATATAGGAATAGATAAACAGATTTAAATTATCAATACTACAAGCATTTGTTAGTACATGAAATAACTTTTTTGGAAAGAATTTTTTAATGTTATCTTACAATACAAATCAAATTTTTGCCTTTTACTTTAACATTAACGGGGTAAAGTTTTAATTATTATACTTCATTTAATTATAAAACTTTTAACCCATAGATTTTTAACCTTTTGACGCAGAATTTTTATTGAACACATTTTTCATATTTTGAATTAATTTAGGCCAAAATAAGTGAAAAATATTATATTTAGCCCTTTAATAATTTATGGTTATGAAATACAACATAAAATACCGGTGTTCTTTTCTGCGTTAAAGGTAAAACCGTCTCTTTTCAAATAATAATTTTTTTAAGTTTGCAGTTATTTATATCTAGGAAAAACTCTTATTCATTGTCCAAATTTAGTTTATTTACAAAATAAATTATTAATAAATTTTTGAATATGAATAAAAAAAAAATTCAAACTTTTTTTTTGTATTAGTACAAATATAACTCCGATAATTTTACTGGTTTTTTAGAAACTATGTATTAGACTGTTTTTTACAATTAAAAAAATACCAAAATATATTTTTGCTTGTAATTAGAGCGTCAGGAAAAAATATATAGAAAAGGAACACCGGTTTGACATCTGCGTTAAATGGTTAAAAGTCAAAAACGCAAGGGTAAATATTAAATAAATGGACATTTGATTTTCAAAACCTTATTGAATCAATATCTCTCATATTGAATCAATGAATTTTTGAATATCTAAAACATCATAGTAAATCTTCATTCAATACATTTTTGAATATCAAAATCTTCATAGTTATTAAAATTCGATTTTTTCCGCTGTCAAAAACGTCATTGTTAACATTCATAGATTTTAAAATGTCAAATTCGCTAAAGATATGTATTAAATCAATAAATTTTAGAATATCAAATGCGTTATGGTAAATATAGAACTTTTGAATTTCAAAAACTTCAGGGTAAAAATTGAAACAAAGGTTTTTTCTATATCAAAATCGTGGAAAATACATTCCATCTTCTCATTTTATTTTACGTAGAACAAAGACGTTGACTTTCATAATGGTCTTTTTGTAGAATAAGCTTATAGCTTGCATATAAATAAAAAGCAATTTCATTTACTGCATCCACGCTTTATGTGTCACTCAGTTTCGCTCTTCATCCCCGAAATTGAGACCTACAAACAACGGGGTTCACACTCCTGTAATTCGGTTCAGGTAGGATTCATTTTCCGCAATGTTAATCTAATTACAGTGAACGCACACCCTCCCGACTTAATGATCACTCCACCTCGATCTCAATACATTTTTTTTATCATCTTTTTTTAAAAGGTTTTTTTCCCCCTTTATTTTTTTTTTTATAGTGTCTGTTTTTCTCTTCTTCCTGTGGGGGGTATGAATGGGTTAAACGACGCTTGAAAGCTGACTCAACTTATAGTGGTGGATCGGGGGGTCGTTGAATGAATAGGTCCCTGGAGAATGGAGATTCATAACGCTCTGTCACTTCGGATCAAACACGCTGAGCTAGGCTTTGATTTGATCGGTTTTGTGGTTAATGTATTTAAAAATAAGACGATTTTTGAATTTAAAATCAAACGTAGGTTATAAACTTATTCACGGAGATTCTGTACTTACGAAATGGAAGGGACTGAGTAATTTTAAACTTAAATGGTGACTTGAACTTAAAATAAAATCACACTTTTTTTTTTGCAACTACATAAACTATGATTAGGGGGTAGGATAGGGCAGTGTTTCCCAAGGTGTGGTACACGCACCTACAGGAGTACGGGAACAGTTTGGCGGAGGTACGCTTTCTTATGCGAAATATCTTGCAACAAACGAAAATTTGACAAAATTTTATTTAAAAACAAAGCTAGCCCTGAAAATTGACCATTACGTATTTTTCTATTGGCTATTTTTTGCAGCGTTAACAGTTAATAATTGATGGTGTCAAATGCCAGTTGTTATTTTTAACTTTTGTGCAATTTTTTTATAGTAAAAAATACATTAAATTTTTTTATTAGTGGTACATGGCGTTACGAAAAATTTAGAAAGGGTACACAAGTTTGGGAAACACTGGGATAGGGGAACCATAGATTTAACTAGTCTGTATTTCTAGTCTGTACTTAGAAATGACGATTTTTTGTCGTTCTGCTACTGGTATGGGATATGTGTTTACTTTTATTGTGATAGATTTCTGAAGCATTTTAAAAAATAATTATTTTGTAAGGAAATTTTTAGAACAATAAAATAATTAATTTAAATAATATTTAGTTGCTGGGCAAAACGAGTATTATGGAATTCAGCAAAAGATTGCTAAAACTAAAAATATCACTTTTATCCTCTTTTAAATATGTTGAATTAATTGATCAAGAAATAATGAAACTTTAGTTCATGTAGTTACTTGACAGAAGAATTTAGTAAAAGCATAGCTAGTTTTAACCCTCAACGGGGTTAAAACTAGCTTTGCCGCGTACAGTGAGACAAAAATCATTTTATTACTAAATATATACAATTAATTTAATTCTAATTAATTTTATAATTATACTTGGTGTAAAGAGTATTTAATACCGTACCGTTAAAGATCAAACATTCTTAAATAACTGATAAAGTAAATTTCAATTAAATATGCGTAATTTTGGGACAAAAAATGCATAATTCAGCAAAAAGCTAAACTTGAAATTCAGTTAATGTTAAATAGTTTTCAAACAAAAAAAAAAAATTAACTGTGCAATAAAATTTTAAAATAAAAATATTTATATAATTTTTAAATTATTTTAAGTCTGAAAAGAAAAGAAAAAAATCCGACGCCTATTAAGTGTTTTCCTATTTCAAAGCAATTTTACTTTTTCGGGAGAAAAAGATTCAAAACCTTAAGTTTTAATACTTTTAGTTTTTAAAATATTAAAAATATATATACTGAAAATCAACGATTTAAATATCTTTTATGAAATTTTTTTTTCTTCTTGAATTAAGATAATTAAGAACAAGCTATAAAAGCTTTCTCTTGAGACGAATGGTTTTTAGCAATTTAAAGAATTTTTCTTTTCTTAGTTAGGTGCAAGAAATAGGATTTAAGAAATTTAAAAAAAATTTTAAAATAGTAATATTGCACTCGTAGTTTTATAACATTTCCTAAATTATTTAAATAAAAGTAAAATAAAATAAAAGTATTTTTAAACAAAGAAAATTCTTTAATTAGATAAATTTTTTTGTATATAATTTAAGAAAATGTTACATTTATTCAAGTAATATAAAAATAATGGAACGTGAAGCGGTTTAAAAAAATTTTTAATTATATTTATATTTATGATTTTTCTATTTATATTTCAAACTCTCACGAAACTTTTAAGAACATTTTTGAACTTGTTTTAAAGACGCCATTCGAACTTATGTATTTATGAACAAGTCTAAGGACTATATATTTTTTTTGAAGGCCAACTGCGTTTTTAAGTAAATTTGAAAAATGTAGTTTTTATAATTTTTAATTAGTTTTGTTACTTTTGCATTTTTAATTTTTTCTTTGTTACTTTCTTTATATAGGATAACGCTCTTCCACTATGCGTTTTAGCTGTTATATGTATAAATTTACCGCTGCAAAGATTGTTTATGTGGATATTAAGGGGTCACAGTACCTTTGCAACAATTTTTTAAAATAAAGGTATAATCATTCATTTTGAGGATGCTTTACATGCTCATTTAAGTTATAATCAATAATTTATCTTCATAAAGTAATTAAACTGTTGAATTTTTTTAAAATTTTAAAAAAGGTTGAAAAAACTCTAAATTTTTAAATCCCTAAGGCTTTTTTATTTTAACATATTTTCAAAAAAAGTTTTTTTCATAGTGTTTGCAATATTTATCTTAATAATTTTGTGCATTCATTTGTTGATATTTCAATTAGAATATTTTTTATANGAAAAATGTAGTTTTTATAATTTTTAATTAGTTTTGTTACTTTTGTATTTTTAATTTTTTCTTTGTTACTTTCTTTATATAGGATAATGCTCTTCCACTATGCGTTTTAGCTGTTATATGTATAAATTTACCGCTGCAAAGATTGTTTATGAGGATATTAAGTATGTGGATAGAAAATTTCCTTTAAACTTCGCGACTGATTTTTTTAAAATTACAAATAAAAGTTATTTGAAAGTAAAATATATCTATTTCATGAACAGAGTGTTCTGCAAAATGTGCATTATTTTAAAATCCTTTACAAAAATCAAGTTAAAGAAATACACACACATTGGAAGTTGGAAACTAATATTTAAGTGACGGAAAAACAAAAAAGTAATCACTAGTAAAAAGGTGTAGTTAATACTAAAACCAGCGTAATTGCTCAATGAAGATTAAATATATTTCTAATCATTTTTCTTTCAACTCCTCTATGTTTTATCCACCAATCAAACATGTTTTGATATTTTTTAATCTCTTCTTTATTAATTCTTAGTGCTGATAGCAATTCTCATTCTTCCAATTGCTACTAATTATGTGTCCAACTATCGACAAAAAAAATTTTTAAAAAATCAAATTTTAGCCTACAATGGAAAACAACAAAAAAAAATACCCGCTTTTCTTTAAAAAAAAGTATTAAAGTGTTTTTTTTTGTTGTTGTTAAAATACACTGAATTTACAGTAATTTTATATTTAGTTACTTTTGTGAATAAACTATGTCATAACTATTTTAATCGTATGTTCAAAAACAGCGTATGTTCTTTGTTTTAATTTCCATTACATATGTACTGAATACAATATAAAACGATTTTGTGTTAATGTGGCGGAATTCGCGTCAATGTAAAAATATATACACATGTAAAAAAAGCGGTGAGTTCAGAACACTCAGAAACCCAATTCAATGTCTAAATATTCTCAAAATGTTTAAAGCGATTCGAGATCTCACTATTTTCACATTTAACTGAATTTCATAACTCATTATTCTCAGAATACTTAAAACAAATTTCTCAATTTTTTTTAAAAAAATTTTTTAAAAAAAACGAAAGTAAATTATATTAATTCAAGATAAGTAAAAAAATTATTTTTCAGTGATACTTCAATATTTCTCGAATTAGATTTAAAAAATCGAACCTACCTTCTTTCAAGAAAGAAAAAAAAAGTTCTAGAACCATTTATATGTCATTGTGGATGAACACTTAGGAATGAAGAAACAAAAGAAATTTATAAAAACCTTTTTGGAAGGAGGAATTTAATTACGAAAATAACGTAGATGCCGCACGTATTTAAGATTCTGTCTTCGGAATATTTCTCTCTTTTTAAAACTTAATAGCTTTCCCCTTGGCAATTAACACGTTGAAAGCAAAGGCATTTTCAGACTCCAATATATTATTATTTTTTTTCTTTTGATCTATTTAATTCCCACGTCATAATAAAATATGCAGCTAAGATGGAAAATATTTTCTTCCTTAAGAAGTTATGGATTGTGCATGTAAAAAAGCAAAAATTGGAAGTTATAACTCCTTAAAGAAACGTAAAAATGATGGATTTTTTTTTATTAGTAATACCGCAAAAGTTTTATTTAAGTGCACTTAATTTAAGAGGAAAATCTTAATGCTACCGATGATAAAATCTTTTAGCACTTGGAAGACAATGGCTTTACACTACTATTAAAAGGTTGTTTTATTTTCTGCTTAAGTTTTGAATAACCCACTGCGTTAAAAAAAAATATTGTGATTTGTAATGAAATTTCTAGAAAAAAAATTTTTTGCCTTGCTTTAATTAAGTTAAAACAAAAGTATTTAGTTAAAACATGAAAATTTAAAATGGCACTTAATGATAATAACAAAAACTTGAGACAAAAATTAGATTGCGCATTATATAAATGAATAAAGGGAAAAAAAATTTCGGTTTAAAATTAAAAGTTCTAAAAAAAAGTAATTTGATATCTACAAGTGATGTAATCGTGGCTTTGGTCGATTCAGAAGCCAATCAGGTTCGATATGCACGCGTGACGTCGATTGCAGGTATCCAATTAAATCTGATTTAAATCGCATGAACAGGTATAGTCACTTCACTTCTCGATTTGTAATTATCAAATTTACTTCGATTGATCTTTCAAATTTCAAACCCGTCGCCAATAGCCCATTGTGCAGCTCTAGTGCGACGTAAATGAACAACAACAAATTCAAATTTCAAACGAAACAAATTACGCAAATTTTTAATTTTTTCTTCGTCCTACGCTTAGTTTAAAATGCTCCATGGCAACGCAGTAACAACTTCCATTTTAGCATGAAAAATGTACGATGTTAAGCACAAGTGTGAATGCATACGATCTATTATTTATTATGCTTCGTTTAAAATTGCTCCACAAGATGCAGTAGAAACTTCAAAATATTCCATTACAATATTGAAAATCTACGCTAGTAAATACCAGTGTAAATAAATATGCATTATCTTTCCTTTTCATTACGGTTGGTTAAAATGCTGTAAAAAACGTCCATTTTCGTATTTTTAAAAAAAAGCACGCTTTTAATTGTTAGAGTAAAAAAAATTACTTATATTTTACAATTTACAACCTAAATAAAACAGCAAAACGTTTCGTAATATGCGTATTAACAATTTAATTCGAATTATTACAAAATATCGTCGACATTTTGAAGCTTAGAATAATTTATTATTACACTTAGCACTTCTAATAAACAATACGATGAACTTTTCACAAAACTGTACAGTAAATTGTAAAATAATTATAAAATATACGCAATATCTGACAACCAATCCACGTATTAAGTAAAATAATACCTCATTACAGACACACTAAGTGGTATTCTTTTTCAAAATGATGAATACAAATGAATTTTTTGCAACTACAAATAGTTTTTGAATTTTTCAAACTAATGCTATAGCTCTCGGCATGCAGTTCTTAGATAAGTCGGAGAACTTCTCTCCACGTGATGATATTAAATGAAAGAAACTGAAACTACTAATAAAAACGTAGCAACAAAATGAATATTTATCCCCACCTCGAGATAAATAGAATAAAACCAGTTTCAGCCAATGTATTTTTATACTTCCAACGTCAAGAATACAAAATAACGCATAGCAAAATACTTCTTTATTTTCCACAATAATTGTCTTTTTTTTAATGCTGCTAGCTTTTTTTAAAGCCATTGAAAAATTACGAAAAAATAAAACTAGAAAAGATCATTAACTGTCTTTCTAAGATAGATAAATGTGCCCACGTACCTACGGATATGCATACAATCAAAGTGTATCTTTGCTAAAGTTTATGTCTGTCTAATCCGTTTTGGAATCCAACCAGAGCTTAAGGGTATTTAGCCCCTTTTTTAGATTAGTAAACAATACATGTTTACCCGTTCCTTTTGCTTTTTCTGAGTGTAGAAATCACAAGTAACCAAGTGGAGTGACATTAATTGTACGTAAAATAATTACTATTAATGATTTAATTATTATTAAATGGAATACAGTTGGATCTCTATTTAACGAAGTCAATAAATCCCGATAAGTTCGTTAAATAGAATATCACCTTTTGAAACACTTAAACAACACAAAACAGGTATTCATAATCACTAGGCATAATTAAAATAGCAATTGATGCACCTTAATCTTGTAAACTAGCATCTACTATTTGTTTTATAAATCTTAACCATAAAAGAAATCTGCATGGAAAGCAAGAATAGAGCAAAACCTTATCCAGTGTTACACTATCATGCTACATACATTTTCAACTAAAAAAAAAAAAACTAAATTTATGTATAATATTATAGCTGCATTTATTATAAAAGTAATTTCAAAAATACACGATCACAGGTTATATTAAGTTTAATTGCTATTTAAAACATTCGTTAATTTGGTCTGAGATTTTCGTTTGAAATGCAAACAAAAAGGGAAAGAGATTTTACAATTTTCTCTGAAATAACTTTTAGAGAAAGCAGTAAAACATTATTTAAAGCAGTTTCTTCGAAAATTAATTCAAGGTCATTTCCCCCATAAAATGCGTTAACAAGTTTGAAATATTTTGGAAAATAGGGAAAGTGGATCTTAAAGAAAAGTTCGTTAAATAGAAAATTCCCTTCGCTATTTGGAACTTATTTTACGAAGAAATTTCCAAAATGTTCTTGGTTCCTCGAAAAAATTCGGAAAATGGAATTTCGTTAAATAGAAGTTCGACTGTAATTATTTTAAAATTAGTTTCCCAAAGTGGTTTAAACACTTCTGATTACACCTCGGGCCGAGTAACAGGGGGGGGGGGGGAGAAATACAATAAAAATTTTGATTTCTTATTTTAATTGTAATAAAATAATTATAACACATTTGTGCAAAAATAAACTATTAATACACATTAAAAAAAGAAATGGTAATGGAGGTTACTCAGAAAAACTATTTAACAATCGCCGAAACTAAAAATTAAAGATTTTTAAATTCATTAGAAAGTGACTAGGTGCTTAATTAAAAACATTCCTAATTTTTCATGTTTTTTATTTAATTGATCCTCTAAATTTTCGAAATTTTTCAGTTAAAAGACTTCTGTTAACTAAAATTGTCCTCATTAGTTAGTACAGATAATTTTCTCAATAATAAAACTCTATACAGAAGCTAGACATTCTCCTTTCTCAAGATTAAATAATATTGTATTTAAACTATTTTAATATAAAATGTATACGTAAATTTAATAAAGCAGCTATATTTGTAATTACTTCAAATCATATTTGTAAACGTAATACGAAGATAGAATATAAAATTACGTGAAATAAGTATGATTTTTTTTAAAAAACTATTTGAGCCACAACCGACTTTTTTGTGGAAGGGAGGAGGATCATTTATCGCACGGAACACATAGATTTTTACAAGTTACCACGTATTTCATTTGTATTAAACAATAAAATAATCAATATATTTATTATATAAAGATTTACTAGTAGAGTTTATAAAGATAGTTAAAAGTTTGTAATAAATAAGTAAATTTGTAATTTGTAATAAAAAAATAAATAAGTTCAGAGATAATTTGTTTCCAAATAGTAAACAGTTTACTGAAGAGGCATCATTCACAATTTTTTTTTTTTTTTTTTTTTTNTTTTTTTTTTTTAAATTAATACGCTGAAAATTACAGAGTTTTTATACTGAACTTTTTTTACAATTTCCGCAGAAATTTTTCAAAATCCATAGTAGTTGGTATTTATTGAAAAAATGTATACATTTGAAAACAAAACACTTCTCGAACGCAATTAAAAGTACCATTTTAACACAAGTGCTAATAAAATGTTTACTTCCTAAAAACGAAAAAACAATAAAAAAAATTTTTTGGATTAGTTCGCATATATTTATAAACATTTTCGTAATTTTAATTACCTTTTTTTTTTCAGTGTCAAATACATTTAAGTACACACAATAGGTATTTTAACTATTTCGTTAAATGGCACGGAAATATTTTTATAACAGAAAATGTAGTGTACGACACATTTAGTGTATAAATTTACAAAAATCTGCAGAGTATAAATTAAATTCGTGTTGTTATATATCAGTTATTTATGAGGAACAAGTTCTACAATTGATATTACATAGATGCTTCAAAAATTATAATTTTCTAAAATATCATTTATATATGTTACCGGCAAAGTTTGAAATTCGGCATTCTATAGAATGCCTAGTCATTGTATATAATGCCTACAAATAGCCGGCAATGTATGAAACGATTTATATTTTACACATTTCTTAGGCATTCTATAGAATGCCAAATGAGAAACTGGCAAAGTATAAAATACATCTCCGATTTATTTCGAATATCACGTGGCTTTTAACGAGCGCCTAAGCTCAGAATTTGTCAGTTGCACTTAGCGGTTTGTACGGGAATGTCACGTAATCTTAATAAGAAAGGTATAAATTATATTTTGTACAACTTTCATTTTTCTTTACGCATTTTGAATAATTTTTAATTCCACTCTCATTATTTTTTAAGAATAAAATTTTTATTTTTGAGAAATGCACATCATTTACATAATAATCTCACCGGGACATTTTTGTTCATAATTTGCCTAAATAGCATTTGTCATTCTATAGAATGCCTAGATATTATATACAATACCTAGACATTCCACAGAATGCCGGCGTTTCATACTTTGCCGGTAACATATATATTGCATTAAAAAAAAAATATAGAATATAAAGATTTAGAAGGGAAAATAAACGAAACTCCGATGTAGGTATATTTTTTCTTTCCTTCTAAAAAAGTTAATAACGTATTAGAAACTAGCCTTTTTCCCACACGATTTCGGTTTTCATTATTCTGGATTTAGTGATGGCAACAGTAGACTACAAGTATTAAGAAAGAAAATTTGCGCTGTAATTTTCATTTGACAGATAAGAATCGAGAGAAAAATATTCGAACAGCGCGGGCTATTTCAAAGAGTTCTCTTCCTATTATTAAGAATAAGATTATATCTTCTTCCACCGCCATTATTTGAATATTTAACAGGGAATTTGATAATATTTTATTCTCAATTTGTATTTATGTATTCGGCATAAATTATTATTTCATGCTGTCAGAGTTTAGTGCGTTGTGGAAAATGCCCAGCAAGCATAATGAAAAAGTCATCTTTTAACTAATCATAAATTTTATTAAGCAAGTAAAATCATAACTTAACTTAAACATCATAAAGGAGAAACAATCCTCTCCATAACATGAGGTAACGAATTCAATACATACAGTCATGAAAATCAAAAGAAANAGAAACTAGCATTTTTCCCACACGATTTCGGTTTTTCATTATTCTGGATTTAGTGATGGCAACAGTAGACTACAAGTATTAAGAAAGAAAATTTGCGCTGTAATTTTCATTTGACAGATAAGAATCGAGAGAAAAATATTCGAACAGCGCGGGCTATTTCAAAGAGTTCTCTTCCTATTATTAAGAATAAGATTATATCTTCTTCCACCGCCATTATTTGAATATTTAATAGGGAATTTGATAATATTTTATTCTCAATTTGTATTTATGTATTCGGCATAAATTATTATTTCACTCATAAAAGAGGCGAAATTGAAATGAAATTTTATTATCATTTTTTGAAGAGGAGTGCCGAAAATATATTATTTTTAGGTTATTTTCAATAATAATAATAAATTAATAAAAATAAAATGCAATTATATACTGATTGATGAAGTTATATCATGCCTCCACTTTTTATTTATTTAATTATTTATTCATTATTTTTTTCATTTATTATTTGTTTATTTTTAATCTGTCATTTATTATTTATTTATTTATTATTTTGAAGAATTTAGTAATCATGGCATATTGGTTAACTGAAACTTGAGAATGGAGTGTAAAAAAAATAATTAAATTTTAAAACAGATAAAAGGCAACAAAAAAAAGATTAAAGGAATCTATATCAAAAAATCTTTGTAAAGCTAAAAGCCAAAGCTTTATTACTACGTTATTTTTTATTATAATGATAAAGGATAAAAACTAAATTTATTCTATACCAAACTATGTTCAATATATGTAAACACACTGACGAGAAACTTACTATGAAAATTTTGAAGTTTTAAATTTTCTATACTTTCTAAAAGGTAAACAAACGGAGATAAACATTAGTAGTCGTAAACCCATAAAATTGGGTCGGCTGTTCAACAGCTATAAAATAAAATAATAACGATCTAGTTTGATTATGATACTATGTTGAGGAGATTTAAGTTTCTCTGGTCGCCGCCCCCTAATCCTAAAACGTGAAGAAAAAAAATATAGTCTCAGCAAGATTAAATAACTATTTTAGATATTTGAAAGCGTATTATACATTTCTGTATTATCTACTATTTTATACATAAGTACTAATACTCTTATAAAACAACTTTTAAACGTTACAATTTGGCCGAAATTTAGCAATAAGACTGATAAAGCTAAAAGTTCGCAATAAATATTTCTCTTAAAAAAGTAATAAAACTTGCAATTAGTCTCCATCTCTTACAGTTTAGCTGAAGAACTTTCGTTTAATGCTGGCAAATTTTACCTACAGACGAGGGATGTACATAAAAAGATTTTTTTATTTCAGGTACTAAATGGAACTTTAATCTAAAATGAAAAGCGCACCAATTTTTCGTGCAATCAAACTACGTTCATAAAGTAGAACTCTAAAAGCCTAATCGACGCTGATAGAAAGATCGTTAAGTTAATTGATGGAGTCACCTTTCATGACTCTCAAATATGAATGCTTCTGACTCACACAAAGATAAGTTGAATTTATTGGTTTCAAGATAATGGTTACGCAGGCGGAAAAGTACTTCCTTTTTTTTCATCATAGGCATTTAGTTTTCAAGTTAGACCATTGCTAATAGCGTTAAAAGGAATTTCGTGTGCCGGCGTTAACACCTGAATTAACGAGAGATACTGCATTCAGAAAAACGTGTTTAAAAGCACGCATGAATATTTCTGAATTTGGAAAATAGTTTGCTTCAATTTGAATAATAAATTAAAGGTGTAATAAAAGATTGTAAAAGTTATAAGACAGTAAATGATAACCCTTATAAAATAGCAAAATTGACTATTAAATAAATGACTTTCCATAATTTAGTTTTTAACGTTTTAATACTTAGTAAAGATTTTTAATTATTCTAATTTTATTCAGAATAAACTTTATAAAGTGAATAATACTCATCTTTTACAATATCTCAAAATATATAATTTTCAGATATATTTTATGAAAAATTTATTAATAAACGTTCAAACATGACAAACCATAACTACCACAAAAAGAATACGACAGCAAATTAAGGAAATGAATTAAACCGCGTCGTTAAACGAATCGACTTGGCAGAGTTTCCCCCCCCTTTTTTTACGAGTATTAAAGCCTTGATAATCAATCGATTATAGAAACAATTCAAATTCCTTAAAATTACCGAAACATAATAACAATTTAAGGAATTTCAAAATGCACGAGTAGCTAAATAATTAGTGAAGTACGGGTATTATATAAGGCTAAGTTTTAAGGGCCATCATAAGTTTTAAACCCAATAATAATAAATTGATGAGAAGAACTATCACAGTCTTATAAAATTAACAAGTAGTTAAATTATTTTAGTCGTTCTAGTGCAAAATTATTGCTATCGTAATGTCATAATCATAAAAGCTAAATTATAATCCCTTGATGAGAAGAACAATCCAAGTCTTAAAAAAATTAACAAGTAGTTAAATAATTTTAGTCGTTCTGGTGCAAAATTATTGCTATCGTAATGTCATAATCATAAAATCTAAATTATAATCCCTTGATGAGAAGAACAATCCAAGTCTTAACAAAATTAACAAGTAGTTAAATAATTTTAGTCGTTCTAATGCAAAACTATAGCTATCGTAATGATAAAAGCCAAATTATTATCTCCTAATGACTAGAACAATCCAAGTCTTAACAAAATTAACAAGTAGTTAAATAATTTTAGTCGTTCTAATGCAAAACTATAGCTATCGTAATGATAAAAGCCAAATTATTATCTCCCGATAACTAGAACAATCCAAGTCTTAACAAAATTAACAAGTAGTAAAATAATTTTAGTCGTTCTAATGCAAAATTATAGCTATCGTAATGTCATAATCATAAAAGCCAAATTATAATCTCCTGATGCGAACAACAATCCAAAGTCTTACAAAATTAAAGAGTAACAATAATTGTAGTGGCTAAAAAGCATGGGTTAATTTTACATCTGGTTGGGATGTAATGCATCCGAAGCGAATGGTCTATTTATAGCAGCACATTATAAGACATCCATTCCGCATGAGCTCGTAAAAGCATCACTTCTTAGCAGAAAAATTCATTCATTACTTCTATCAACGTTATGGATTCTTCTTTGGGAGCATCGATTCTGCCAGGAACTCAATTCCTTAGGTCCCCCCATAAAATTCCACTTTACGATTCTTCCCCTTCAGTTGGTTCATTAAAAGACCTGATGCCACATTCCAAAAGTGTAACTCTTTCCCTTTCCATCGTCTGCTGCTACTTCCGAGTAAATGATGACCATTTGCACTCGGCTATTAGCGATTTGCAAAACTATCTAAAAGATTTTCCCATGAATAGCTGGTGTCTCGAGGTTCTTAGCCTTATGTGAGGGATTTAATGCGTTCCTCTTTGGCTTACGTTTTCGTCGTCTTTGCAAAACTTTAGAGGCCTGAAATTTTGATGATCTCGTGAATTTTAACTCTTAGGAGAGACATTTTTATAACTTCTGAAAGATTTTAATCTTTACAGCCGCGCTTCACATTTTACAGAAACATTATCTGTGAGACTTTAAATTACAAGTTTGATTAAAAGTTGATAGTAAAGGTAACATCAATTTTGTTTTCCTGCCTTTTATTTAGCTTATTTTAAACTAAGAAAGAGCGGAAAGGGTAAACTTCATGAATGGAATAGTTTAGGATTATTAAAGTTTTCTTACAAAGATATATAAAGATTTATGATATTTATTGGTCTTGTTACAATTCCATACACACTTCTAAAATACTATTTTAAGAAACATAAGATAATACGAAAAGAAACAGCCTAATAAAATTTAACGAAGCTCAATGAGCAAAAACAGAAGTGGTGAAGAAACAAATGATCTTAGCAGGGATTTTAAAAGCTTTAAACTAATATTTTTATAATAAAGGCATTGCAGAAGGGGTCTGCGTGCATTGCGATCTGTCATATACATTAACTACTACGGAGACTTTCCGCAGTTTGTGAAAATATTTTTCTTAACGGTGGCAAAGGTTACATATTAATATTTTAATAAATTATAATTTTGACTACCATTATGTATAAATATTTTAGAAGACATGTAAAAGAAAAGATAGATAAATGGTTATGTTCTTAACTCCGATAAAAGTTTTAATAAAAATTCTATTTGTATCAGAAGAAAAAAAATTTTTCGCATCAGCAACGAATGTTGAAAAGTATGACTGTTATGGATGTGCATTAATTAAATTAGATATTAATTAAATTAAATTAATTATTAAATTAATGAATTATTTAAATTAATTAATACAGATTATTAATTAAATTAGTGTATTAATTAAATTTAACAGATGAAAAAATTAGTTATTTGATAAAAAAAGAAAATAGAAAAATTAAAACGTATTCAGATGTTATGTATACAAAAACTATATTTTATATACTTACAGTTTGGAACAACGAAAAACTTTTATTTTCTAGGTTAAAAAACATTCTATGGGTTATTCTAAGGGCATATTGGTTTTCCGTTGGTCTTTAAATAAGGAGGATTTCAGATGCGAGATATGTTCTGTAAACAACTTCCTGATGTTTCTGCACTTTCTGAAGCTGATTTTCTCAAATTCACTAAAAATAACCCTTTACCTGTTATTGCTTGAGAATTTCATTTGTTTTTAAACTTATTTTTCGCTTTAAAAGTGCTTTATCGATGTAAAGACATACGGATTTCAGTTAAAGGAAAACTTGATTCTTTGACAACGGTCTAGTGTTTGAAACAAACAGTGCAACTGAATCACGAAGTATATTACACAAAATTTTTCTATTAAAATAAAAGTTAACGTAACAGAAATAAAATTTTCGAATCCCAAATTTTGAAGTTGATTATTTTCTTCAACAATAAATATTTAAAACTAAAATCCGATATTCGCATCTCTTTAAAATCGAGGGATGATAAATTGTGGAATTTCTTTTTTTATTATTATTATTATTTTTATGATTAATTGAAAAGAAATGCAAACAAAGCTGAATTAAACAATATACACAAGTCCTTTTGTAATGGAAAACAGGCGCAATATGTTTTATTAGAATTCATAGATATGAATATAAAATCCAAAGCAAAAAATAAAACACGTGATGAAATTGAGTAGAGTTTAAATTTAGATTCTGTTAAATGAATAATAAAACCTTATTCAGAATGTAAAATATTTGTATTGGAAGGGAAGTTGATAAATATACTTAAAACTAATGTAAGGTTTTTGTGATTAATAAACGAGATGTAGAAATTGATAGAATGATCATTTCTCCTTATTATGAATAAAACACTATTTATAGGAGGTATATAAACCCACATTTTTAGCGAGAAATATTTTAAGACTGGTGTTCTCTATCTTTACAGGAATCAATAATGTCAAATTCAATTACCATACACTTTTGATGCATTGCATCGCTTCTTTTCTTTCGTTCGGAATGAGTGAAACATCCTTGAATTTAAAAAAAAAAAAAAANAAAAAAAAAAAAAAAAAAAAAAAAAAAAAAAAAAAAAAAAAAAAAAAAACGTTTATTCACTGAATTCATTATTACAAAAACGTTTTATTCATAGAACTAGTTTAGAATAATGAGTTTTTGTGCATAATGATTATGCCTAACGGACAGAGTGGTGAAAACAATACTTCACTCTGAATAATGTTTAGTCTATTGATGTTTTATGCTCTAAAATGAAACATCTGATCAAATGGTCAGATTTGTACGTTCTGAAATGCGCCGTTTGATCTAATGATTAGAATTTTATATTCTAAAATTAAATGTTATACTTTATGACTAGAATTTTATATTCTAAAATGAAATGTTATACTTAACGATTAGAATTTTATATTCTAAAATGAAATGTTATACTTAATGATTAGAATTTTATATTTTAAAATGAAATGTTATTCTTAATGATTAAAATTTTATATTTTAAAATGAAATGTTATTCTTAATGATTAAAATTTTATATTCTAAAATGAAATGTTATACTTTATGATTAGAATTTTAAGCTCTAAAATGCTTCGGGATTTAAGAGACCCACACGAAATATTGTGAATTATTAGTTAAGTGCAGATTTAAATTTAAGTTACGAAATCCAGACAAAAATTTCATTTTTGAGATTTAAATGCAATAATTCATAAATAATTTTAAACCTCTTCTAAATTATAATGAAAATGTATAAAACTTTATTTAACTATTGATATTGGTTACTTTTTTATTATCAACTATGGTTGATCTCAAACAATAGAATTATGCCAAATGATACTCCATATATTTACTCTTTATTTTGATGGGATGAACTCCATATTTTGCTTAATCTAATAACATAAAGCCATAATAAATAAAATAAATTGAAATATTTTAATTAAATTTCTGTGATTAGATGAAAGGATCGTTTTTTAATTTATTTCAGTTAGGACGAATTAAACTTTATAAACATCTCTTACTTAAAAAAATTTGTATTCGTCAATTTATTATTTTTTGTACTATAAATAACTAATATTCTGGAGAAACCGATTACAACTCGAATGATAACTGTTACCAGATAAGTTTGGAATTGAAATTAGAAAAAAAAAATCAGTTCCGTGATTTAGATGAAATGATTTCTAATTTATCTAAATTATAACGAATTAGTTTAAACAATAATTGAAGATAAATTTTTTTGCCTTTGCTAATTTATTATTTTTAGCAATATATATCCACAATGCTACAGAGATTACACGAGGATAAGAAATATTATCAGATAAGTTTGGAATTGAGACTTAAGAATTATAATTAAAAAAATATAAACTTCAAAATTTATTAAAAGCTATTACTGTACCTGAATTTGTTAATTTATTATTTTTGTAACACAAATAACTAAGGAGAAACCGATTGTTTCAACCCGAATGATAAATGTTACCAGACAAGTTTGGAATTGAAATTAGAAAGAAAAAAAAAACAGCTCTGCTATTTAGATGAAATGATTTCTAATTTATCTAAATTATGACGAATTAGTTTAAACTTATAATTGAAGATAAATTTTTAACTTAATTTAAAGCTCTTACTCTTAATAATTTTTTTTTGTCTTTGTTTTTTTATTATTAGTAATATAAATCCAAAATGCTATATAGAGAAAACGATTACACTCGAATAAGAAATATTACCAGATAAATTTGGAATTGAGACTTTGAATTATAATTTAAAAAAACATACAACTTCAAAATTTATTAAAAACTCATTCTGTACCTGAATTTGTTAATTTATTATTTTTGCAACACAAATAACTAAGGAGAAACCGATTACAACCCGAGTGATAAATGTTACCAGATAAGTTTGGAATTGAAACTGAACAAAATAAATTACACTTCTGCGATTTAATCGTAATGATTTCTAATTAGAAAGGGCCAGTCGAATCAGTATCAAATCGATTCATTACAAAAGATCACGGTGCGGAATCACTTTCGTAAGCCTTTTCGATTTGTTGCCCATTTATCGTAAATTAATTATGAACGTTCATTTGGAGCAGGGCAAAGTGTTACGCTCATTAATTATAGAATCGAGGACAAGGCAGCCGACAAATTCTACCGCCTTCAGGCTTTAAATGTTGGTATTTAATTTTCTAGAACATCATTGCTAAACGAACAGTAGCTTTTAATAGGAGCCAATTACTATGTCCAGTTTGAGAGATTCAATTCCAAATGCAGCTCTCTTTTTTTTAATCGTTTAAGGAGTTAACTTATTTTTTTATAGTTATTACACCTGAAATAATTAAATGATTTATTAATATTCATTTTTCAAGCATAATTAAACTTTCACGCTTTCTAAATATTTAATGTAGTCATTAATTTCAAATCGAAATAACAATATTTGATAGGTGTCAATTGTAAATAACGGAGTAATAAATGAAAGAAGGAATTTATGTTCATAAATTAATATTCATGATGTATCTATGCATTGCTTAAGCAATTATTTATCTAGCTATTAATATTAGAAGTACAGCTAAACAAATGATTTATTGTCATAATTTTCTCTACTATTGGAATTAAAAGTTTCATTAGAACAAAAATTTATATTAATTTATGACATTTTTAAAACTATTTTCTGAGGTACAATGGTAGTTCTCAACTATGAAAGCTTTAACAGGCAATTTCGCTTTTCAAGAATTTTTTTCTTTTTCAAAATAAAAAAGAATTAACTATTTCATTTAATGTTTCAGAAATATCTACGGAAATATTTTGATAACATATTTTCAGTAAACTAACAAATTCAGTTAGTTATTAAAAACAGTTGTTTATTAAAAACGCTTTAAAAAACACAAAACTTTTTTCCCCTTTTCTTTTCTTTTTTTCAAAATTAGATATTAATTTTCTACTAATAATGCGTTTTTTTTATTTGGTTTTTGTTAAGGATTTTAAAAAAATCCATTAAGGGCGGTGGTTATGAAACACCCTGTAAACAAGTAAAGGTAATGCATGGTCATTTTCAACTATTGTATTTGATGCTATTTGACATCAAATACAATGAGGGAAATTCAAAACGAAAATGAATTATTAAATTAAGCAAAGACTAGAATTGAATCCTTGGCGTTTTGACCAAAGTGTTTTTCACTATTCATCTAATAAATTTGAAGACTGACAGTATCCAAATGGGCAATTCAGGTCAGTAACTCGACAAATTTTATTACTAGTGTTTAAGATCTTTTTAGAATACACATTTTACGATTTAAAGAAATCATATTTCCCATACCATTTTCTTTGTAAAAATGCTTAAACATTTTTTTAAAAAATTGTGATAGCAAGTTTTATTTATTACATTTTAAAAAATTATACTGAAACGCTAAGTTTTTGCCCCAAGAATATAATTTATGAGTAAAAAAAGAAAAAAAAGTAATAATTAATAAGTAGCTTTGCATAGCGTATTTGCTAAATAGCATATATATATTAATTAAAGCTTTCGTAAACCAACAAAGTGTTTATAATTTCAAAAGTTTATTTTTCTCATAACCTATAATCTCATATTCTAATAACGTGGGCCAAAATATTTCAAAGACTTTTTAAATTATTCCGGTATAAACTATTCAAATAGTTGAAACGTAATTCGCAAGAGATTAGAAAACGCGTTTTCTTAATTTCCCCGGGAATTTCCACGTAAAAAGATTTTTAATTTACATATTTATTACTTAGGTTGTATATTCTTGGCTTAGAAAATAATTTGAAAATAAACTTCATTCGATTTGTTTGAGAAAAAAAGAATAATTTGAGTTTATAATTAAATGCAATATTTCTTTACTTGGACGGATTTTTGAAGCAAAAATATTTTTTAATTTTTATTATTATTATTAATATATTTAATTGCGTTTCGCAAATAACTCAAATATTTTTTATTTAACCCAAAACGAGTTGAATAATACTGGTATAACTTGTTTAAATTGTAAATTCAAGGTATTTCAAATTTATTCCCATCTATTTTTATAAAGTTGGTAATATTATAATTCGACCTGATTTCTATTAAGTTCTGTATTATTCTTAAAATTCATGTTAATTGGTTTAAATAATTGTTTAACTTAAATTTCAATTACACACGGCGATGGAAGTTGTTTTAATAATTATTGTTTTAGCTTTTGGTAATCATAAATAATAATTGGAATAAACATTTACTTTCACAAAAGGCAAAGTTTAATTAAAAATAGTTTACCAGCACTAATATTTTTTTATACTTTAGTAGTTTTTATTATAATTAATAAAAAAAACAAGGAAAATTTTGAAATTTGCACACGTAGTAAGCAACCTAAAAATTAATAAAATTTCTTAGACGCATCAATTGACAGTCTTCAACATAGAAATAGTCTCATACCTTGTAAAAAAAATATTAGCTTACATTACTTAAACATAATCATGGGTGTGAAATTTAAAGAAAATTTTGCAAGCTGATTAAGATCAATATTAAATATAAGCTTAATTCTTTTAAAATTTGAAAAATTTCTTTCAATTTTCAGTTATCTATCTGTTGTTTTATTAAAAATGCTGGGGGAAAAAATACCCAATGCTTGAAATCTATTACTTAAATTGTAACCATTTTGCACAACTAAAATGCTTTCAATCTCAAAAATTTTGAAAATTTTAAGTTCTATGACAGCAAACAGAAATCCTATTTGTATTTTAATGTTTAAAACTTATTGAAAAAGTGAAAAATGTTTTTTTTTTTATTTTTAAATTAGGCAAACATTAGTAAACAAGCAGAAAAATATTTAAAATTACTTTTTAAACCAATTTACAATTGTAATAATAAACTAATTTATTATTGCAATAGCGAATTATCCTACATGAATAAAGCGCCCGTTTCTCAATGAGTTGACCCAAGTAGGTGGGTTAGAACCCCAGCAATGATTAGTCTAATTTTATTTTAGGTTCCCACCGGCCACAGTGCTGACTTAAAATATTCCCAGGGATAGAATTAACTACTGGGGAATTTTAATGGTTTTCCTCGCCGAGAGACGCAAAGGCAAGTTAGTTCTACCATTTGTTCTCTATGAAGGCTGTACAGTTTGCCCCAATGCCTATTACGGGAGTTCCCTCGTCTTCTGGATTGGATTCAAAATTATAAGGCTACAGAGTTTAACATTAAGCTCAAAAGTAGGTTGATTATTCAACACCAGTTCCAAAATAAACTAAGTAATAAGATAAAAATCATGGTCTTGGAATTTGAAAAAAATATTTTGGAATGTTAAATATGATGAATAATAATGCATAATCTTGCATCTTTTAAAATTATGACATTTTTTCCCTTCCATTTTCAATAATCTATCTGATGCTCTACTTATGTTACAAAAAAGAAAATACCCATTGTTTCGAATCTATTATTTACACTGCAAACATTTTGCGCAATATCTTAAAAAGTCTACTAAGTTCTGTCATACCTACTTGTGTCCTACATAGGTAGATTACACTATATCTGCTACTAACTTGGTTGGATTCCCATAAGGAAGTTAAAAAAGAAAATAGAAATATATCATTGCTCTATTGTGAAAGAAATGATATATCATTTACTTCTATATCAGTTTTGCCTACGTATTTACCCGTTCCAAAGGATATTAAAGACAATTCAAATAGTGACTTATTGCTTCTGAGAGTAAAGATTAGATGGAGGAAATTCAGGATAATTATTTTTTTTCGGGGAAATATAATTTAATTTTTTATTATAAAAAACTCTAAATCCTTACATTAATAGGGTTCAATGTTTTTAACCGGTGTTGCGTGTAAAACAAATGAGTCATTTATGCTTTTCTGGTTTGTCGTGAAAAAATTGTAATATACCAAGTTGTCCATGAGCGCTGGCAACATAAACTAATTGAACATATTTAAAATATATTATTCGCATTGATTGTTCATAATTATAATCATTATCAAGAATTACTTTAATGCAAATGAATCTTAGCTTAAAAAAAGTAAAAAATATCTTCACAATAAGAATTCTATATCTATCTGATCTACGATTTTTAAAATTTATTGTGAAATAAATATCTTCACAATAAATTTTAAAAATCGTAGATTAGGCTAGGCCTAATTCAAATGAATAACTCTCTGAAAAAAATATTAAAAAAACTAACTTAATGATGAGGAACTTAAAAAAGTATCACTTAAACAAAAATTATTATTAGCTAGTACGCACAAAATAGAGAAGGAAAAAAACTAAACACCCTGAATAACTTTTTATCTAATGATCTGATTTTTCATTTACTAACACTCAATGGTTCGAGGGAGTGACATCAAATATGCTAATAAGTTAGTGCAGACAATATTTTAAGTTACGAAATAAGACACAAAAACTTACTTTTACTGAGCAAACGTACTCTTTTTTCCCGATGGATTTGGATTCCTGAGTTTCAAAATATAGGTATAGACGCAATCTGGGAAACGTAGTCCAAATAATTTTTCCAGGAGAGCGGTCGATTTACCTTTGGACACCTTTATGTTAATTTTACTTTTTACGTACTTCGCCATACCTCGAGCAGTTTTAAAGCGAATCAAAAAAAACTTTCGCACACAATTATAAAACTCGTAAATATACATGCTCAAAAATATAAATTTTTAACGAAATAGGTCGAATAGATCCTGAGAATTCAAATTTTAAAAAAGATATTTAAAAATCTATGAAATTAAAATATACAAAATAAAAGACGTAGTTGATAAAATTTGTAAAATT
The DNA here is from genome assembly GCF_043381705.1 of Parasteatoda tepidariorum. Lineage (NCBI taxonomy): Eukaryota > Metazoa > Arthropoda > Arachnida > Araneae > Theridiidae > Parasteatoda > Parasteatoda tepidariorum. The sequence goes on from NC_092206.1 coordinate 50,727,707, forward strand.
TCATCTTATTTTAATTTTACTTTGCTTTTCAAATACCACTGCAACCACCTGATTGGTGTGGTGGGTAGAATCGTCGCCTACTGTAGCTTAAACCGGAGTTAAATTCCCTTAGCTAAAGGCATTCGAGATCGTTCTTAGTCATTCGGAGTCCACACTACTATGTCACCAGCGGTGTCAGAGCTAGAAAGGTCGGTGCACAGTTGAAAGTGGTGTGGTGACCGGATGATTACTACGACCAACTGCCCACCATCCTCACATGTGGTAGTTTTTAGCGTGATTGTCTTTGGATCATTAACCCCTTGCTTCTCGCTCCCGTGATATTTCCGGGCTGGAGTGTTCAGTAGTAACGTGCCAATAAAAATAAAACTAATTCATTTCTTTTGCCCGGAAAACATTTTATTTCTCATTTTGCCCACCAGATGGCAGTACCAGGATATTTTTAAGGTAATTGTAGATAGTTAGTTTATTTTAAACTAGATGTCAGCACTAATCAAATACTTGTATTTGTGATATGTGATAAAAAATAGACACTTTTATGACCGTTTTCTTGAAAATTAACCGATCGTTAAGGGGTTAATAAAGATTGATACCAGACCGTCACAGTAGCTCATTGATGAAACTCTAGTGCGATGTTAAACAACCAAATCAACAACCGCTAAAAAGAGTTTCAGAGAAAAACTTAATATTTGAGAAAGGAATTTCATATCAGTTAGTAATAGGGATGATTTAAAAGTGTTAATGAACTTCATCAATGTAAATGCGAATTAACGTGTTGTTTAGGCTTATTTTAAAATTAAGTACGTTATTTTTTTAAAAAATAAAAGAAAAAGCGATGCGTATTGAAGCCAACGTAAACACCTAAACAGTGCCTTAAGGTAACTATTTAGGAATCTTAAAACATCAAATTTCATATTCAAATCACGAGGGGGTAGGGAGAAAATATTTTTCTTCTCCCCCCACTCTCTTAGACAAGCCGAAAAAAAGATGAATTATGTGGTGTAGACAACATGATACTCTAGAAATTACACACATTATACACCCTATTAATGTTACTTTAATTACGCTAATAGGCGTAACTTGTAGCAAAAGTCCCCAGACGAGTAACAAAGGCCGGACACAGTGGGATTACTAACCACGGGGACTTCTACTTCTAATGTCAGATTGGCACGCTCGTTTATAAAAAGGACCACGACGGGAATAATTAAGCTGATTTGAACTAAACGTGATCAGTTTACACAATACAAGTAAAAACAATTCAAGCCCAGCAATCGCCAATTTATTTTTTCCTCAGATTACGATTATTTGACTAATTTTACTATCCATTTATACAACAGCAACCCCTTCCACAGTCTAAACCCGAACCGGACATATCGGGATTATTATAAATGACCAGCCTTACCCTGTTCTGTCAAAGCAAATGCCGTGACCAAAGCGATTAGTAACGCTCGCTCGATACTTCTATGGACGATGCCTAGTGCTGGACGTCCATTAGACGTCCCATGAGCAACCTCCTACGATAAATGAACCCTCTTTCTGACATCCCACTGAACTCCATTTCTTTTCCTAGCTCAGTGATGATTTTTCCTCGATTTGATCCCTCATCTCTACTCCGAAATTGATGTTCAGGATGAGATGGACGAAACGGTTATTCCACCACCCCTACTCACTATTTGAGTCATTACTTTGCACTTATAGACTGTTGTCAAGATTTTAAGAGCTTTTAAATAAAACCAAATTCCCATTCAAATTGAACTGAAAAACCTAATTCCCATTCAAATTAACAGAAAAACCTAACTCCCATTCAAATTGAGCAGAAAACCCCAATTCCAATTCAAATTTAACAGAAAAGCCTAATTTCCATTCAAATTGAACTGAAAAACTTAATCTATATTCAAATTGAACTGAAAAAGCTAATTTCCATTCAAATTAAACTAAAAAACCGAACTCCTATTCAAATGGAACTGAAAAAATCTAATTTCCATTCAAATTGAACTTAAAAACCTAACATTTTTAGAATCTAAATACATTTTGGGGAGAAAATATGAATTTTTGTCCTGATGTGAAATAACACCTGATCATGATTCAGTAGCAGTTTCTTTTACCAACCAAAATGTAAGTGATTTTTGATAGAAGAAATTAGATTGTAAATTTCACTACTAAATGTATAAACAAATGTTTAAAATAAAACACGACTATCTCCAGCATTTTAGAACATTTTACAATAAATATCAAAACAATCACCTAATTACTAATATCGTTATATATTCATATTTTTACGGTTAGTTATTCTTTTTTCTCTCTCTGATTTCCGTTCTTTCGTGTATAAAAAGCAGTGAGCAAGTTCTGCCTCAAGACCATTAAAATACCTTTTTTTTAAAAAAAATCCTTTTTTCTAAATATTACATTGAAAAAGTGAAGATAATCCTACCTTTTTATTAACATATTCCAGAGATATATTAATGAATTTTGTTTACAAAAGTCGTGCATGACTTACATCAATCCATATATTCCCCGTCTGAATAAATGTTTTTACAGACCATAGCAATAAATTCACTTCAAAAAAAATTACTACCTTGAATAACTTTTCCAACCAAAACGTTCAAAAACTAACAATAAATAATAGTAAATTCTGATTCACCATGAAAAAAAATAAAGAATGGTTATACTTGTTGATTAATTGCCATGTAAATTCTGTAGATAAGAAATGTTTTCTTTCCGTCCTTTGCTTTTTATTCTTTAAAATTAGCCGTCATCGATCTGCGTCAAGCAAGTTAGCCGAGAGTTAACAAATATTTTGGCTGTTCAACCGAAACGCATTAACCAGATTTCTTTTTTCTTTCCACAACTGTATTCTCATTTATCTCCTTGTTCTTTTTTAACCTTAAAAAAAAAAAGAACAGCTGAGAGGAAACATTGCCCCTTTGTTTTTTTGCGTGAGGAGCAAATTAAGTATTTTCCAGATCTAATGAAGGCGGTAGTTTATTTTGACATAAATGAAGTTGGAAAAAATATTAAGTATACGATTAAAAAAAATGTTTGTTTACTTTAAAAGCTTGTATTTATCGTAAACAAGAAGCCTTTGGATAAGTACATTAAAAGGCAAACGATAGACGATTTATGCAACAATAAAAACATTTTAGCTTTATTTTTTTTTTAAATATCAAAGCTAGTATTATTTTGCATTATTGATAGTATTGTAAATAGAAGATACATTTACAGGGTGGTCGGAAAAATTCAGAAAAAAAAAATCCCGATTTCCCTGATTTTATTGGATTTCTCTTATTTTTGTAGCCAGTGGTATTAGTTCCATAATTAATTTTTCAGTTATATCTTATTTTTAAATGTAAAATTTATTACAAAACACTTATACGAAACATTTAGAGTCGAAAATAAAGATTCGAAAAAAATCAATACGAAAAAATATCGGACTAACACTTTTCTTGCCAATGAAAAAATAAAAATAAGTTTTCTTTTTTTAAAGTATAAGTTTTAAAGAATAAGTTCTCTTTCTTTTATAAGTTTAAAAAAAAAAAGTTTCACTTTTCTTCTATATAGGCAAAAATATGGAAAAAATATTAATGTTTTTTTAAAAAAAAACATTTAAATAAAATATTTCTAAAAAATACTTAACAATTTTAAAAAAATTAATTAAAAAAATTTAAAAGATAAAAAGCAAAATAAGGAAAAGATAAAATCTCACGATCAGCTCACACCATTATATCCACAAAAAAAGAGTGATTTTGCAGTAATCGTGTGAGCTCATGTCAAGATAATATCTTTTCCTTATTTTGCTTTCCAGCTTTTTAATTTCATTTCTTTTTCAAATTTTTCAATATTTTTTAAGTATTTTATTTTATAAATTTTTTCTCCTTCCATTTTAAAAAATGAACTTATTTTAGGAGTTCTATGTACTTGCATCTGATGCNTTTTATCATGCTTGAGTTAGAACAATTTAGATTCTGATTTAGAAATTTAAGTCGAAATCAGCATTTAATTAATATTTATGATGTATTCATCCATAATGAATTTAAACCTAAAATTGAAATTTTTCATAGATGATCCAGTTATTTCAATTTATTTTAAAAACTACATTCATTAACGGTTGACTCAGCGATTAAATTACAACTTTCTAGCAATGTGATTAAACACTTTTTAACGGACATTTTTATAAAATATTCAGTTTATCGTAAATTTTCTTCATTGTTATGAAAAAAAAGTTTTTTCATAATTTTGTGGGGAATCGTAGTTGGCAACTAATGATAAAAGCATCATTAGAATATTTTCAAAATTTAAACAGTTTCAAGAAACTTTCTAAGTAGTTTTTATACTTTTTAAAAGAAAGCTCAAAACGATAAGGGGTAATCTTCTAATTTCATCTTTAACTATTAAAGAAGATTTATTAAAAATGAGACCTGCAATGTAAGGTATTATCATTTGTTATTTAATTTCGTCTTATGACTCAAAATAAAGTTTGTGAAAAAAACCCTGATCGTTTTTAGCTTTCTTTTGATAAGTACTAATTAGAAAATTACTTTAAACTTTTTAAAAATTTCAAGATATTCAAATCAATTTTTTTTATTAGTTGCCAAATACGATTCACTACAAAATTATGAAAAAACTTTTAAAAATTTTTTTAGTACATGAGCAGTATAAAAGAACTATCTTAAATACTCATATCTTGCGCAGTTTTTAAATTTTGAAATTCATCTTCAAATTGCTCCAAAAATTCTGTTTAATTCCACTACTGAATATCTATAAAGTTATAATGAATAAACGTAAGGCGGAAAAATTAATTTTTTATAAAAATGTCCATATCTCCATAAATATTTATACCAGGTTTACGAAACTTCATGCAGTTATTAAAAATAACAACTAAAGTTATCTATACAAGTTATAAGTTTCTTGCTTGATATTCTGGCATAGAGTGTGTTAAAAAAATGCCTGGTTTTTTTCGTAATTTATTGTAGGTCTCTCAAAACTCTGAAAGCTTTAAGTTTTATTGCCAAGTATGAAAAATCGCACGAACTAAACATGTCTTGAATTACAAAATAATTCTTTACGTATTTCTTGAGAATTTTAAAAAAAAATCTCAGAAACTGAAAGTGTATCTTCCATTATCGTAGGGTAGTTTATACATATACACATACAATTATTCAATAATAATATATTTAAAAAAGTATGAAAACATGCATTTTTAAAAGATTTAAACATTCTCTTCAATTCAAAATAAAATAATCAAATTCAAGAATATGGAATTATGTTTCACCAATAACCATTCTCTTATCAACATTTATAACAGCTCTTTCTCGAAAACCATAAATCAGCTCACTTCATTCGTTTACAACTCACACACACACACACACACTAAGAGCCAAGTCAAATGCAGCTAGGCAGGCATCAGTAAATTTTACAAACTTTAAATCTCTTCTCAACATTTATAACAGCTCTTTCTCGAAAACCATAAATCAGCTCACTTTATTCGTTTACCACTCACACACACACACACACACTAAGAGCCAAGTCAAATGCAGCTAGGCAGGCATCAGTAAATTTTACAAACTTTAAATCTCTTCTCAACACTTATAACAGCTCTTTCTCGAAAACCATAAACCAGCTCACTTTATTCGTTTACAACTCACACACACACTAAGAACAAAGTCAAATGCAGCTAGGCATCAGTGAATTTTGCAAACTTTAAATCTAATTTACAGACTATTATTGATAAAACAATGAAAATATTTCATTATTTACATTCAATGTTATCAAAATAATTCATCTTTCTTTGGTTAGTATATTTACAATTGCTAATATATTTTATATTTTAAGTCGTAGTTTCACTAAAAGAACCTCGATCAATCCATAGTCGAAAAAAAATTTAGAACTGCTAGTTTATTGAACTAAAATAAAAATAAAAAATATGGCTGACTGGACAAAATACCGGGTCACACTCGATTTAACAAAATGTTTTCCTGGCCGGTAGTTATCTCTCTTTTAAGTTACACAATTTTGTCTACAAATTGTACAGCGCAATTCAAATGTAAAATAGAAACGAAAACACTTTTTAAATAAACACTTTCTTTTTAGTATAAATAAAAACTTCAAACTGAGAGGTCTAGTGAAAATCATTTTAAGCATGAAGAACTTTTTCTCTTGAAATTTTTTTTTGTTGTCCTTTTATGTATATGTGATGTATTTCAAACATTGCATATTAACTAAAAGATTGCTCCTTAAAAAGTGATCTGCAGTTTACTCTATTTTAATTGATATTCTATTAGTCCAAACCAGGCATATAGTCTACACAGCCCACAGACCGAATACAGCGTAAAGATTAGTCATCGGTGTCACGCGAAAGAAGTTTTTATGACTTCATTTAAATTCCAAATTTTGTAAAATTTAAATTTCATAAAATACGTTTTGGATTTAAGTTAACTAGAATAGTTAAATAAAATGCTTTCCAGTTTACCATTTTTTAATTAATATTTATCAATCTTAACTAGGCGTATCCACCACCCAGCCATGGCCCCAAATGCAGTCAACGAATTACTCATCGGTGTCATGCGATCACTCGTGTAAAGAAGAATTTTTTTTTTGCATTTTTTTAATTTCAATTCCAAAATTTATTTTTAATTAATTTCAAAATATACATTTTGAATTTTAGGTTAATTGAAATACAAGTACATAAAACGGTTAAAAATAATAAAATGCTCAGCAGTTTACTATTTTTTAATTCATGTTTATCAGTCTAAACCAGGCGTATCCACCACCCAGCTCGCGCACCAACTGCAGTCAACGAATTAGTCATCGGTGTAACGTGATTACTCATGTAAAGAAGAATTTTTTTACATGAGAAACAAACAACAACAGAATTTTTTTATTTTCCATTTTGTTTAATATTTCAAATCAAAAATTAAGTTTAAATTAAATTTCAAAATATAAATTTTGAATTTTAAGTTAATTATAATGCAAGTACATAAATCGGTTAAAACTAATAAAATGCTCAGCAGTTTACTATTTTTTAATTCATGTATATCAGTCTAAATCAGGCGTATCGACCAAACAGCTTGCTGACCAAATGCAGTCAACGAATTAGTCATCGGTGTCATGCGATTACTCGCGTAAAGAAGAATTTTTTTATTTTGCATTTTGTTCAATATTTCAATTCCATAATTTAGTTTCAATTAAATTTCAAAATAAACATTTGTTAAAGTAGGANAATACAAGTACATAAAACGGTTAAAAATAATAAAATGCTCAGCAGTTTACTATTTTTTAATTCATGTTTATCAGTCTAAATTAAGCGTATCGACCATACAGCTTGCTAATCAAATGCAGACAACGAATTAAGTCATCGCTGTCACGCGATGACTCGTATAAAGAAGATTTTCTTTTATTATTTAGTTTAGATTTTGTTAAATATTTCAATTCCAAAACTCAGTTAAATTTCAAAATATACATTTTGGATTTAAGTTAATTAAAATAAATGCATATTTATATCAAAAAAATAGTTAAGAAGAATGTAATTGTTATAAATAATTAAAAATTGGAAAATGGAATATTTCCATAATTATTGTTATTCTTTTGTTTATAGTAATGGGAATATTTTAAAAAAGCATCAACTTTCAAAAAGGAAATAGATTAATTTTCGATTAGTTTAAAATATTTTTGTTTAAAAGGGTTTCCCAAAATTCACGCAAGACGTAATTAAAAGAAAACACAGGGTTTTTTTTAAATTAAAAACTCTGAATGTTTTTCATTTCTAAAGTAGTATATAGTATAGGATTATATATGGAAAAGTAGCTAGGGTAAATGGCCTCCGCGGTTTTATTGATATATGCTTCTTTTCTGCGTGTTATATTAAAGTTTTCTTAAAATATTACTGTTGCATATTAATAAAAGTATGTAAAGTTAAGCCAAAATTCAAACAAAGAGTAATTTTTATAGAAGATAGAGGTATTTTTATTTTATATTATAACCATCCTTGAACAGCCGAACAACTTTGAGTTTCAGCTCCATATCCTTATAATTTTGAACCCAATCCAGAAGACAAGGGAACTCCCGGAAATTTGCCTTCGTGGAAGACTTTCTTCGATGGAACTAACCTGCATTTGCGTTACATGGAGAAGAAAATCGCAAAAATTTTCCCACCGTTAGCCTGATGACAAGGGGACTCTAACCATGATTCGTCTACCACTGTGAGAGCCGAGGGCGGAATTCGTATTGACCAGTCATCACTGGGAATCGAACTCGGGTCCCCTCATGGCTTAAAAAAAAAAAAAAAGAAAAAAAAAGTCTTTAAAAAATTTTTAATCATTTGCTGAATCATGATAAATATAAAATACAGGATTAAGCTGGAGTCTTCAAAACCCAGGAAGGAGCTTACGCTGCCTAAAAAATCGTAGCTGGCATTTTTTAATAAAATTTAACATGAAAGCAAAAAGTAGTTATGTTACATTTCAGAATGTAGATATTTTGCATTTTGATTGAAATGTTTATGAAGTCCGATAAAAAAAAATATGATTTTGTAAATAGTGAATTTTGTATGAGCGTAAATAAAAAATTATTTATTCAAAACAGAAGCACCAATTTTAATAAAAATTTCAGTTTTTTGCAAATTATTTAAGGGTTTTAGTTTATTCAAATAATAGATTAAAAGAAAGAAAGAAAGCACAAGAAAGTATTTTCATGATAGATTCGTTAATCCGAGAAAATAATATAAGCCAAATAGATTTTGATAAAAAAAATTAAGTTAAAACAATGCATCAGAATTTTTAAATAATTTTAAAATGTTTCAAATAATCCGTCACAAAAAAATCTTTTATACATCTAGAAAATTATAGAATTTATTTAAAGCGTTTGAATTTAATCGTTTAGTAAGTTAAAAGTAAAAAGAAAAATATTCATGATTCATTCATAAATCATTAAAAAATAGACTAAAGCTTTTTGACATTAAAAAAATAATATAAATCAAATAGATAGCTAATAAAAAAGCTCAACATTGAAAACATTCACATAATTTATTTACTATACATATTTATATAATGCATATTTATATTTTAATTATATATTATAAACGTATTTCACATAATTTAAAGAATGTTTCAAGTGAATGCATTATAAAAATATTCCATACATGGAGGAAATAATTAATTTCATTTAAAAAGTTTTAATTTTATCGTGTCTATGTTAAAAACAAAAACAAGGTAAAATATTTTAATGACTCATTCATAAGTCTTTAAATAAATAATATAAATCAAATAGATGGCTAATAAAAAAAAGTCGAAATTTTAAAACCATCAACGTATTCCAAATAATTTAAAGACTCTTTCAATTTTTATAAAAATATATCAAACAAATTAAACAATTTTTTTCTAATTGCTTAATTATGAAACATGCGGGGGATAAAAAAAGATATTCGGATGATTGGTTTTAAAATAATAATTAGGTTAAGTATTACATAAAAGTGGTATTATTTGCAACTTATTCACGATTCTAGCAAGTTTTATTATCAATAAAGAAAGCAATTATAACAGTTGTTTTGTTTCTTCCAAATAACTAGATTGACACATCCTGAAAAAAAAAGCAAGAAATCACGACTTGTTCAAAGAAGTAATAAAATAACAATGGTTCCATTCATTGATGTAATAACAGCTCTTTGTAACTGTACAAACAAAGCAATGAATCTATTAAAACATTTAGTCACGGATGGAAAAAAATATTTCATTTTTGAGATTCATTTATGTTTGTATAGTGTTAATTCTACATGCGGTGGTCTAGTTGATTGCCAAGGGATATTATGCAGATTGTATAAAAATTACTTCACGTAGTTTCAGAACAGAAATTGCGAAATAATCCAAAGATAGTCATAAAGATAAGAACCGATCCTAAGATCATAGTACTTAAATTCTGGTATAAATTTTCTTTACGATTTTACTTCCCCCATACCTGGTAAAAGCTAGATTACACAATTAGTTTAAATTAGCGCCGGCAAAAGTTAAACAAAAAAGAAAGAAAAAAGAGTAAAGATTTTTATTCTAAATAGAATAAAGTATAAAATTTAAATAAAGGATCATTTACAATGAAGGAAAATGCAACTTAATTGTAGGATTGAATGCTGCAGATAACACTGATTATTATTTCAACTAGTTAATGAGCATGAACTGTGAAATAGGTTTAATCTATAAATATACTAAAAGACAAGATTCGATCCAAAGGATCCTACTTATAATCTACAATTCAAAATGTTTTATGTTCCCCATACCTATATTTAAGATAAAATTAGTTTAAACAATTAGTTCCATCAAAAACAATAAAAAAAAGAGATAAAAAATATTGCTTTTTACGTTAAATAAAATAAACAAATTACAAAATTTAAACGAAATTGTACAACCTGAATTGCAGAAATGAATATTATTACAAGAGTTGCACAACCTAGTTTGAGACCACAAAATTTCAATTAGTCTCAATAAATAGATATTCATAAGACTATGAAAGAGGTGGTATAATTCATAAGACTAGTATAGTTTTATTTTTCAAATTAGGGCTACTCAAAGGTGTTAAAATAAGCTGAAATAAGTCGAATTATCTTTCCAGAAAAAAAATTCGAGATTATATATTGTCCTCAGAGTCTAAACAAAATAGTAATTAATAGAGACACATGAATGAATTAGAAATAAGAAATTAATCTTTTCCCCCACCTTATTTAACGAAATTCTTTTCGGTATTTTTTTTACAAATATTATTTTTCCCCAATTTAAAAACAATTACAACTCATAATCCAAAGGTATTTTACACGGCACTTTCTTACTAAATCTGTGATTTTTAAATTGCTAGAAATAGTTATTTGCTAATTACTTATGTTGAAGGTTTTGTTTTAATGGCATTATTTCCATTTCCTCGGCAAACCAACCACAGCATTAATTACAAGGCAATAAAGACAAGAAAGAAAAAACAAGTTGTCAGCGTAAAGAAATAAACAATCTCCTTTTATTACAGTTTTATTTTTACATATTTAAAATTTCACATCTATCCTTTTTTCATCATAAAAATATTTCCATTTTAACGATTTCGGGATTATTAATTTTATTTAACATATTAATTTATTTTTCAATAACGAATATAAAAAGTATTCAATAACATTGTATCGATAGTAATTGCTCCAAATTTCAAAAATTAAGTTTTCTATAAATTTTCAGAAAAATCTCCAAGGCATACACAACTTCTAAAACTCCTTGTAATAGCTACATGATTAATCTTTCTTTTTAAGTACTACTCAGTGACGTAATAAGCTTCATCTCTTTATAGTACCTCTCTGTATCAGACGACAACACTAACACAAAATCCCCATTCTTTTCCATCTACGAGTGATCACAGAAAATCGCTTATTTTGATTTCGCGAGTGAAAAAAAAAAAAAGAAAGAAAAAGGTGACAAAAAAAGAGATATCTTACGACATACAACTCTTTAGTGTCTAAAAAGCTCTAGATGTCTTAATAAAATACTCCCCAGAGAAAGGCCGCTGACAAGCTTGTCGGGGTGGAAAAAACCGTGCTTAATCACAGTACTAATACAGGAGGATAAATCAAGAAGACCTTGCAGATCTTATGTCAACTTTTGTATTTCTTTACAGTTTTTTTTCCCCTTTTTTCTTGGGCTTAGATCCAGTTTAAGGTCATCAACTTCACAGTGAATCTCTGGCAGAATATTAGTCAATGATTTGTGACTTTTATACAAATGTAATTTACACAGGTATTTACCATTAGAAAAAAAATAGCTATGTATGAATAAATGTATATTAATGAGTAAGAAATAAGTAAGCATCAGTAAATAAAGATAATACCGATAAGTGTAAGCAAATAAAGATACGCGTTAGACTTACAAAAATTTTATTTTAAAGATTTATTTAAATTTTAACAAATTTACTTTGTGAAAACTTTTAATAACAGTATTACATCATGTTAGTGTTATATCATGCAATTATAGATAGTCTCATATCTTGAAACTCAATGTGCGATATTTTTCTTTTCTTCACTTTTAAAGAAAAAAAACTTCTGTCTTTATATCTTTTATCTTTCTGGAATATCTTTTAACAGACTGTTATGCTTTGTCGCAATTTTTTTTCTATATTTTATTGTGCACTGAAGATGTTCTATTGAATTGTATACAATCAAGAATTGTAAATAATTTTTCTTAATTACTATTTCATTATAAGTATCGACGCTAATGGTAAGTTTTGCGTTGCCTTCCAATGAGGTGAACCAGGATTCGATCCCGGCGATGGCTGGTCTATACGAATTCCGCATCCGGCTTGCACCGACCACAATGCTGATGTGAAATATCCTCAGTGGTAGACGGATCATGGGTTTGAGTCCCCTTGCCGTCAGGCTAACCGTGGGAGGTTCTCGTGATCTTTCTCTCCATGTAACGTAAATGCGGGTTAGCTCAATCGAAAAGTCCTCCACGAAGGCAAAATTTCTTTCAATACTTGATCCAGGAGTTTCCTTGTCTTCTGGATTTGGTTCAAAATTACAAGGATACGGAGTTGAACATTAGTAGTCGTAAAACCAAAAATTGGGTCACCTGTTCAAAGACGGTTATAAAATAAAATAAAATGGTTAGTTTTATGTTTGGTTTACTTTATTTATCATCTGCATTAATATTTCATTCTTCTTAAAAAAATAATTGTTTCCATTCAAGCGAAAATCGAAAGAAAAAAAAATCCTAATCAAAATCTAAACGTATCCAAATGTCTTGGACTGTTTGATTTCTTACAATTTTTTGGGTGAATAGTCCTATAATTAAAATTTAAACTTTTAACCAAACTACTAATTATGATTTTAAACTATATTCTCCTCTAAAAATAGGCTTATCGTGGGGGACTTCCTCTTTTTAGAAAACAGTTTATTTTAAGTTTTATGGATATATGCATATTTACATGTAAGTAAATTTATACACACATATAAATATATTGTGTAAAAGTTAAAATATAAGAACAGTTTTCTAAAAACGTGCGTTCCCTCTCGCTACGCCTATTAATAAAAAATTCTACAATCACTTAAAAACTAGTTAATAAGTGAAAAAAGAGAGTAAAATAATATTGGTTTCCAAATTTAGTGTTGCTTTCAAACTATTGCTGTAATTGTTTACTGAGAAAGTTTCTAGACATATTTTATTTTAAAGAGATGCATTAAAAAGATGTTTTAATGCATTTCTTCTAAATTTCAGAAAACTGAAGCAATTTAGAATTCATTTCAAATTTGTTAATATTAAATGTGAATAATCTGTATGCTTTTACATTACAGCTGTCTCAAACTAAAACACGAAGTTTAACTATACAAAAATAATTCCAGAAAATAATTACTTTAAACAAAGATCAAAAATAATTCATTTTGCTTTCATTAAGAAAGTCAATTTTTTCTGCGTAAAGCTCACGAGAAATAAAGGAACACGAAAACGAACAAAATATATTGATTTCCAATAATGTCAAATCAATCGCTCAAAAAAAGAAGAAAAAAAACGCAAATTGATTTTATTACGCAATTCCAATAAATCTGAATAAGTTTTTTTCCTTGAAAACTTGACTTCATTAATAAAACTAATTTTTCTCATGTTTTAATTAAATTTCTAAATGTAATTGGAAAAAGCACTTTTATTGATCTTTCAATTAATTAACAATTTGTTGTTCATTAAGACCGCCGTTGGAAAAAGTCAGTTTTGTCGCTGTTGCCATTAAAATAAAAAAAAATTCTCATTCCGAGCAGAGATCCGTTTAGCCGTTCTTTTCGCTTCTAATTAGTATTTTCTCCGGACTTATAAAACGTTTTCTCTTTCTCGCAAATAGTTACCACAATTTCTTTCATTCTTTTACGAACGACTTGTCTTGAAAATACTTTTATTAAAATTTTTATGATCTATATTATGTTTATTAAAATTCAATGAGAACTTCTTTCTGGGTTTCTTCTTTTCTCATTTTAGATGCAAATAACAAAATCGAAAAACATTTAAAAAAAAAAAAAAAAACAGTTGAATTTATTTTTACTTGGTGAATTTTCATTAGCGAATTTATCGCCTACACCGGCGAAATGGAAAAAAAGTACCTATAATATTAAAAGTACCTCAAAACACAATAATCTAGTATTCAATTGTATTATCTTATCATCCTGTCGATATTACAAAAATAAGAGTTAAAGTTAACTACTTTATATAGATTCAGTAGGATTCAGATAGATTATTTGAGTATTTATAATATTGTATGGAAAATATTTTATTTTAATAAATAATTCTTTATATTTCAANAAAAAAAAAAAAAAAAAAAAAAAAAAAAAAAAAAAAAAAAAAAAACATTAATTTTCAGTAAGTAAAAGTATCAAACTAAGGATAAAGTAAAACAATAAAACTGCGAGGTGTATAAAATGAAAAAATAAATATATATTTTATTGAATTAATACAAAGATGTTCAAATTGATGTTAAAGGGAGTATTTCATTTATCATGCATTTTAAATAGTTAAGAAATATTGCATCTAAACTAATCTAGTAATACTTAGATACATTATCATACATTACACTCATAGTCATACATTATCAATTGAATGATAAAAGTATTTATAAAGCTATAATATGGTGTAGCGTTTTTTAACTCAGACTCTTAAAGAAAATGGTTAGTTTGTAATAAGAAATTAGTTTATTTGTAGTCGACAAACAGTTTTTTCTTACTACAAATTCTAAGAATACATTTTTTTTAATATAATTTTAGATTTTTATACTCTTTTGCAATATGTTCCTTGAGTTTTAGAAAAACCACATTCCTACAAATTAATTAAAAAGAACTATATGTTGAAGATAAGACATCAAAAATAGCGATTATTTTAAAACTATTTATGCTAAAAAAAATAGTGTATAATAACAATGTATAATAATTATAAAAAAATGACTATAACCTATTTCACAAGCATTTTTTTTAAAGAAAGAAAGAAAGAAATACTATTTTAGAAGCATAACTAAGATTAAAACAGGTTTGGAACAATTTAGGGGAAAAAATGTCAATTTCTTTTTACAATTAGCAGAGCGATCATATCACTGAAATTATCACAAATTAATAATAGTTTTCTTAAAATGTACAGATACATACTGTACTTATTTCTTTTCTCCTTTCCCCTTAAAATCAAAAATAGATCTGTCCGTCAACAAACCAATAGACCGTATAAATGATTAAAGGTGGGGGAAATGAAAATGAAAGGGGGAAAAACACACACATTTTCTATCATTTTATAAGAAAAAGAAATGTGAAGGGAAAAAAAAATACGTCCCCAAGACATCCTACGGACGACTAAGAATGTCTGTCTGGAGGGCGTGCCCTATACATTTAAGGAGACCGATCATTTGGAGGATCGCATCACTGTAATCAACCCCATTTTTTTTTCTTTTTTTAACTTACCGATTTCTTTTCTTTACTCAGAGACCGGTTTTCAATGTGAAAGTCACCAGGAACTCATGCCAGCAACAGAAGTGAGAGAACTTTTTTTTATATTAGCACAAATCAGACGAAATAATCTAAAAGAATAATAATTTGCCTTTTTTTTTTTCTCTCTGGAGTGTCTTTTTTAAAAAGAACTGTTTAGCTTTTCCAAGAAAAGAGAAAATTTGAAGAGAAAGAAAAAAAGTATTTTGTATAGAAGTTGTAATTACCCTAAATGTATGTTTACATAACGATTTTAAAAGAGTGGTGGTCCATTAGAAGATTCAAGGGTTTTTTTAAAAAATTTCTTTTATTACCTGTGTGTTTCAAACTTCCATTTTTAAACACACAAAAAAAAAATTCATTGTTTTGTACCACGTTTATTGCAAAGAACAATCATCTACATATTGAAAAGTTGTAAAACCTTTTTTCATAGAACCAAATGACAATTATAGTTAAGTTTCCTTAACAAGTGTTCCTCAGTTTATTTATTTTTTAACGAGACTACTTAAACCGTAAGTGCAATGTGTTATCTCCTAAATCAGTGCTCATTTTTTTTCTTTAGTTGTTAACTTATTTTTATATTAAGTAATAAAATAGTACTTCGTATTTATTTTAATATTATTGTCATGTTTTTATTATGATATTGTAACTTTTAAATAATACTATGACCAACTTCACAAAAACAAAAGAATTACAGTATAATACGATATTTGCATTATAGAATTAGCTTTCATACGCTTTTATTTTTAAACTTAACGGAAGATGAATATTTGCATTAACTGAAAAATCCCAGAATTTTCTAGTAATCATGATTATGAGTGTTCATTACAAATAACTCGAGTATTTTGGGAGAAAGAAAAAAAATTCTGTATTCATGATTATAAGTCCCCCTTTCAAATAACAAGCATTTATTATTAAAAGTTCCCTTACATGACGGAGAGTTCCGAGCGTTTCCGATAATAATGCTAACACCCATAAATAACTTCATTCATATTAGCGATAACGCGAAGGAACTCAAATATATATACATCATATCAAAATCACTCCTACATTAAGCCAAATGGAAAAGCAATACAACAATATGAATAATACTATTGTTAGCGTTTTTCAAACAATTCAACCGATAAAACAAAACTATAACTATATGAAACAATACAATAAATAATACAAAATGTCGCAGAAGCAGAGACAAATATAGAAATGAAAAACACTTTATCGTTCTCTGGAGTGAAAGAACGTTAAGAAAAAGAAATTTAAACAATTTAAGAATAACTGCACTTTCAAAATAAAAATAATAAGACCAGAATTCTTTGTTGAACAACCAGAGAGAGACTGGTAGCAGTTTAACCATTCTAGTAGTTACGAGTAAAAATTTTAATATTCTTTCTCAGTCACACAAACTAATTTGTAATGTCTTTTATGCACAAACACATTTGAAATCTTGTTTGTTGGAGAAAAGAATTTAATTTTTAATCTATTCACGTGTGAAAAAGAGAATCTAATTATATTTGTTATACGGCAAAAGATTAACTACTTTTTTAAACTAAAGTGGTTTCAAAGGGATTTTAACGCATTTCGTCTTTGTGAATTAATTTAAATTAAGTAAATAATGTTTTTATTCTAGTTTAAAGAAATAAAATAATTTCCGCATTAGCCGTAGACTTGCCAACCTCAGGAATTCAGGTAGCCGCTATACAGCGTAATGAACAAAATAATAAATTTATAAACTTTCCGTACATTAAATTTATAAACGTAACTTTTTATCCCCAAAAGATTACGGATAATAAATTAATCTTACTTGATTAAAAACTTCATTTGCTTCAGAAATATACGTATCGGAAATAACAGTCGACATGTTTCAAGCGCTCAAAAACAGGCGCCCATTTTCAAGACTAGTCAGAAACAAAAGTGATTAGGAATAAAAACTTAAAGTTGCCAACTAAAAGTGGAAAAAATAAAGGTGAGAAACATAATTAGAAAAAACTACAGTAGTCTAGAGAGAGAAAAATGGTGAAAAATAGAACAAAAAAAAACACAGTTTCTGCGATAGGCAAATCAGGAAAAAATGAATTTCCATGCGCTATAGAAAGTTGGTGAGGAACTAATGTCGTTAACAAGGAAATCAGAATATTTAGTTAAAATTTATTTATTTTTTGAAAACAGATCGAGTGACTGATTTATCATTTTTTTTAATGGTAAATGAAAAACTTTTTCTGGTTCACCATTGCTAGTTCTACAAAATACACTAAGTTTGCTTTGAATTAAGTTTGGACTTTAGCATGTGGCTAAATATTCTCTCACAAATATTCATCCCAGTGAAAAATAGTTAATGCTGCCAGCTCTAACCGCTCTAACTCGGCCAACACACTGTGGGCGGGTATTATTTTTCCTGCTACTGGCTCTACAGTATTCGATCCTAACAGAAGAATGAATAAAATGCCTTTCCGTTGTTAAGCAAAAAATTGAGATTATGGAATATCAAGAAACGAGACTTGTATCTTCATTTAAAACACAGAAAAACTATCGCTACCCAAAAGGTATCCTGCACTCATAATCATTAGTATAAAAGAACTGCTAGAATAAATATGCAAATATTTAAATTTTTAACAAGCTAATTGTCGAAATTCCAATTTAAGCTATGAAATTTAATTGTTAATTTTTAAGATTATCCTACCGTCCTAAACAAGTAGAGTATCTTCAGTTTCGCTATACCCCTTTATCTGATTTATAATACTTATTTTAAACAGAATGAGTAAGGTACCCACGTTTGAATGAATTTTCAATTCGATTGCGATTTTTTTTTCTTTTTACAAACAATTGTTTAAAGCAACCCATGCATTTCGTATCGTTTGTCAACACAATAAATTTCCAACTTATTTTGTATAGTACAGAAGTAATTTCCGGCATAAAATAAAACCCCAAATAGAGAGGGGGGGACATAATTCGCCAACTCGTCTATGCAAGTTGAAGCGTTATAGCATTTAAGCACGCAATCCTTGCTTAAGAACTATATAAACAAACTACCATTAACAGGAAAAGTTGTGCGTAGGAAAAATATTATTTACAGTAAATATGACGGTCGAAACATAATTTTGCTACTTTTTTTGGTGGGGAGGCGCCGCATTTATGATTCTTTTCAGAGATTTATGGCGCTGGACATCTGTAGGTTAGCTTGAAGCTCTCGTTGGAACATCGAACTCAATACAATGATAGAGAACGCTGGAATTGAGTCAAGATTTATGATGGTGATTTCTTCTGACGGAAGAGAAGTTGGCAGATTACTTCAAACTTCTGTATAAATGCACTTTCTTACATTATCCTGAAGTAGAATGATGGTAAATCTAGAATGTTTTTACCATTAGAACAATTCTTGTTTTCGTAGTAGAAACATATGTAAATAAAATCTTAATTCTAAATAGACTGGTTAATCTTCTTATTGAGCAGTAGAATATTAAATTTTGAAAACTTCGTTTTTTAAGTGGACTAAAAGGGAAAAAAATAATTTTTGGTTGGAAAGCAGACACGTGCACAACTTTTATTCGCGCACGTGAATTATATTTTAAGAGATCAGTAGAATCGATGTAACAACTACGAAATTTCGTATTATTGATTACATTTCTCTTTTTGTAAATATATGTGGTCGTCAATAAATGTTTGCTTTTTTTAATAAAACTTATTGATGCGTTATTTGAATTAAAGCGTCAACAATGTAAAATCTTTCTGCACCTGTTTTTTTTTCTTTCTCGAATAACTGAAGTGTCTAAAAAAGAGCAAGTATTTTTAACATTTACTACTAATTGTTAACATTTACTACTAATTAAACATTTACTACTAATTAAACATTTACTACAAATTGTCAATACTTACTACAAATTATTAATATTTACTACTAATTAAACATTTACTACAAATTCTTAATTGTAATTTACACTATTGTTATAGCTTGATCGATCAGCTACTTCAACCTCACGAAGCTGCATTTATCAGTACACACAATATTTCACTACTATAGTCACATCATACAATACGAAAAACGTAAGGCCCGCCATCACTTTCAAAAGACGTGAGGGAATTTACTGTGGTCATAGAAGTTCATAACACAGTTGATGCGTCTTCCGTTTTTTTATTTAAGCGTGACAATTTAGCTTAGAATTATTTTCCCCTATTTAGAATTCTTAAGAAACAGTTTTTTTTATTTATTTATGTTTGTCATATAACTAACTTTTTTTTTTCTTTTATTGAAAATTGTTACCATTTCGATTGAAGATAAAATTAAATTAAATTTTGCTTTTGCAACAATTAAGAAGTAATTTGAAAATTCCATATGATAACAAAGCTCCAGATGACATTTGATCATTCTAGCACTTCTGAAAGTGTTCAAAATTTTACTCGACGATAATTTCTCTTTTTTGCGATACATTCTGCTAACGGGCAAGAATTACTTGAAACTTGTACTGTCAGAGTTGAGATTTGAGGACCCCAGCTAATCGAAATAGGGTGGAAACTTTGAAGGTTTGAAGGAAACTTTGAAGGAATTCTGTTTGTAACAGTCAAAAATTGATTGAAATTAACATTGTCATTAACACGTTAGCTGCCACAATGTTGTAACTGAGATAAGACTTACGTGTTTCATGGCAGCTAACGTACCGAGCTAAGTACAAAGAGAGATTTTAATACTTCAGCTTCGATTGCAAGATTCACAAGACAATTGCACACTAAACCGACTTAAGAAAAACGTAGTTAAAAAAAAGAACAAATAACTGCTCAGTTAAAACAAAAATATGAAAGAGAATTAGTTATACTCTTCAAACCTGTCATTTTATCAAAATTGTTAACAACGCAAATTTCCTATCAAACTACAAGCGATCTGATGATGTAACTAACAATTTTATAATTGCATAGTATGTTATTAATAATTAGATTTATTTTCAATTATACCATTAAATTTATACTGAACTAAATGAATAACGACATTAACTAAATGACTTATTAATCATGAGTAAGAAAAATAAAATCTAAAATGATTCTGAAATTGCTCTTTAATTGTTTATTTTATTTTCTTGACTACTAATGGTATAATAATAGTCTTAATGTATATACTATTTCGAAATTAAAATACGTCTATTAATTTTTAAAACAGACATTAGACTTGAAATAAACTATCAAATTTAAAAATTACACCACTTTTATATAATTAATTGAAATATAAACATTTAAAAAGAGCTTGATTTTTTTTCTTTTCTTGGAAATTGATAAAGTCATTTGCAAAATAAACCAATCTAATTTTTGATTCTATCACTTTATTTTAACCAAAACAGCTCCTCCTTGTTGAAGATATATAGTATTGGAATATTCAAAGCAATACTTCTGTAATTTGAATAACTCAAAAGACATAAAGAAACTATTGAGTCAAGTTTTGAAGAGACCAATAAGAGGTGCGTTATACATTTTATAGATATTTCTGAAGTGATCGTATTTAACTACTAGTGAGAAGTTAAAAGCTTTTAATTTCACTTAAATCTTTCTCTAACCTTGGAAATTTGGAACAATTTTATTGAAAACAGTTTATTTATTATTAAGTAAATTAAAATGCTGATGAAATTTTGGGAAAGTAAATAAAGGTATGTGATAGGCTTTGTTGCACCTGCAATGAAAACAACTTCAGTGTTCTGAACTTAAATACTTTCGGGTTGACAAACACGATACAACTGAATTCTAAAAAGCTATAAATTTTAAGATACATAAAAATAACATAAAATAATAATTCTTGAAAGAATTATTGTTTTATGTTATTTTTGATATCAATTCCACCTTAATTATTTAATTCAGAAATTTTATAAACGAAATTATTTATTTTTATTGTTCATAATTTAATTTTTCTTTTTATCATATTTGTCTTCTAAAAATAAGTTCAGTGTTCTGAACTGAAATACTTTTAGGGTTAAAAATACGATACTACTGAAAGCGATAAATTTTAGGATACATAAAAATAACATAAAATAATAATTCGTGAAAGAATTACTGTTTTATGTTATTTTTGGTATCAATTCCACATTAATTATTTATTTAAAAAAATTTATATATGAAATTATTTTTTTTAAATTTTTTATAACTTAATTTTCTTTTTTTGATTATATTTATCTTCTAAAAATAAGTTCAGTGTTCTGAACTGAAATACTTTTGGGGTTAAAAATACGATACTACTGAAAGCGATAAATTTTCGGATACATAAAAATAACATAAAATAATAATTCTTGAAAGAAAAGCAGAACGTATGGCAATTCACCCTCTATCAGCTAACTAGAAACATTTTAATCGTTATTGTCTTTCGAAGCGTGGAATAGACACGCTTCGCGAAAAAGCTTAGATTAGCTGTTAATGTTCACAGCAGCTTCTGAGGGGCCCCACAAAAAGAAGATAACTGATCTTATACCAAAGAGGAGGGAGGGAATGAAACATGCTTAGATGATTTTTGACACAAGAAACGAATAAAGTATGCAATTTTATAGTTTTCTACGCCATCAAGTATCATTTACGTACCACAAACGACAAAAACAAGCATTATCAGTTTATTCCAGGAAAAAAAAAAGAAACAGGAAGAACTTTTGGAGTTATAAAAGTGGAACACAAGCACGTTTTCATTCATATTTTTTTATTTTAAAGATGCAAAGATTATTACTGGAATAACACTAATATCTAACTAATAAATAATATTGTATCTAACTAAGTCTAATGTATCTAACTAATAAAAACTGATCTATACCAAAGAGGAGGGGGGAAACGAAACATGTTTAGTTGCTTTTTGACACAAGAAACAAATTAAGTATGCTATTTTATAGTTTTCTACGCCATCAAGCATCATTCACGTACCACAAACGACAAAAGCAATTATCATCAATTTATTCCAGGAAAAAAACAGGAAGATATTTACTTAAAACTTATGGAGTTATAAAAGTGAAACGCAAGTATTTTTATGTTTCAACGATGCAGAAGTTATTACAGGAATAACACTAATATCAAACTAATAAAATATATTCCTTACTGAAAGTTTAGAGAATCTACCTAGATTATAAATAAAAATATTTAAAAGTATTAACGAACTTAATTTATTCTAATTTTTAATTAAAGGGATTTCGAAAAAGATATTTTGTAATTATAAACGTCGAATAAAAGACGTGACGTTTTCATCTTTACTGTTTCTAGAGCATTTACACAATTTGTCATAAAATATTGACAAGTCGACGCTTTCATTATTAACATTATTGACTCGATATAAACGTAATGTAGCGTACTCATTACGTATTTTTGGTTCAGAGCATATTGCTTATAAATATTAAACAATACTTTTCAAATAACACAAAAAAATTTAATTTTAATGAAACATATTTTGTAAAGGAAAGAAAAAAACTTAAAATTCCGAGTCAAGGAAAATGTAAATAAGTGAATTGAAAAGGTAAATGAGTAAATAGCATTTTGAGGCAACTAATTATTTTATATCTTGTTTTATTAATATATAATTAACTCAATTTAAAAATAGATAATCTAAGTTCGTGATTCAATGGGAAAGTGCGCAAAACATATATTTAGCATATTTTCTAAAAATATGCTATCGACATTCAAAATATTTATAGTTCTTTTCACACAACAAGAAAAAAGAAAAAAGCTAATAACTCATTTTTAATGTAATTTATCGTTGAGAAAAGAAAAAAAACTTTTATGCATTAGTTTATGTAAAGATATATAAACAATCAATAATATGGTTTCTTTTAAAATTTAAAAATACATTTTCAGTTTCATCGCCAATGCTTCAACTTCATATTAAATGTATGCATTAAATCTGGTGTAGTTTTGCCGCTATCTCGCCGAATTAGATTTCCTAATTTTGATTAAAATTTTTTTATTGACATTAGTTAAGTAGAGGGATTAGTACAGGAAAGGCTCCCGCATCTTTTAGTTGAACTATTCTACGTTTCTATAAATGATTTAAAAATTCTTTTATTTTGTAAAATTTCACTTGATACTTTTTAAAAAAAAATTTAAACAAATATTTTCACACGCTTTTTTTATAATGTTATTTGGGTCAGTGTGGAGTCTTTCTTTCAAATAAAACGAAATTCTTTCAAATACCAGCGTTTTTTTAGAGAATAAAAAAGACAAACTTTGCATAAACTACAAAGTGTCCTTACTATTGCTGTAACCATTTTCTACAACAATATGTTATTTAATTTTGAACGTAGAAAACGTGCGAAACCAACGATAATGGAAGAATCAGAACTATATTTAATAAAATGATATGGTTGTCTTTACTATATTTAATAAAATGAACTAGTCTAAGTCGATGGATGAGGCAGGCCGGCCTGTGTAAGGGTCAGGGAACTGGCCTTGCTTCAGAAAGGTTCTGGGTTCGTATCCAGGGCAAGGCATGGATGTTCTTTCATTCTCTGTACTGTCTGTCCTTACTGTGGAAGCAACGTTGGCCCACCTTATATAGTGCCAACAAATTTGCCCTTCAGATACCTGTATGACGAAAGGTTATTCCCCAGAAGGGCATTAGAAGAAAAAAACTCGATGGATGAAATATACATTTTATAATAAAATCTGATTTGATCTGTCAGCATACATTTAAAAAAAATGGCATTCTAAAATCTTTTATTACCATCAGGGGCGTACGCAAGGGAGGGGTTTAGGGGTTTAAACTCCCCCCTTGAGCTCAGACAAAATGGCAAAAATAAAAATTTTAGTAGAAGTTATGCGGGCTATTATTTTTTAAGACTATATATTTTTATTTGCCTTATGCCTACTTTTATTTTTCCCGGTATTTCTCAGAATACCGAAAAAACATTTACTATAAAAGGGTTATACTTTTGAAACCAAATTCACGTGATACTGTTACGGGCTGGTTCGCAAGAATGTAACAATTTTGAATTATTTTGATAAAAAATCCCGACCTGAAATTAGTTAGGTGACAGCATCTAGAACCAATGAAAGTTTTTCTGTTGAACAGAAATGTCATACTTCCGTTGAAGAAAACGTTTCTAGCATAACAAAATCTGATGAATGAGAAAGTGGCCCTCAAAGTGCTACTTCCCACCCATATGACATTGGACATTTTTCAGAAGATATTACATGCGAGAAGATATTTCATTATGTTCTTAAACTTAAAAAATCAAATCAAAATTTAACTAAACAATGCTGTCTAAATAAAAAGTAAAAATTGTCTAGCTGTCTAAATTAGGGAAATAATAGTGCTTTATTACATACTCGAATTTCTTTTAGTAGTTTCAGAAAATTATGAACACCCTCCTTGAAAATTCTGCGTACGCCACTGATTACAATCAACAATATACATTATATTTACTGTATAATCAGGATCATGAAAACTATTTAATGCAAATTTGCAATATGAATTATTTAACAGAAGAAAAAATAAAAGATCATACAAAAAATCTCCAGGCCATAAGTAACAAAAAGTACTGTCAAACGAAAGTCGGAACAAAACCCTCCAGAGCGGATGCAGCAGCCCATTTTAGAAAGCAACTGCAATGCGTGATGAATGTCATCGGATTCTAAAACTTTCTATATTAACTGTTGCGTACAAATCACAGCCGAGTGAGAAATCATTCTCAATGAGCTTTTAAAAGCAAAAGAAGAAAAAAAGCGGTATATCTAAGTACCTATCTTTGTCTCTGACTGACACTTTGTTGGAGACGGATCTGAAGGTTGCGGGTTGATGCTTGGTGGGCGACAACGATTTGTTGATGAAGGCGAGTCACGCACAACAAATTCTGGTGACATTTTCCCGAGAAGTTCGATTCGGAAGATCGCGTAGTTGCTTGACATTACCACTGTACACGCATCAACGATTACCAAGAGATATCTTTAATTACATCCGTATATAC
Organism: Parasteatoda tepidariorum; assembly: GCF_043381705.1. Classification (NCBI taxonomy): domain Eukaryota; kingdom Metazoa; phylum Arthropoda; class Arachnida; order Araneae; family Theridiidae; genus Parasteatoda; species Parasteatoda tepidariorum. The sequence continues at coordinate 50,753,060 of NC_092206.1, forward strand.
AGTGTATTTATGTGAACAATCGGGAATTGTACTCCTTTACAAACGAATTCCGGGTCTGGATTGTGATTAACGTCCTACTAAAGCTGCACTAATAGCCTATTGGCAAAGGTCGAAAACTCAGCTCTGAAGATGGCGCAGAATAAATTCCAAAAACAAGCGAGCATCAAACCCTAACCAGTAAGTTGTTCCAGAGACAGACATTTAAGAATTCATACTATGCTTTTTTCCATTGTAAGCTAATGGGCTAAAAACTATGAATTCTGTCAGTAAATAACTTCATGGAGATCTTCAGGTATTGATAAAACAATCAAAACTAATGGGTTAAAAACTATGAATCTATCAGCATATAAGTTCATTTAGATTTTCATCTAAATTTAATCGAAAAGGTCTTAATATTCATCGCTGCAGATGGTGAAGAATAATTTTTTTGAGAAATAATCTTTTGCTAGAAACAAGCTGACTATTAAACCCTAACCAATATGTAGTTCCAGAGACAGACAGTTATGCATCCATTCTAAGTTTTTTCTTTGTAAATTAATGGGCTTAAAACTATGAATCTATTAGTATGCAACTTTTCTAAAGATCTTCACATATCATCAGGTATTGATAAAGCATGAGTGAATTATGACTTGAATAAATCTAAAACTGCCTTTTTGGTAACTTACAAGAAAAAACATAAGTGCTTTGCCCTTTTTTCTATCTATACTTATTTTTAGGGGTTTTTTTGTTTTACAATATTTTAATTCAGCAAGTATATATTTGCAAAAATTCTCTTGGAGATGATACAGAATGTTTTTGAATTACCACACAGTTGGATTCATTTGTGATTATTGGTATTTAAATTTTACATTAGCTTATTTACTTTCAATATAGATTCTTAACCTATATGATAATGACATTGCTGATTACAGAATACCTTGAAATATTGATATAACACACTGATTGTACTCATATGTGAATGATGCTTTAAGACGTTCATAAAAAACAATGACATCTTCTCAATTTCGATTCAACTTTTCTTTATAAAACTCCGTCATTAGAAAGTTTATTACCTTATACCACTCGGATTCCCAGTTTTGAGATATGCCTCTTAAAAATTCATTCCTAGTTTAAACAGTTACTCCATTCTGAAATATAAATTCCAGTTGATACTTGTTCATTTAGAGCTTCTAACTATAATAATTGAAATACCTTTCTACATTTTTATATAAGTTTAGAGTGATGCTCATCAATTTCATAGTACTTTGCTAGTTGAAACAGTTTCCTCAGTTCTGATTAATAATCGAAGTAATTTGATAGTTGTTAATTTAATGTTTGCTGGCTAGTTTTAAACATTTCTTTCCATTCCGATACAATTGTCATTCATTCCAATAAAAATTCACAATAATAAAATAAGTCGCTTATAATAAAATTACCAAAACTTCGTATTGAAGACAAACAAACTTTTGATACTTCTCCGTCAAACAAAAACGGCTCACGTTTATAAGTGATATGATATTAACATTCAAACAAGTTAAAATTAGGCACAAAAGCTCCACACATGCGAATCGGTTCCGTTAAGTCCAAGGAAAAAGCCGAGGCACTTCAGTTGAAACAAAGAAAAACGAAAACATTTATTAAGCAGTCTTTATTAGAAGTCTTAAGTGCATCACGTGACCACTGAAGTGTTCCTAATCAATAGCTATGATTCATTGGAGTGTTCCACGCGGTGAGTTTCCCGAGATTCCATTTTTCAAAAGGGAACTCATCTTCTCTATGCGACATAAAAGAAATCGAAAGAATCAGCTTTTAATGCTTTAGCTTTTTTTTTCATTAATCGGGTTGTCAATCAAAGTCGGGGTCCAATCATAGGGATAAACCCCTTTTTAATGGTTATCAACGTCGTCAGCCAATTGGCACACCTCTTTTTTTTCTTCCCCTTTATAAAAATGTAGACAAGGATATATATTGCTGAGCATTCATTACTATAGCCATCGATGTTGAAAAGAAAAAACAATGTTAAAAAAACGTTATATAATAGAAGAAAAAACGACTACAAGGAATTGTTTCACCATCGTCATAATTCTTGATATAATCCTCCAGACAGATTTTTACCAAAAAAGAACTGTGATCTCTTTTTAATAAGCTTCGTGAGTTCATCAAAGTTGACTTAAGAAAACTTGTATCGACTTGATTAATATTACAAAGAACTAGAAATTTCTGTGACTTTTTAAAGAGAAGAAAAGCCTTGAAATGAAGTAAAAACAAAAATATATTTGAAGCGTTTCATTATAGGCCGCATTGGCTTAAGAAGAACTTCATTATAAATATTTTATATTATGATTATTTTTCGGTTTGTATTATCAAAGGAAAATCCGCCGAAATAATTACAGGTTGGAAATAGATGTTTTAAAATGTTTCGCTTTTCAATCGAAGGAAAAAAAATTATAACATTAACAATTTAAATTTAACAATTTGAAGGGAAAACAAACCTAAATTATTTTTGTTCGAAACATTGCTTCAAAAAAATAAATATTGTATTCTACAACATTGAAATTTGCATTTCTTCGAGGTTCTTTTTAAAAGTAAAAATTTAATAAAAGGTTTCCATAATGAATTTGTTTTCTTTTTTTAAAACTTTCATATCAGCTAGATTACTTACTTACATTTCATGTATAACAGATTTCCAGAATAAAATAGACAGTGAGTGACTTTGAAGCAATTAAATTTACATTAATATTAAATCGAACAAAAATTGTTGATAAATCCAACAAAAAGTAATTATGTTCGATTTTTTGTTGATCCAAAATAATTCTTAAAAAATAAATATTATGGTATAGAAAATCATTAGTTTAAAAATATTTTGTTCTTTTTTTCTAATTTTTAACAAAATACAGTACTTTTTGGATTAAAAATTATTCTATGGGAATAGAGCTCTAATTGTGTACATTTTTAAAGATAATTTTAATATGAATATTTTTTTTTAGAAATTGAGAATTCAACTTTAGATGGCAACAGCGTTAATGTTCAACAAAATCGTAACATACGAGACAAAGTGAAAAAAAAAATTGAGAAAGCTAAAGTTTTTTTGTTGCCACTCAAGCTTAGAAAAGAATCAGATAAAAACTAAAGACAGTAATTGAGAGCTGGTGGTTTCCTCACTTAAACACAGAGGGTGTATCGTATGCAAACAGCATTAGCACAAAATTGTCACATACTCATGCATTCAAACAACAGGAACTTAACGACTGATGAACGATGGAGGCGATTACAAACATGACAAGCCGCTATTACTCAGGCATGGCAAAGCTCTCGCGTGCGGTTAAGAACTACAACTTCGACTTTTGGCGCTTGTTTTGCGTGACAAATCTATGGCATTTTAATACTTCACGATATGATATTTTTTATTGCCCATGCTATCTAATAGTGTAACGTGTATAAGCATCGGACCAACCGCTTTACAGTTTTTCGCGACAGTCCCCTTTCGTCACGAAAATTCGGAATTTATACTATCTTAATTCATGTCTTTAACAGGAAAGAAAAAAAAAGATAATACAATAAACAGCAAAAAGGACTAGAACAACGGTAATGAAATTTTAAAACCCAACAATTTCCATGGAATTTCGTACGCGATTTTCATTTTAAGAGACTTCAGAACGCATTATTATTTTACTCACAGGTTTTTTAAGATCATTACTTTCGACACACTAATGTTATTTCAAAAAACCAAGATAAAATGATTTGAATAGTATATGCTGCAAGAAGAAAAAATATATTGCTACCTTTACCCTTTGATGCAGAATATTTTTTTAAACAGGCTTTCCATACTTTTCTCATTATTTTGTATTAATTTAGGTCAAAATTAGTTGAAAATATTATATTTCCAATTTATTTTATATTACCATTAATTTTATTAATAAGTTTTTGAATAGGAATGAAAATAAAAAAAATTTACATACTACTTTTTTGGGATTTTATACTTAAGAACAAATATAATTCCGATAATGCAACATACTTTTTTTTTTTCAATTGTTAGACTGTTCTTTATAATTAAAAAATACCGACACTAAAATAAAAAATAAAATAATATNTATATATATATAAGGGGCACCGGTGACCCATCTGCGTCAAAGGGTTAAAAACCATTAAATGCTATAGAATAAAACTTTGAAAACAAAGGGTGTGTACTTACCAAAATAAATATCACAAGATTATTTGCATACTTAAATAAAGAGATTTGCATACTTAAAAAACAATTTTGCTAAATGTTTACAAAACAATTCAGCTAAAATGTTTTTCTAAATTATTTTTAATGTAAAAAACTGAATAATTAAGTTATTACCACCTTTGGTGGAGTGTGGTGCTATTTATTTATTTATTTATTTATTATTATTATTTATTTATTCATTATTATTATTTTTGCTAAATCTATGGAAACTAGAACATTGCACTTAAATGAACAACAGAATTAATTATTTTTCAATTAATCAATCGATGTAATTCGTTACATCATTAAATAAATGATAATAATGTGATCCAGACTAATTATTAAGGGTATTTTTTGTTGTTTAATTATTTCACCTGATTTGCATGCGTTTTTGTTTTAATTGAATTTACTTTTATCAATACTTCCTAGACAATTTTTAATTGGATTAATTCATTGGATCGATTTCATCACATTGTAACACGAATTAACCATTGTAAACTAAAGTAATTACATATTTAATACAGTTACGAATAAAAGAAATGTAAAAAAAAAAAAACTTGTGGGTTTATGGTAGTGAAAAGAAATTTTTACAGGAATGATAACAAAAGATCTTGGAATTTAGAATTTAATATTTTTTAAGTAAATAGAGAAGAGAAAAGCAGTTAAAATCTATTTAAATCTAAAACAAATAAAAACAATTTTTCTTTAACTGAAGTAGTTTTAAATTTAATGATGAAGTTTTAAATTATTTCGTCAATATTAAAGAGAAAAAATAGGCAGATTAAGAAAAAACTTCCAAGAATGCTAATTCAAATGAAATAAGATATAACCTAAATGAATATAATTGTGAAAGGATAATTAAAAAATGGTTTGTTCTTTTTAAACATGAAATAAAATACCTATAACTAGATTGATGAGCATTTTGTTTACGAATTTGGGAAAAGGAAAAAAGACATTTTCTTCTTCGAGTCCTATAGGTGGGGGAAGCAGCACTGTTAGAACACCCTATAAATGCTGATAACTTTCTTTTTTTTTTCTTTCTTTTTTTAAGATCGTGCTTAAAGGTTCAGTAATAAGATGCAAAAAACAAATTTTTTCAGTTAATAGTTTCCTTTTTTTCTTATTATTATTTCACTTGCACATAAAACATAACATGATCTTGATTTTGATTAAGTAGTAAATAAACAAATAAAAATATTTAAAAGATATTTAATCGAAATGATAGATAAGATTGATTTATATCACTGACTAAAACAAAATTCCGTTATTATTTACAATTTAAAAGCTTACGTTCCGTGAATAAAACGAATATACGATTAAAAATCATTCCTCCCTTAATTGATTGATGATTCCAAGTAAGGGCAAATTTAAATCCAGCATTGAAAAAAACACGAACTTCAAATTTCAAAATGTGTTATTGCCAACAATCCATAAAATTAGAACAGGCATTATAAATCATTTGTGACAGATCCTACCAATTTAAGAAAAATAACACAATTATATCACTTAAAAAAAACCATTGATTTTAATTTTTACAGAAAGATGGATAATGACAAATGACAACTTGAACAGTTTAGTTGACAAAGCTTAATACTGAAGTTTAATCAACTCGGTTTAATCTTCAATGATACCATATTTTTTGATATAAGACTAAACATATATTAATCAAAAAATACATGTACAACAGTGTTTTGAAATGATCCTTTATAATCGGATAAGAAATTAGTTTTAAAAATAAGCTATATCTCAAACTCGATTGCAACAAATAAAAAACAAAAATGAATAAATAACAATAAAAATGTCCCCACCAGCCCGCATAGTGTGATTGGATCACGTGACTATAGCCCTCGATGGAGTTCCTTAATGACTGTCGTCAGACAAAATGGCGTGCCCTTTTTGTTCTTTTATTTTTTTCCCCCGACAAAACTAGCGTGCAAAATCCCAAGAAGTTATTTTAGTTGTTTTTATTCAGCTGAAACGAAAAAATTCATTATTACGACACGTAATTGTTTAAAGCTTAAGTTCTCAAGTTATCACTAGAATCTCAGAGCGAACTTGTTATAAAAATAAAATTAATAACAATGAAAAATCAAACGATAGTAAAGGGAAGTGTCCACAAGTCTAGAGTATATTAAGGAACTGGATCAACTGTTACGGAATACCAATACTAGATTCCCGGTGGGTCAGATTTTTATCACTTAGTTTTTGCGTTCGTAAATTTTCTTCTTGAACAAACGAAAAGTATGTTGACAGTTTCTTCTAAAAAAAAAAAAAAATGTTCTATTTCATATCGTGCAGTGAATTTATCATGAAGTACGGACACACTCATAGATATCAGAAGATTTATGTCGAGGGAAATTATACATTGTCAAAAGTTTCTAAAAAAAAGTGCATACTTTTTAAATTAGTATCGTTCTACTTAACCTATTCTAGCTTTTAACAATTTTCTCTTTTTCTGTTTTTAATATATATTATATATATATATATAAGATAAAAATTACATAAAGAATATTTTTTACCTTAGGATAATTATTCTTTATTCAGAAATATCGCATTTATACCAATAGATGTGTCTTGATAACGACTATTGGATTTCCCATTTTTAGTTTCTCTTTATATTAATTTTTAATTTATTATTTGTGTTTATATATATATATATATACACAATAAAGACGAAGAGCATAAGTTTTATTTGCTGCGCAAGAGCTGTAAGTATATAAAACTTATAAATAAGTTAAAAATATAGAGAAAACATGGAGAGAAAAATTAATGAAAAGAGAAGAAGAAAAATTATTAAAATAAAATATTTTTTAAAAAATTGAAAAACATATATATATTAAAAAGCCGGAAAACAAAAAATGAAGATATAATCTCTTCATCAGCTCACACGATTAAATCCGCAAAAACGAGCGCTTTCTAATATTGTATCAATATAGCCAAAAACATTTTGTCAATATTAGGGCAAGTTATACATCTTTTATCACCAATTCATTAAAATTATATAATTTAATATCAACCTTATTCATTATAAACTTCTTTAAATTATCCAGTATAATATTATTACTTTGCGCGCATCCATTTTCGGATCACTCCTTGTTAACTAGCAAATTAAACGCGCTTCAGTAGGAACGCACCATAAAACAAAATCCCTCTATTTACGCTTTTAACTCCATTTGTGCTTCTATTTTCATATTTTCTAATCTGGCAATCTTATTACGAAAATATTTTAAATTATTCTTAAACGATTCCGATACATATAAGTTCATTTGAATTCGCTACTCGCTTTATAGATTTCGTTTTGGGTCTTTTCCTGTTTTTCTTTAAATTTTATTTTCTTTTTTTTTTTGCGTGACATATTTTTTCAATGATATCAATAGATTTGCTCAGTTTCCCTCCGCAGATGATGTCTAATTTTATATTCGAGCCCGGTTCTTGCACTGATTGTTACAGTTATATGTCCCCAGTCAAAAATAAAATTTAAAAAAAATGGCCTTAACTTATTATTGCACAAGTCCCTCAGTTACTTAATATGCCTCCATATGATTTGTCAGTAATTTGCCCCACATTGTATTGGAAATCAACTACGGCCTTCCCCTTTTCTTTCACACAAATGGTGTACGAATTATACCTTATTTTGTAGTTTAGAAAAGGAACGTGGGTTATTAAATATTTGTTAACATTGTAATATTTTGGCGGAATTTCTGAAAATGGGCATAGCAGGATGACTACAAATAGATATGATGAACCAACCAGACATTGTAACACCTATGAGAACTGAAAAAGTTCAACAACTAAAAATAATTCAATAGTTACAACGTATCTTAATGGACTCGAAAAGAAATGTCAAAAGATTATTAGCCGGAAAACCAGGATCAATAAATATAGAGTTAAGACTTAGAACTAGATGAAAGGTAGGAATTGAAGAGGACCTGAAATTAACTACATGAAAAAGGAAACCGACAGAAAAGAATGGTTAAAAAAACTTTAACGTAGGTCAGGGCTCTACAAGCGTTATATCGTCAACATGATCAGAATAATATTATAATGGCGTATACACACACTGGTCAATGAATTAAAAATCTGTAAAAAAAATATTATTTTCCCTGGAATTAAATGATCTGGTGGTAATATTGTGCGGGGCATTTTTTGCTGGCATGGAAATGATGTCTTGATGTTTCACAAGGGAAAAAGAGAAGCCACGCAATACCATATTGACAGATCAAGTAATGTAACATTCTTAGTCCGAAGATGACGAATACTTCATGGACAATAATGCGTGCACATAGTGCCAGAAGCGTTCAAAATCAATCTGACTTTCAACACATTCTCTTCTCACAGCAAAGCTTAGATCTCACCAATAGAAAATGCTCGGATCGTGTTGGCAAGGTACATTACACAACTATCTTCTCTTCCATCCTATTTACAGGACCTTAATGTCTGCGTAATCAAAGCATGGTATTTTCTGGACGTAAAACGCACTCTAGAAACTTGTAGAATAGAAGCCCGCATGAATTTAAGCTGCACAGAAAGAGGTCTAATAAGATATTAATCTAAGGTTTCGAATTCATTGGCCATTTGATGTATTTAAGCGAGACTTTCGTTGTATATGGTTATTTTGAACATCATTTCCAGATTCTCAAAGTTCATTTAGCGAGCGACATTAATAAAATGAAATTCAACTTACCGCCAAAACAGAAAAGATGCAACGAGGACAGCAACAAGGACGACGGACGAACAGACAGCGATGATGGGCAAAGATGGAAACGAGGCCCTATTGTAGTGAGCTCCCATTGGGCCCCCTTCTAATTGACAGTAGAATTCGTTTCCAGAACACACAGAACCTAGAGATGGAGGCGGAGGTGGTGGCGGGACCAGAAAATGCACAGGGGCCCAGTCGTCTTCAAAAGGGCCCCAGTCGTCTAACGACGAGAGCTCTTCATCGCCTGCCATCACCTGAGAGACCTAACAATTCTTTTACATGCATTTTCTACTGACCTGGAAAAAGACAAAAATACATAATTAATAATCAGACACTTTTAAAAATAACATATGTTACGACTAGCACAATACAAATAAAAAGTACAATACAAAAACATTAAAAAAACAAAAGAATTTCTAAGTAAGGCATAGCGTTTATAAAGGGGACAATTTTTTTTTCCTAATCTGAAAAATAATCGTAAAAAACTTATCATTTTTATTCCTTCAGGACCGGGATGACATACCATGGCGGGAACACGTGATTTTCCCTTCACGGTTCCCGTTACCACAAATGAAACGAGCCTTTCTAACTCCAGCGGCTCGTAGTCTCAATTCGGTAATCTCGCATCACATCCGTTATTAGTACCTATAAACTAGGATCGTACGGGCTTGGGGAAGTGCTTCTTTCGCCTTCGATCGATCTTGAAGAGGTTAAATGCACATATAATAGATATTACTTTTGTATTTTTAATCATTTTAAGCATATAAAATAATTTTAATGCTAAAAGCAATTAGAGTCAAGACGGAAAACATCAAATTCTGTTTGATTGCAGTAAAAAACAGAGGAGTTGAATCAATATTATTAGATATGCCTCCGAGTTTCACCCGGCAAACCTAATTGGTTTCGACATTTTCCATCCCTCTTTCCTCACTAGTGACTGCACAGATTTCGGCAGTCTTTTCTTTCTTCCTTCCTGAAGTATTTATTTGTGAACCTTAATGTGCCAGTTCCGCTAAGCTCGTAATTACTTTACCTAGCTAATTTGCACATTAACTATGGCGATCCGTTAAAAGACGGAAGCAAGACTTTTACGCAATTTAGTTGCACATTAAAAGGTCTCCGTATCGTTAAAGTTCAAAAGTTTGTTTCTCTTTCTATATATCAACGTTTATTGTTTAATTGTATTGACTTGAATCTTTAAATACCGAAAAATAAGTAAACTACTTAATTGTAATTATATTTTAAACCATTTCATTCCCTGTATTACATTTTTCAAAGTTATTGATGATTGATTATGGTCAACTAATGTGTTGATTGTTTTATTGTAGTACATAATTTGAGTTTTTTAGATAGAGGAAAAATAAGTAACATAAGTTAAACGACAAAAAATTAAATGGGGAGGCCAGATCAGAATGGACCACAAAAAGAGTTTTTAATGCCAGACCAGTTGGCACACGAAAAGGGGGCAGACCGAATTGAGATGGATAGATGGCCTAGAGAAAGACCTTTTGGTCTTAAAAACTAAAAATTGGCAATCACTAGCAAAAAAAAGCCTGGAAAAAAACTTCTTGAGAAGACCAAGGCCCACCCTGGGCTGTCGAACGATTGATAATGATGAAGTAACATAAGTTAATTTAAGTGTACAGAAACTTTAGTGTTTCAGTAAAGATCTTATATTCTCTTTAACTAACGGAAGTAGCTTAATTTTAAATTAATTATTTTATGGCGAAAAGTCATAAAGCAAAACAATACCAGGAAAAATGTCAGCATCATTTAATCTCGTTTATAAAATGTATATAAGGGCTGTTAAAATCAAAGCATAATTACGAACAGGCACAGATAATTTCACGTCAGATTTAAAAACTAACGAACTACGCCACTGACGCATGTCACTTTAAATACTTTTTCAACATCCTTAACGAAGTGACACATTCAGATGACAAAATGTTTTTATCTTTTAAAACAAAGTTAGATTTTGAAGACAGAATGAAAAGCGATGAGGAAAAAGAAAAAAAAAGAGGGGCAGATGAAAATAAGAAGATACCGGTAGATCTTTATCTTTTTAAAAATAATAGTGACAGTCTGAGAACTCACCAAATCTTCGGCAATGTTTCATCTGTCTAGAAACATAAGCTATATATTCTCTTTAGTTGAACAAGGTTTCAATTTTGGTTGTTGTAATTCATTTGTCCAAACATTTTAAATATATCACTAATGACAGCAAAATAGAATTATTTTTATAAAAGCACAATCTCATGAGATTTGAGACAATGTGAAAGGTTTAGAAAGGTAAGTTGAACAAGGTTTCAACTTTGGTTGTTGTAATTCATTTGTCCAAACATTTTAAATATATCACTAATGACAACAAAATAGAATTATTTTTGTAAAAGCACAATCTCTTGAGATTTGAGACAATGTGAAAGGTTTATTTTATTTATTTTTATTTTCTTGAAGAAATAATAATCAGTACGAACTTTTGTTTCCAAATAAAATATCATACACCAAACGCACTTTTTGCTTATGTTGCTCAATAGTATTTTGTAAGTTGTGTCAACTTCAAAAGGTAATTTAATATGATTTTATAGAAAAAAAATCTGATAATTTTATTACAGGGTTCGTTGATTTAAATCAGCTTGATTTAAATCATGATTTAAATCAAATGATTTTTTTTTTTTAAATCATTGATATAAATCAACTATTTTTTTTTACCTATATATATTGATTTTAAAAGTTAAACAGTGTTTCAAATTTTTGATACTTTTATTATTTTCTTTTCTTAGCATTAAAATTTAGTTTAAATAAATTGCTGCATTAATTAATTTTAGTTAATGAAATTACTTTCTTTCTTGGTGTGTGTTAAATTCCAACACATTTGAATTTACATTTTTAAAAATCTTTTGATTCTTGAAATTGAAAGTATAGATTAAAGTAAACATTTAATGCTGTCTTAATATGGACTTGCATAGCTGTAGAAAGTAATTAATAAACATAAATTTTTTTCAAAAAATAATACAAATAATGTTAATCAAAATTCTACCTTTTGAATGAAAAAGCGTGAATTAAATATGTATGGATATATGTAATATAAATATGTAATGTTTATTAAGAAGCTTGAGGTTATATTAAAAAGAAATTACCCTAATATGCCAAAAACAGAAGAAGAAAAAAAAGGGGCTGATGAATTCAGATGTTTTTTTCCTAATATAGTGTCATTCTTCCCTTTCAAACTCTTTCAAAGTCTGTTTGTTGCAGTAGGGTTATTAACTGGTATTTTTTTCGCATAATATGTTTACAGTATCTTTGACATTATCTGATTTTCTATAAAGAAATTTTGTGAAAAAAAATTCCAATGAATACATAGATTTTCTAATTTTTTTTTTAGCTTAACTTATCTATTTTGATATAGAATTAAAAATGAATATTTTAATATAAAAATATATAGATTAAATATTTATTTATTTTTTGATGAATGACTACATTTATAAACACAGTCTGCTACATTTATTTTGTCATTTTAAAAATCAAGAGAAAAAAAAAGAAATCACAATTTTAAATTAAAGTTATGGTTTGCTAACTGAAACTTTGTTTTAATAGTTAAAGTGCAGGGGTCTGTCCAAGCCAAATTTACTACCGTTTAACGGTACCTTTACAAATTCAACTTTAGGAAAAATGATAGAATAATCACACAAAATACTTTTTCTTAAAATTTTATTTTTGTGTCTCGTAAGAAACGATAAATCCATATTTTTACTATATTTGTGTTGATTTTTTAATATAATTTTTAATTTTCACAAAATAGGTACCTCTCAGAAAAACCCAGACAGACCCCTGAAGTATTCTTTAAATTCTCTATTTCATCTAGTCTTTAAATTTTAATCATGCATTTGTTTCAAAATGGTTGCTATGCATTCAAAGCCATGTATTATAATGAAAAATTATTTTAGTTAGAGCTTCTAAAATATTGTTACAATATAGTTTTAATATTAAGTTAATTTGATTAAACATTTATAATTTTTTTTAATCATAAATTAAAGTTCTTACAGTGTATTTGAATAAAAATCAAAAAAATCTGATTTAAATCAAAAAAATCCGATTTAAATCAAAAAAATCTGATTCTTTTGATTTTTTTAAAAAAAAAAATCAAAAAAATCACGAACTCTGTTTTTATAAGAAATATTCATAATTCATCATATACTCTTCCATTTTTCACCTGCCTTGAGACATTGACTACATTTTCTTTACTAGATTAAACGCTTCATTCGTTTTAAAAATAAACAAATTGGAAATAACAGTCTACATGTTTCAAGCGCTCAAAATCAGGCACCCACATTCAAGACGTGATTGAGAAGAAACAAAAGTAGTTAGCAAAAAGTAAAGTTTAAAAAGTAGTTAAAACTCATTAGTTGACGAAAGCTTATTAGTGACAGTAAAATAAAGTTATAAAAACACAATTTCTGGAGATTTCAAACAATTTTATTTTATTTAATTTCTTGAAAAAATAATGATATGAACTTTAGTTTTCAAGTAAAATATCGCATGCCAAACACACTTTTTTATTATTAACTTAAGTTGCTTAGTGGTATTTTGTAAGTTGTGTCAACTTCAAAAGCTAATTTAATGTATTTTTAAAGGAAAAAAAATCTGATATTTTTTAAGAAAATATTCAAATTCATTGTATCCTCTTCAACTTTTCACCAGTTGGGAAATGTAACCTACGTTATTTTTAGTTGAAGAAAGCTTTATCATTGACAAGGTTGATCATTAGAGACAGAAAAAATAGAGGTAAGTTATAATATCGCTATCTTTCGAAATTTGTGACAAAATGAAAGGTTAAATATTTAATCTCTTGGAAAACTTTTAACTTTAGTATATGAATAAAATGTTAAACGAAGGTTCAAGTTCATTTTTCATAATTTAAATAGCTGTAAACATTTGCAGGCTTAAAAAATTTTACACAAGTCGTAAATTTTTAGAGTTCAACTATAAGGTTCCATAACTATTTATCGGTACAACTTTAAACTTTTTACATAAAGTTATATATTATTAGGTACCAATAACATAAAGTTATAACTTTTAACAAAGTTATAGCCATAAAGTAAGAAACCATGAAATGAAAATCTGAAAATCCACACGATTCTGATCATTTTCTTTTCTTTTTTAATTTCATGTTAGATTTTTTTTAAAGTTTTTTTACTATTACTTTTATCTATTAAATCGCATCTTTTAGTCCGAATAAATTATATAATTGCAATAATCACAATTATTCAGGATAAATGCTTGAGTAATTTACTACTTAAGCACATTTTATGCCGAAATAAGAATTTAACATATTGAGTGCATTTAACTCAACATAGGAATGAAGAAATTTTTTTTCTCCTATCACGCAAAAAGAACATTACCCTACGCGAATTTCCAGGAAATATTTTTCAGGATTCTTCTACGTTATTATAAGATCTGCTCGGTAAACAGTTTCTAGTGAAGAAGTTTACTTTTTACTAATAAGAAAACTTCTTTTTCGATTCGAAACTAATTATCCAAACAGGTTAGGTGAATCTGTTTTTGATTACTTGGTAGAACAACATTTTGCTGAAAATATTGAGAAAATTATACACCTTTTACGAAAGTAATAGAATTATTTTTTGTAAGAATCAAAAGTAAAAAACTAGCATCTAAATTTATAAATTTATAACTAGGTATTTATTATGAATCTTAGAGCGAATATAATTTCCGAGAATTAACAAAGTGCTGAGAATTTAAATTGTCAGCCATTAACTATAGGAAGCGGCCACTTAAAAATTTGCGCATTCAGTCCATTGAAATAGGGAGTATAAGGCGATTAAACGGCCCAAACAGAAATTACAAAGGTGAAAGAGGTATAATTTGCTGCAGTACAGAGTCCGACTCGAATCTGCGTGGAAATTTCTAATGAATCGATTTTCCATGCCATTAAAACATAGAATTTGCAAGCATATATTTATTTGCAAGTATATATAGGTGATGCGATTTGATAAAATAAGACTTAAAAAATCAGGGATCTGTTTAGAAGAAATTTGGGTCCGTTAACGGATCCTTCACAAAATATCTTTTCATAAAAACGGACCCTTCACAAAATATTATAACTTAAAAATGGACACTTCACAAAATAATTTATCTTTTAATCGGACCCTTCACAAATTTGTTTATTATCATTATTGTTTTGTTAATCGAATTAACCTTTCCCAAGAAGGGGGGGGGGAAGAAAGACAGATGTAAACGAACTAAATTTTGTCTTCGGCAGACGCTTCTTCCTTTATTCGTCCGAAATGAATATTTTGCGTTCAGCAGTATAGGCTAAATGCCAAATATTTATATGTTGCATCGCTAATTTAGTAGCTGCAATTGCTGTTTATTTTTTAAAATTTAATTTTTTTAACTATAATTTTACAGTGTTGAGCGTAATCTTGTATGTCTTTACAATTACTGTATGCTTAATTTGTATTTTATAAAATTGCTCTAACAGAGAAGTTGCAAGCGAAAAGTGCGATATCTGATAAAGTAAGACTTAAATCTGAAAGTGGTGAATGAAAATTTCATATTCCTTTAAAAGTGCTAGTGTACTAAATTTCCCATGCCAATCAGAAAAGCTGAAGTGCTATAATTTACAAGATAAAGTAAGATACTAATGTATGGGTCAAATATAATTGTTGGAAAAATTATTTTTTCCCCTGAAAAAAAAGGTGTACAGACATGAAAAAAGAAGTGTCTTGCACACAATAGGGAAGTTGCAAGCTGTTGGAAATCATTATTTACTGTTTCTTACAAACTGCCAGCATGAAGCTGAGGTGGCTGAGGGGATAGAGCACTCACTTCCCACAATGAGGTGCACAAGGTTCAAATTCCAACGATAGCTGGTTGATACGAATTATGCTTCCGGCTCCACAGTGCTGACGCTAAATATCCTCAGTGGTAGACGGATCATGGGGTAGAATCCTTTTGCCGTCGGGTCAACCGTGGGAAGTTTTAGTGATTTTCCTCTCCATTTAATACAAATGCAGGTTAGTTCCATCAAAAAGTCCTCTACGAAGGCCTTATCTTCTGGGTTGGGTTCAAAATTACAAGGCAACGGATCGGAATGAACATTGATAGTAATTAACTCAAAATTGGGTCGGTTGTTCGGTATAAAAAATAATTCCTGCATGCCAAGTTATTATTCTGTTAAATGCCCAAACTGAGAAACTGAAATGCTAAAATAAAACTCGAATCCGTGCCTGGAATAAAAGTTGCTTGCGAATAAAATTTTCACTTAAAAAACAAACAAAAAAAAGGGTACAACATGCCGGAAGCTGTGAAGTTGCAAGCGCTGAAGTGCAACATTTGATGGAAGACTCAAATCTGCGAATGGAGTGAAAAATTGCTTGAAAATCAAACCCATATATTTTTTTTAAAAGGTTTTGTGTGCATAGCTCAAGTAAATTAGAGAAATCGCTATCACAAAAGTAACGAAATTCGGTGTGAGAATTATCTGCTAAGACGCTGAAAATCCCATGGCGATATGGCAGTATTAAAATCATCTTCTTACAGTAATTAAAAGTCGTAAACATTGTCTAACAAACAATATGTATTACAAATAGTAAATATTCGAGTGTAGTTTTGATACGAATTACAAGTTTTTATGTTCACACTTTTATTTGCTTTGAAATCGAAATTTAAAGCGATTAAGATTCTAGAATTTATTTAAGTCTTAAAAAAGTTTAATATTTTTTGTGGTATATAAAAGGCCATTGGTGAATACTAATAAATTATTTGCATATCTATCAAAGCTTTATCATTAATCAATACAAGGTCAACCACATTTTCACAGTAGGAAATCATATAGTTTATAATAGAAGAAATATATACTGTAAAATTACTTTACCTCATAATAATGTAATTTTGCTGTCAAACAGTCTAAAAACAATAACTCAAACAAGATTGAAACTAAAATTCTTTCAGCAGGATTTATTTAAAGCGTCTATAAATTATTAGGTTTAAATTGAAACAGAAAACAACATCTTTAAAATAACCTAAGGTAAAACGGCTACATAGGCTGCCCTTAAAATAAAGGCATACCATAAATAAACATGTTTTGCAATAAATTGCTTACCAGTCAATTTTAACTACCGAGAATTTAAATTAAAAGTTTAAGACAATTAAAATTTGAAAAGCATTTATTTCTCTCAACGAATTTCTTTGAGCATTTTAACTTTCCAAAACTTATTGATCCAACAGCATTAAAACAAGGGGAAAAAAATGGAGACAGATCAGAAATAAATAATAAGTAGCATCGCTAAACAAAACACGTTTTTATCTCGGGAAATGCTCCGACCTCGAACTTTCAATGATTTAAGGGTCGAACGCGATGAAATAAATTAAATATAAAAAAATAATAATAAAATAAAGTAGCATGATTTGTGACCTATTTTACAGGGTAAAACTGCACAGTAGCAGACAGTCACTTATCATCGCCAATGGTACGCTTTTTTGAATTACGTTTTGAGCATTTCACATTACGCAGAGCTTTAAAAAAAAACGATGAACAAAAGAGATGATTTTGAAATGATTTGTAATGCAAAATTATATACCTTCCGAGCATTGTTTTGCAGCCAAAAGCAGCAAATGTACAAATCAATAAAAGCTCACTTAAGCTTAAGATAAATTATTAGTACTGCTTTAAAAGACGCTATAAAGACACATACGTCATAGAAGGCCGTATTTTATTCCTAAGATATTTATTTCTTGAGATAAGTAAATGATGTCCCTATTATTTTTCCATTTTTTAGACATAAAACCTTTTTAGACACTTATTTTTTAAAAAAATGCAAAAATAAATTTGAAAAAATAATTTTTTTAATTATAATGAAGGAAATTTTTTTTCCCATATGTAAACACGGGCTACTCTAAATGAAAGTTTTTAAACGGACTATTAGCCTTTGGGGCATGGAACCTGCGCACTGTTATAAAGGAACAACCTAAACTGTAGGTTATGAGCAATATGTAGTTATAAAAATCATTCTAAGAATTGAATAATACTTTAAAATAGACTAAAAATGAATTTAGGAGAAAAAAAAATATTTATTTCATATAAAAATAGGACATTTGCGTCATTCCACAATATTTGACTAGTAAACAGAACATTGACTTTTTGTTAATACAACATTATTATTAAAAAAAAAGACATAATTAACATTTTTTACATAATAATCCAGCTGAAGGGATACAAAATATATTGAAAACAATTGAAATTTTTTTCTTTGTCTTTCCATTTTATTTTATAACCGGTGTTGAACAGAGGACCTAATTCTGAGCTTAAGCCTTTTAATACTCAACTTCGTAGCCTTGTAGTTTTGATCTCAACCCAGAAGACAAAGGAACTCCTGGGTAGAGAATTGGGATAAACTAGTTTTCGTGGAGGATTTTTGGATGGAATTAACTTGCATTTGCGTTACACGGAGAGGAAAACCACGGAAAGCCTCCCATGGTTAGCGCAACGACCAGGGGATTCTAACCATGAGTTGTCTGCCACTGAGGATATTTTATGTCAGCGCAGTGGTCAGTGCTTGTATTTTGAAAAAAAAATCAGAAATATTTTAAAGACTGTGATAAGTTCCTTACGTAACACAAATAATTATCTTGCATTAATTAATGGCACAACTTTTCAAAAAATTGATTTCTAAGTTAATTTATAAAATTTATATTTCTGTGTCTAGCCATTGAAAATGATTTAAACTTTCAAGACAAAATCCAAATTTGCGGAGCAGTTAAAATTTTTGATGTTACGTAGGAAAAATTTCAATAATTTAAAAAAAAATTATTGACTCAACTAAAAAGAAATTTTTAAACAATGAAAAGGCTTTTTCTGTTGAAACAATTGGTAAGCACCATGAAAGATGAAGTGTACAAAAGTAATTGACGCTTGTTAAATCTGTTGAACATTCTGATGGTGAGGCTATCAGTTCAGAGTCTGATCTCGTCATCTATAAAGCGTCAAAATTTAGTGGATTAAGACGTATACTGAGTATATTTCTGAAAATTTTTTGATTTTGCAGCACCTTTATTTCAAGGGCTTTTAAGCTTAAAAAATTTTGCACATTTTTCAAAATAATTGTATTAAATATTTATATAGCAATTCTTAGTCAAATTATTTAAATCATAAGAAGAAAAAAAACAGGATACTTCAGTAATTTTAGTATAACTCTACGCACATCCCACAAGAAAACTCAATTATAAATCTAATTCCAAAGTATTAAGTAGAACGAGCGATGGACGAAAAAAAAAAGGTTCGCCACCAAACTTTTAAATGAACTCAGTACTGAACAGCTTCGCAAGAGAATTAATTTTAACAAATCCAATTATCTTCATCGCGGAGAAATCTGGTTAAATTTCTACCGCAGAAAATAGTTATGCTTTAACTCAAGAAGAGAGACAAAGCGTCAAACTTACAAAAGAATAACTTTTTGGTAGTGTCGAACGAAAGAAGAGAGGAGGAAAATTAAAAAAAAAACTGGTTATACAGATACTCCAAGAAACACAACTTCTATACCTGGCTTTGTTCATGAACTAACAACCAAAAAGTCCTTCCGCCTATACTTCATTTTCCGGAACTTTAATATTATGCTAATTAGCCCCAACGAAGGGTTCTATTCAAAATATCAACTTCAATAGCACTAGGCCTCTCCTGCAAAGTGAATAAAAAGGAATTTCACGTTCATCGTTCCAAATGGATGATTTTGTACCCCTTTTGTGGACTTTTCGAGCCTTTTTCCCCCCCATACACGCGTCAAGAACTCTAGCCGAACACCATTGTCATCGATAATGATACTTTTCCGAACCGTTGCCATTTGAAATCTTGAAATTATAAAAACGGATTT
This sequence comes from Parasteatoda tepidariorum, assembly GCF_043381705.1. Taxonomy (NCBI): domain Eukaryota; kingdom Metazoa; phylum Arthropoda; class Arachnida; order Araneae; family Theridiidae; genus Parasteatoda; species Parasteatoda tepidariorum. The sequence continues at coordinate 50,772,831 of NC_092206.1, forward strand.
AATATGAGGGAAGAGATAATTAAATGATGAGACGGGGTCACAATGCACTCGATAAGATGATATGAGTGAACACTTTTCTTTTTTGTTACTCCTTTTTTTTGTGAATTTTTATTAATGTCAAGAGTAAAGTTATCTCAAGTGCAAGAAACTAACACTTTCGAATAATAAGGCTTTGAAAAATGATTTCCATGGAAATTAGAATTAAAAAAATAATAAAATAAAATTGTAAGGAATTGTAAATCAATTAATTTAATGAGAAAGTGGAATTAAAAAGTGGAACTTTATGGTTATACATGGTTATACAACTTTTCTATTTTAGAAGCGATTGCTTCGAGTTAGCTTACAGCTATTGAGTAAGGCGTGGCCAAAGGGTAAGGATAAATCATGCGTAGACCGAAGAAATATAAGGTGTATTTTTTATATATATAAATAAATGAAGAATTGAAATTTTTAAAAAAAAATTAGTTTAAGAAAAATTTATTTAATTTAAATGGGATTAAATATACTATGGTTCAATTAAACAAAAGCTGAAATCGGTTGACTGGAGCCAAAATTAACATGGTTAATAATTCAAATTAAAGAAATTAAGCGATGAAAGGAAAATAGATTTTTCAGGAAACTCAAGGTTGTGGTTGTGGAAGCCCGCCTACAATTTCTCGAGGGGGTAAAAATATATTGATAATAATTAAAATTTTACTACGTAAATATAATTAAAACATTACTAGAAGACATAAAATAAACTATAAAGAGAAGGAATAATAATAAAGAGAATATAAAGTGACGTAATAAAAATATAAAAGAACATAAAGAGAAAAAATTACACAAAAGGAAAGGAACAAAACTGGTAAGCGGAACATGCAGAACGATGATAAAAGAACCACAAAAATAAAGTATATCTTTTAAATTTAATCTCTTATTCAACATCAAAGTGATCATAACCTTATGTCTAGAAAATTGCAATGCATTTTTTCTACAATAAGTGGCTTATAAGTGACTTCAATTTACATAGATTGTAAAATTATAGAGCAACTCCAGCAAAAATCCACATTAAACAATACATTATTTTCTATAGCAGAAATATTAAAAATTGCTTTTCAAATTTCGCGAGACAAACAAATTCTTACAAAAACGAATCATACCTAATTATGTTAAACAAAATAATATTTTAGTGGGTAAAAAGAAGAAGAAAAAAAAAACAGATTCGAAAATGGAGCTTTTTGGAATGGTTTTCAAAGTTTATACTTTCTTTTTCTACAAGGGAAAAAATTATAGCATTTTAAGACCCTCTAGGAATAACAAATAATTGTTGAGCAATAGTTGTTAAAAATTTGAAAACTAATTTTTAATAAATGGCCTGTAACAAAGATGAAATATTCGCGTTTACCAATAAAACAATCCCAACGAAGAAAAAAGGATAAGAACATCGAGGATATTTGAAAATTATTACATTTCAAGACACTTTAAGAACAATAAATATTTTTAAGCAAAAATTGTTAAAAAATTAAAAAACTAATTTTTAACAAATGGTCTGTGACAAACGTAATGTCGAAATTCGCGATTTTACGAATAAAACAATCCAATCCCGAAGAAAACAAAGGATAAAGACAGGGAGGATAAAGGATACCAAGTTAAGAATCGTCAGAATGTATTTCAAAGGTCGCTATGGAAAACCAAAACGTTCCAAAAGACAAATATCGTAAAAATATTCGATTTAAGCAATATTTCAACAAAAGGAGAAAATAATCACTTAATTTTCTCAATCGTAGAATTACAGAAGAAAATAGTCACTTAATTTTGTCAATCGTAAAATTGCAGAAGAATAAAACCAATGAAGAGAGACAGAATTGCCACTAAAAAGAAAATGGTTCGAAACTGGCCATGGCAGATATCTCTTTTATTAGGAGAAGTGGCGGCTTAATCAAACAATTATACCATCACGTAAGCGGTTTAATTTTGGACGCATACTTTGTCTACCTTGAATTATAAATCAAGCCTTAATGGGCAAGGACATATTAAAATAATTCTACCACTCGAAATTAATGAAAAGGTGGGGAAGTAGCCACCCTTAATTCGCCGGAAGGCTCAGAGTCAGCGGGGCTGAAAATTTCCCTGTGTCACACATTCTTAAAACTGTGGAGAACTTTTGTCGACTTCAAAAGTTTTCGTGAAAGTTCAGAAAGGCCTATGTCTGAAGTGACTGCGAATTAATCACGCTGCAATTGCTAAAGTAGATTAATAAGTTAAGTATATACACGATTCGTTGAGAAGAAGCAGAAAGGAGGAGCTATTTATTAAGACTTTCAGAGCAAAAGCTGTAAAAATAGACGTTTTCTAACAGAAAGATACTGTTGAAAATAATTTGATACATGAATAGACTCATTTGTGGTGAAGAAAGAATTATTTTGACATTCTGTCACGTTTTTAAAAAGCTATGATGTATGTCTTACAGAATAATTTTATTTCAGATAGAATTATTTTTAACTGCGACTTTAGGGAAACGATTTTTTTTTTTTAAAAAAAATTGTTTTTCACGTGCAGGAGCTAAGATTGATAAGAGTTGTCTAATGAAAACTGTGTATATAACTTTTTTTTATCTCGCCTTTGTCAATATTACATTTGAGTTTTTTTTGGCTTTAGAATACATTAGAACATTTAATTTTTCTGAGAACATGAGTTCATTTTTTTTACAATAAGCATATCCATGTCGAAAAAATAAAAATGGAGTTTCAATGAGATATTTTTTGTTAAAAGAAGCATATTAAAAGGAATCATTTTTAATCAGATTTGTAATTTTGTCCGAAAGAAAAATATTTCTTCTAGAACACAGGAAAAAACTGAAAATAAAAACGGAAGAAACTGGACAAAATGGAAGAAACTAGAAGAAATTGAAAAAAAGATCTTTATATCATGTTATTTAAGAATCGATTTCAGTAATCATACTTAACAATATACTTTTATTAAAAAAAATTTAATTATGATACTATAACATTTCGATATATAGTTATAAAGTTTTAGTGCACTCATTTACGTAAAATATTGAAGGGATATAGTTATTTTAATTCCTGAAGAAATTCATGACATTTGTTTCCATATTCAGTTGTTACTTTTTAGTTTTCACACATTTAAAAATGATATATTTAATAGCTTGAAAATTAATGCTATTATTAAATCTAGGTTGTATTTATAAATTGTTTAAAAAATTGTTTTAATATTTTTTTTCCTTTTTCCTTTTGAAAAATATTTTTCTCTATCTCTCTTACTTGGGTTGAAAGAAAAATAAGAACAGTAATTTTTCAAAATTAAATTATATGAATTTCACATCTTAAAATATGCAAAATTAATTGAAGGATTAAAAGAATAGATAAAATAAGGAGCTTTCTTTTAAAACATTATAGAACCAAAAAATAATTAGGGAAAAATAATTTATATTTTTAATGACATCCAAACAAATAAAATGTAATTACAATCTTGCACAATACAAAAATTCAGTTTCGATGTTTTTTAAAACTGTAAGCAAAACAAAAATGAGGGGAAAAAATAGATAATCCGAACATTTAACATACGTTATCGTAAAATTAGAAGAAAAACAACTCGAAAAATAAAATCCGAAAATTTTAAAAATTGCACAATTTTTAATGCAAGTTATTAATGTATTATTAACGATAATAATCAATGATAAATGAAAAAATTTTACAGCACAAAAATTGCAGTTTCAGATAATAACGTAATAGTAAATCTTAACTTTCAACACTACATCGATAAATTAAAATAAATTTTTAATGACAAAAATGATATTATAATAATTAAAATAATTTTCGGTTTTAAAAAAAATTTATTACTCGTGAAAATAATAAATTAAAAATCCGATTAAAGTGTTATTTACGATAATAATCAATGATAAATAAAATAAAAATAATTAACAGTGCAAAAATTGTAGTTTCAGCAAATAAAGGAATAGTAAGTCTAAAATTTCAAAACTACTTCGATAAATTTAATTATTTTTAATGCCAAAAATGATATTAGATAAATTAAAATCATTTTCGGTTTTAAAAAAAAATGTATTCTGTACTAAAATAATAAATTAAAAATCCGATGCGATCCTTAAAAATATCAACTCAACTCTGTTTAACTGGATTAATTTGGTCATCTACAATGACTTATTTACGTATGAATTTATTTCCCCTGGCATTTGGAACAAATATTAGATACTAATTACCCATATCATGTAAACATATAATTTTCCAACGCAAGCCTGTAAGAAAAATGTTTTTAAGCGAAAATAGTTTCAGGAAATATAGTAAGGCTAAGCCGTCAACACTACTTAGATAAATTAAAATCATTTGTGACATTCTTTGGTACCTAAGTCTGAATAGAAGCCTGGAGCAAGGTATTATATTGCAACTGGTTATGCAAATCTGGGGTTTTTATCTAATCTTTTGATGACGGTGCAAGTTTATTTTTTTTTAAAAAAAAGAGAAGACAAAAACCATAGAGGTGGACAAAATAGAAGGGAAAATATGCACGCTGGGCACGAGATCATTTGCATTTTATTCACATCAGTAAGGTTTCAATGTATCGGGTTACACAATTTCTGGATTACCTTTAATTAGTTGGATAAAAAAGTGCCCGGATATCACATTATTGTTGTATTATGCTGTATTATTGTCTTGTAAGACATATGTAGGTTACCATTTGCTCATTAACAATATCTCGTTACCAATTCCAACACTTCTTAGCAACACGTATTTGGAAATTCTACATCTCTATTGCGGTGAGGTATTTGATTTCAGATCCAGCTTATTAAAAAGTTTAAAAATGATACAGCTATTTATTAGACTGATACACCCTCAGCTTTTTTATAATATGTTCATTACTATTGTTATTTTTAGATTTTATTTTTAAAGAAAAATAAAAATACTTAAAAAAATTCATTAACTTTATTTTTTTATAAAGTGATAATTTTAAAAATCGTCTTTCGAAGAAATACAACTTAACTACAAAATATACACTATCGCTTTTTAGTTGCCGAATGTTAACGCAAAGTTAACGAATTAAAACCAGATTGATTAATTCAATACACTTTTTTCCGAATTATATAAAACGTAAACGTTTTGGGATATTTTAAAAGAGAAAAAAAAACTTAAACTTAAAAATTCAAATTATAATGTCTAACTGTGAGTTATGGTTGATGAAAATTTAGAAATGTTAGGTTACTTGAAAAATTTCTGATAATCAATCGAACTTGTTCGTAACCAAAACGAGGTCTTTTTAAATGAAATATATATCATAAATTAGGCGAATAAGATTGTGTTTTAGCAAAAGTATTGGCGAATGATTTTTCTCCTGGAAAAAAAATTATATTTAACTCAATCCTCAAAATTACATCAAAATGAATTTTTCTAAACAAACCAGGATTTTTTATTCGATCACAGTAATTTTAGGTAGATTCGCCGCATAACAAATTAGAATTGGATCCAAATAATATAAGCCTGAAACAAACAATCGTAAAACAGTTTTCTATGGGAAAAAATTAATCATAAAAAATGTTTATGATTTGCATTTGGCGAAGACATTTGAAAATTGGTGAATACTTTTGATATTAGGCTAATTTACTGGCTATTAATTTGAAATCCTTAGCGTTTTTTATACTTTGAAATTAATTGAAAAATATTATCATCAATTGCTCAAAATTACTGATGAAAAATACCAAAAAATGCTTCATTAATTTTTCAATAATAATCACCGGAATTGGAAAAATTATAAAAACATACTTTAATAATGAGCAAGGAAAAAAAAAGACTAGGATGCATAATTAAATAACCCTTATTATATAAATTAGCTATATTAGCTTAAATTATAAATTAACCCTTTTTTTAACATTTCGGTATCATTTACTTTCTTTCTTTTTTAAAGTAAATAATTTCAATATTTAATGAAATTCTGATTAAATTTATAAAATTTCTTAACCATTCCCTTTTTAACTAATAATTTTATTTAGGTATTTTAATTAAAGTCCAAGATGTTAGAAATATACACGCTATAAACCTTATAAGCTAGGTACATATGAACAAGTCTCGTCTATTCAGATTTAATTAAAAATATAGTTTAGTAAAAAATATTTTCATTAAAAGATATAATTACTTAATTTAAAGCACGGGTGCAAAAATAAACAATTGTGTGAATAAATAAACGTGTTTTCTCAAAATACCAAGAAGACGTAATAATTGTCTTAATCGTTATAACTTTAAAAAATTCCGAAAAAATATCCTTTAATGGTTCAAGAATGACCAAACAAAATAACTTCCCAGCATTGAGAGGGGGGAGGGCGAAATAGGCTAGTACAGAGTCATAAAGAATCCACGAAAAAGCAAAGCCCATAACTAAATCCGTGACTTTTTTAATAGATAAAGCAAAACAACTTCCCACCTTATCCAAAAAGTCAGTTTTTAAAGTTACCATTCCACCAAAAGATCTAGAAGTGTAGTGTAAACACAACTTAGAAATGCTGGAGAAGATTTTGACTCTCGCTCTAGGCTTAAATCCAAGTGGTTAGGGTTTACGACTTGCTCCTTCCAAAATGAACAGCCCTACCATTTTCACAATCCCCATGGGTTTCCTTACCCTTTTACAAACTACATTACAACGCGAACTGAACGTGACCAGTAGTTTGAAGAAGACCAGAAGATGAACTTAATATAAATGAAGACAGCGTTTTGACTGCAGAAACTGTGGTGCGTGCTTTGAAGATTTGAACAAGCTCGGACACGTTGGCTTTTAATCACACCCGAGAGAGGATGTACGATGGCAAGATTAGGTATTTCAAGACTATTAGACCCTCCAATAATTATAACTATATATCTATATGCGAACAGTAATTACAATTGTTTTAAAAGAAATACATTTTTTTATAGAGTATCAAAATTCACTTCTCGTTATACTTTCAAAGTTAGCTTTATGAGGGTAAATAATTATAACATTAGGGAGTAATTTTTACGGAATTAAGATAGAAAAAAAAGGGATTAAAATTATAGAAATAAAATATAGTTTATTACATTTACTTACAAATTTTAATGGATTGTTCGAATTAGACAATTTAAATAAACCATGTACAAAAAATATACCTATTATTTCATACAATGTTGGATAATGTATAGCTGATATAGACATTAGCTGTTACTTAAGTAAGATAAAACTCAATTCACAAGACAAATTCTGAATCAGATAAGAGAAAATACATAATGCAGTGATTACTATGCAGTAAGTCACTCTGAACTGATTGTTATAGACTTTTTCCAATGAACATCCAGCTAGATCTTTGTTCGATCCCTGGCGGAGGTCTAGGACAGCGGTTCCCAATTTTTTACGGTTACAGAACCCGAAATGTTCGATATCTTTTAGCAGAACCCCGAACATATTAATAAACTTTCTCACCAAAGAAGGACTTCCTATTATTTTGATATTTACTATGAAAGATTAAATTTTTTTCAATAACCGTTTTATCATTAAAACTCTTAAAATAATAGGAAAACCATGAGAACCTCCCACGGTTAGCCTGACGGCAAGGGGACTCTAACCCTTGATCCGTCTACCACAGAGGATATTTCACATCAGCACTGTGGTGGGTGCAAGCTGGATGCGGATTCGTATTGACCAGCCATCACTGGATTCGAACCCAGCTCGCCTCATTGGAAGGCGAACGTTCTATCACTTGAGCCATCGCTGCTCTATATTGAAGTTAATAAATTAAAATTAACCTCGAAAAACGTTGTGGTGCAAGAAAATTATAATTTTTCTTATAAGCGCAATGGAATTCCAAATGAACACTACGCCCTTTTAGTACAAAAAATAAAAGAGCTATTCACATGTGTATTCGAATAAGAATTTTAGAAGTAGATCTATATTCGGTAATTTAAATGTGTTTTAAAATATAAGGTGCGGTTAAAAGCCGTTCAAATCTTGTACAACAATAAAAGAACGTTTAATAAATTGATAATGATAGCTTATTTTTTATTCTTGTCGTAATTATATCGATAGGGTCACACCTAACCTTTAAACCTGTCATAACAATGCACACGTTTCTTCTCTCTAATTTACACGCGTACATAATTTATGCGTACATTTATTTTTACAGATTACGATCTTTGTTCAGTTTGTCCTTGTGACATGACATATTCACCTAAAACTAGTGGAGAAATTTAATTATAAATTGGAATTTTATATAATCAAGAAAAAGGCATTCACAAATCTCCAAAAGTACAGAAAAATGTGGAGCAAGAACGCAGCAATAAATTAGAAAGTGAAAAGGGGTGAAACAAAAGGGGAAAAAGAGAAAAAACACTGATCTGTAGAGTTGATAATTAAAAGTATCCTTGAACTACTTCGTAACTTGTAATTCTGCTCTCACAAAGACTTTCCTTAAAGCTTATCACACGTTGAAAAATAAAAATAGTGATTATAAGAGGAAGAAAAAAAACTTTTTCTGATCTAAATATCTTCTTATTACAAAATAGCTATAAAAATTTATTTCCCTCTCCTGATTTAATTGTGCATGAATTAATTGTTTACCGTTGCAGGATTTCATTACAAATAATATTTAAAAATGAATATTAATTCAAATTTATTAAGTTGTAACCTATCATCTACCAATATTTTATTTTATTTTATAACCGTCGTTGAACAGTCGACCCAATTTGATGGTTTTACGGCTATTAATCTTCAACTTCATAGCCTTGTAATTTTGAACCCAATCCAGAAGACAAGGGAACTCCTGGATCGAGTATTGGGAGAAATTTGCCTTCGTGGGGGACTTTTTGATGGAGCTAACTCGCATTTGAGTTACATAGAGAGGAAGACCACGAGAACCTCCCACGGTTAGCCTGACGGCAAAGGGACTCTAACCCATGATCCATCTACCACTGCGGATATTTTCCAGTCAGCACTGTGGTCTGTGGAAGCCGGATGCGGAATTCGTATCGACTGGGATTCGAACCCGGTTCGCCTCATTGGAAGGCGAAAGCTCTATCCCCTGAGCCATTGCGGCTTATCTACCAATATTTGATCCGAACTACATATTTTATATTTAAAGAAAGAAAATAAATGGAACCAATGGCGTTGGAGGCATAACAAGGCGATGCAAATAAGACAATATCGGGATTTGTCGATGCTGTTTCTAATTTTAATTTCTTTTAATTCCTTTTTCCTTTTTTCTTTTTTAAAGAATCTTTATTTAATAGCAATTGTAGGTTAAAATGTATTTTAGTCCAGCTTCTTACATTTTATACTGTGGTAAGTAATAAACATTTAGTCAAATAATCTAAGAGTTTTTATAATCTCTGCACTCATGGTAAGTGCTGTTAAGGCATGGACGGGTAATTCAAGAAAGAAGATAATTATGAAACCAATAAATCATTAAAAATCAAACATACCCATTTCTTATAGAATCAGAATTACTAAACATTATTTTACTTCAATATTGGAGAAAAATAAGTTAGTTTGACTTTAAACATAAATATAGAAATAATAATAAAATTAAAAAAATAAAGTAAAAAAAAAAACTTTAGGTTGAACAGTTTGATAGAAGTATACCTCTAACACTAAAATAAATTAATTAAGTTCTGCTGCAAGCAAACTACCAAAGTATTAATTAAAATATAACATATCTGAAGAGCATTGGCATTTCGCAAATATGCTGGGTAGCATCATCAATTCAAAATTGTTTTATTTCCTCTTTTTAAAATCAAACTAAATTTCACAATATTTAACGATATTTGAAGTGTTAATTACGAGGCGAAGAAAAACAATTAAATAAAATATCAATTTCTTTTAATTTCTAGAAGTAATATTACTTACAAATCTCTAAGAAATAATAAAGTTAATAATACTAAGATGGTCCCAAGAAGGCCACAAGATTAGAATATAAAATTTACAATGATTCGCTGCGTGGCTTAACCAAAAATCTTAGAATCCGCAATTAAATCTTCATATGGCAAAACTAGCGGCGAAATTAATATTTGTTTCCTCCCAAATAGTCAAGTCATTATTTGGTCGTCGCGCAAAATTAATCCTATAATTGAAATTGAATTGACACTTGAGATCGAAAACGAGACAATCAATAGTTCTCCCAAATTTGATTTAAATCAGGTTTCGTACAGTTACATGCAAGTTAATAGGTGTTCTCCTCTTAATTTGCTTCTGGAGAACTATTCTCCCATTCCAGGAATGACTTTTAGCTGTTCATTGCAGCATTGACCCTCTCCGATAACAGGAAACTGGAGTTTCAATGGAGCGCTAATAGATGCCTGTCGTTGCGTTAAATGTGTATCCTAGGAGTAAATTACATTTTCCTAATATCTCAACAGCAGTCTTCAATAAACACATAATAGATAGATTTATTCCTGGTTGAAGTTCTGCTGTAAGTTTAAATTGCGTCTAGTAAAATAGTTTTATAATATTAATAAAACACAAAAAGTTTTTTAAAATAATTAGAAATTAGTTTTATTTTCGCCTACCTAAGTCAAGAAATATGGGGAGCATAACATTCAAATAAACGAGAGGAAATTTTAAGCGGTGGTACAGAAGTATATTGCAAACCAGATATACATACGATAATACAGATACATTCGAACCAAGATAGTATATATGCAATCCAGAATTATTTTTTACATTTAATTCACCAATTGAAAGTTGAAATTTGATCCAGTTGAAACATAAACACTCTAGGACAACTGTTCCCAAAAGGTGCCTAAGGTTCCGTGAAAAAGTCACAGGTGTTCCAAATTAGAAGGGTTTCTTTTAACAGTAATTATTTTTGAAATCTTAAATAGGTATGTATTCAACCAATACTCTATTTTCGTAGCTTATTTTCGTGAAGCATAATCTTAAGTAAAAAAAGAAATAAGATTTTAAAGAATTTAATAACAATATATTGAATAAATTACTAAAATGATATGCATTTACAAACAATTACATCAGTATTTCTCACGGAACTTAAAAATTCAAAACAAAATGACCAATTACAAATATAAATAATTATTTTTCTCCTATAGCCGTTCTCACAGTCAAAAACCATAATTCAGCTTATTTTATTCAATTTAACGTCAAAAAAAAAACAACCTAAATTAAAGACGTGCACACTTACGAATTCAACTACCTGACATAAAACCTAATTTTAAGATCAACTACCTGACATAAAACCTAATTTTAAGACAGTAATTGCTGAAACAATGAAAAACACTAGCTTTACTAAATTTGAAGTGATATTTTTTTTCTTCTTGAGTAGCATATGCACACTTACAAATGAACTTTTTTTTTAATAAGTTAGGGTTCCATCAAAAGAAGTTCGATCGCTTAGAGTTCCTTAGCAAAAAAAAAAAATTTCAACCGTTGCCTAGGAAACATCTATAGTCAATCAATTGTGCTGGTTGCAGTTAGTTGTATATTGTCATCCAGTCCAGAGCTCCTATTGAAATTTGAGCACCCAGCTATATAATTTCGATAGCTTAAGACTCGCGCTTTAAGTTATAAACATTCAAAATGTGGCTTCTTCATTTTCGTGAGCAGAAAAGCTACAAATAACACCTTTAATATTTATATAGTATGCACCATTAAGACGACATTTGTCAAAGGAAAAATTCAAACAAGAAAGTGATGTGATGACATGCACGGAAATAAACAAAATTCTAGAAGAAGAACAAATATTGCTCTCTATGTGTTTCCAATTCAAACTTGTCAAAAAATTACAACGTCGCAGACGATTTTTAAGCTTTCAGAAACCGAGAATTCTCAACTCACTTCAAATCCGTGTTCCGGGTACAAAAACAGTAGAAGCAGCTGTCCAAATAACGGTGTAAGAGAATACAAGGGGAAGAGTGGAAGATGTACTTGATGGGAATGTCTTTATATCCAGAATATCATTTATCCGCACACGGATCCTTTCAACACTCACTCAAAACCTTCTGAGAACCTTCTCCAGTAGCTAGGTTAGAAAGATTGTGTTTCAACAGAGGAAAATGACTCTCTGATAGTAGTTTTTGTTTCCGAAAGCGGGGGTGGGGTAGTTGTTGGATGATATGGGGTGGAAACGCGGATATATATATAAAAAAAAAAGAGGATATGAAACTGGGAGTTTTCTCGCCCCTTCAGCGGTAGACATCAAAAACATATTTGAAAATGCCTTTGACTGTTTTTTTCATTCTTTTTTTCTGTTAGTGGTGTTTGTCTAGCATGTTTATCGTTAGGAAAGAATGTCATGTGTTTCTGTTCGAAAAATGGGGAGAGTACCTTTATAACAATAACCTTGTTTAGTACTTTTTGGAAGACTTTTAGATCGCAAGAAAAAGAATTGCCTGAAAAGGGCGAAATCTTTGGTAGACAGTACCCCAATTCGATGTATTTTTGAGAACAAATGTTCAATAAATATAACTTCATTACTGTAATTTATTTATTTATTAATTTTGTGTGCATAATTACTCTTTTAAACCCATATTTTGAAAACTAGAAGATAAATTGTATTTCATTTAATATATGCTTTAGGAAGAAAAAAAGGATAAATATTTTTGAGCCTATGTGTTAGATTTTTTTGAAAATAAATAGTGATAAATTATCTCGCCTAGTCAAAAAGTCGTTTCAGTCTCGTATTTGACTCACACTTTAATTTATGTAGACTTTTTCAGTGAAACAGAAGAAGAAAAAAATCCTTGAACATTTCATGGAATGTATTTGGCAACATACAACACACAGTATTGAGGCAGATTTTCTTCCTGTCATCCTGTAGGTCTCAACATCTAATTTCGTCAAATAATTTTCGTTAAATACTGATACATTTCCTCTTATAGTATGCAAATTGAGACTATACTTAAATGAAAAAGCATGGTGCTTGATAGAAAATTATTTTAAAGCAACATAGAATATTCGTTTTAATATTAAATTTAAATTACCCATAAATAATCCAAATTTATTTTTATAATTTTTTAAAATTTATATTAAAAATTATTTACTTAAGTTAGTTTTTTAAAACATTTAAGTGGAAAAAAACTTAATAAATCACAGCCTTTCTCTTCCAAGTTTCAGTTTTCAAATAGCCATTATTATTAAATCGATTTCTAAAATATATCGCAGTGTTATAGAAATATAAATTATATCTTTAATTACGAGTTCTATCTAGAACTAGTACACACATTCCTTTATATCTTTATACAATATTATGCCATGCCCAAATTATAGAATTACGTATAATAATAGATATATCGTCATAGAGAATATAATATCACCTGCTTATTTTTATACAGTATAAAAGTTAAGTTATGAATATAATTGTTTAAGGACCATAACTATTTCGCGCAATGAATAGTCCCAAACGATTGTGAAAATGTAGATACACCTGGTACCATGGTTTTCAAAAGGTTCAACCTTCCCCATATTCTATTGCTCCTTTGCTTCAGTATAATGGAAAAAAGTATTAAAAAATTGTTTTATTTTTTAGTACCTTACATCCGGAGTGTTACAGTGATTTTTCACAACAAAGCTTACCACGCAAAGAAAAAAAAAGCAAGATATTTTATTCAGCAAATACAAGTACAATAAAGTAGACATAAAATATTTTTTCATACTTTCAGTGAATTTACTGCTATTGAATAAAATCGAAAATAATACGCAAATACAGGTTAACATATTATGCTATAAGTTGATGTCTTATTATTTTTCGTCGAGCAACGAACATGCGTATAATTATCAAAACTTCTATCGAAAATTTTCTTTTTAAAACGACGTACAAAAAATATATGTAGTTTTTTTTTTTCGATCAATGTTTAATACAGTCTTAAATGGAAGTAGTTTTACAAGTAACATTTATGTGAATATAACAATAAAGTACATTCTGAATGCTTTTGATTCTTTAAGGAAAAGAAAAAAAAGAGTTGTTTTGAAATTTATGGTTGGTAAAGTATACAATCGTTAATTCAATTCGATAAATTACATAACGTGGGATACATTTTTGCTTCTTTAAAAAATACAGTTATTTTTAGAAGTGATATTATCTAATCGTGTTTTATTTTATCTCATTAACAAACTAAGAAGCCGGATACAAAATAAGTTAGAATAATTCTTCGTAAAAACAATTTCCTTTTAAAAAAAAAATTCTTTTCTCGAGAGAGAACCCCGCACATTTTAATTGCTTATCATTAGAAATCATTATTTGGCATCAAAAGATTTTACTTGGCAGAAAAGACATTTATTTCACGGTTCTTAACAATAAAATAATTGTTTTACTCCGTTGATTTTTAATTGCAGGAAAAGTGGAATAATAGAAATTAAAAATAACTAAAGTAAATAATTCATATTTTTAAATACATTCTATTTATTAATTTAATGCACGATAAAGAAGCATATCTTCAATTTTAAACAAAAATAAAGGAAGGCGCGATTTTTAATTGATTTTTTTTTTAAATAAGAAATAAGAAATCCTTTCAAATGCTTTATTAGTTTTATTTCACATTTCAGATACATTTGTTTAAGTAATTTCCAAAAGAAGGAAATAGAAACCCATTCTAAAATATTTCATATCTTGAATTAATGTAGTGGTTTATTTAATTAACCGATTTTGAATATGATATTTGAAAGCAGTTTTAAAATTTTAATGGGGTGTTATTTTATCACTACATAGACAGTAAAAATTGTTATGATTCTTCGTTATTTTTTTGAATTTATTGACTTAAAGTATAAATAAATTGGCAAATGATTAAATTGTGAACAGGTAAGAATTATATATTTTACTTATCGACTGGTTTGTAAAAAGAACTTTTTGAGAAATGATGAAAAAACAGCGATGCGCTTTGCGAATATTGAAAAATTCTTTGCTTTTAGATTTGTTTATACTATAAATGTTTATAGGTTGCTGTTTAAATGTTCATTGTTTATATTATAATTTTATGTTAGATAATAAAATGTTAAGTCAATAATTAATCAGTCTCATAATTTTTCGAACAATCCCTAATTAGCCTGAATGTATAAAAGCTGAGATTGTTATAAGCCAAAAATATATCCGGCAAATTAGAAAATGCTAAGACTTTACTAATTGGTCTGGTGCATTGCAAAATGCTAGGGACATTCGCAAAGAGCTGGATTTTTTCATAAGCCTTAGACAAATGTATTTTTTTCAAAAAATACTTGAAAATAGATTGTAAAATCCTTTTGAATTAAGCCTTCCAAGAAATAATTACAAATCTCTCACAAATATTAGAAAACCCTTTATACCTAATTTTACACAAAATTTCTACAAATATTCCTCACAAATTTAGCAAAATCCTTTTCATGAAGGTTTTTATAAAATCACTATAGTAAAAAAAAATAATAGAAAAAAAAATCGAAGCCCTGAGAATTGAAAAAACTATTTATGAAATAGTTTTCGATGATGGCCCAAAAGAGCCATTGTTGGGCTTTTAGCTCCTCTGGTCATTTTAAGAATGTCATCTTGATTTGTGGGTACATTTTGTAGCTTGTACCTTACAGCCTTTTCCTGGTATGTATCATCTTCGTATAATGACATAAAAACGTTCTAATTATGGTTATTCAGCAAACGAATATCCCACTAAAACTTACGAAATTATATGAGAAACATTTGTACTTATTTAACATTATACTTAAATATCTGGGGAAAAAAAACTTCTTTAGAAATGAAAGGTAAATAAATAAAATGACCAGATTTATAAAACCGGATAAGAACGATAGAAAACTAGATTCTTAAAACCGGATAAGAAAGATACAAGACTAGACTTATAAAACCGGATAAGAACGATACAGGCGACACTTTCAGCACTTAGCTTGTACACATTAAAATCGCTCACACAAAACTTAAGTCGTATTCCAAATTTATTTACTATTATCATTTATTTCGAAAAGTAAAATAAATAGACAACGAATTGATAGATTAGATTATGGATTTTCATAAACATCCTTTAAAAGCATTTTAAGACAATCGATTAAAACGAATTTTATAAATATACACACACATAAAGTTTACTATCTCTAAAAGGGGTGGACAATAAATTAGGGACTTGAAGGTGGGATAAACTTAGAGAGTGAAGATCAAAGAAAGGACGCGCCTCTCGTGATTTCGGGAAATATATCGTTCTAGAAAATTCAAACCGCAGTTAACATCTCCGGCCACATGGTAAATCACAGCGGTAAATTACTCAAATGGACTGCAAACTACACTTAACAGGAAATACATATTGCACTTTCTCCGCCTTCCAGCAGGATACGGTTGGTTGAGAAAGTACTAGAGAATATATGTATGTCGATTATAGTTTCAGAATGTTGGTTTGGAAAACAATGCCTCAGGCCTTGGCGAACGGAAATTTTCTCTGAATATCGCCAGCTGTGTTTTGGATATAGATTCTATATGCTATGATAGATGTGGATTTATGTAAGACAGCCGGACCATTGTTAATTACACACCGCCAAATGCAGAAATGGCACAATATGCATCATCTCGTTTAAATTCCGTGGAAAACTGTCCAAATTTTGGGATAGTTGACATCTTTGCGGTTTTCTGGAAGATGCGTTATGCCAACAGTGAAAAATGTGCGGTTGAATTTTAAAATAATAAATGAGAAAATAATGAGAAGATAGATTTGTGGTATTAAGATAAATTATCAAAAATTAATACCTTTTTTTATGTACATTTATGTGTGACCTTCCTCAACTTAAACCACACTCATTATCATAAGTTTCTCTGTCGTTGCAGATACACACCTGTACGATTAGTTTAGAAATGTGACTAACTTAAATTTTTTTCAACGTTTTATATTATTTGGAAATTATGATCTATTTTTTTAATAAATAATAAATATGGCATTTTTATTCTTAAATTATACAGTTAATTTCAACAAAAAAATGCCATGCTTTGGCTTGGCATCTTACAGCTTTAACTTATTATTTTTAGAGAGGTAATTGTGACAGTTTTAAAGCATTGAAATCTAAATAAATGTTAAATTAAAATATAAGCTTTAAATTAAAGCAACAAAAAAAAAACTTTCAATTAAAGCTGAATTATCGGGTTATGAATTAGCTGAATTATCAGGTAGTGGCGAATTTTTCGAATTCTCGTCAACACAAACATTGGTTCTTATAACCTATAAGTGCGAATATTTATTTTCTGATATATTGTTAAAAATTATCGATATTTAACAATATACCACAATATTTTTTTTTCAATTTAACTAATTTACATTATTTTTTTATAGGTCAATATTTTCATTATTTAAATAAAATTTATCAACGCTCACAATATTATCGCATTCGTTACGTACAATATTTGCGATATTAACGTTTTGCTATGTTAGTCCGATTCAAAAGAAAAAAGAATCAAAATAAACGGAAGAAATATCACTAGGGGGCTTCGTTATTGCAAAACACATATTTATCAGAAAACAGCAAACTCTTTAAAGAATTTCTTTTTTCAAAAAAATAATTGTTTACCTTTAAAATAATATTTCATAATGTTACAACCGAATTTCTAATTTTTACCAAACATTTCACACACAAAATAACGAAACAAACAATTCTCAAATCGAATGAATATTTACAAAATTAGCGCATCATTCAAGACTTATTTTCAAACCCCTGCATGAAGTATCCAATTGCAATTTATCAAGTCGGCAAACAGTTTGCAACTGTGCTCACCCCAGATGGTAAATAAGAAATCGAATACACATCGTTACCGGCACTTTGGATGCAATAAAAAGGTCACTTGCTCCAGTCTTCAAAGGGAGCCCCCCACAACAAGTACAGCTTGTATATTTGACCATGCAACAAGCGACAGGGAGGCAATAGAATTCTGTGCTCCCCTTTTCTGTGGAATGATTTCTTCAATGGGGCACAATGCATCCCACTGTTAAGAAATTCCTAGCCATGGGTTGATCTCCCCTGTGGTGAAAATATAATAAAGAAGTAAAAATAAAAATGCAGACAAAGGTATTCCCGCTCAGCTAGCATATGGCCCTTTTACACCGAAAAAAAGCCGCTATGGCATCTTTTTTGTGCTTTTCATAAATTATTCAGTGATTTTTTTTAATAATCAAGAAAAGCATTACAAGATATTTGGTAGTTAGTTTAGTGTTGATTATAATACAAATCATAACGACATGGGTTCAATTTAGAATCAGTCGAAGAATTTGTATAAACAAGAAAGATTTTGAAAGATTTATATAAATTCGAAGGTAATTTATCAAAATTGAAAGAGAAAAAAAGTGTTGCATGAAGTAAACGCCTTGTCTTGCAGTAAAAAAAAGAGTTTCTTTTTCTTTTCAAAAGCACTTCATATGATTTACACGTGAAAATGATTTTTTAAAAAGTTAAATAATTAGAATAATGATTTAAATCACTGATTTTAATTATCTCATTTAAATTGTTGGCATACTGAAATGCACACAAATAAATAATTGAAAACGCATACTCTAAGATTAGACTGAGCTCGATAAGAATTTCTCCCTGTATTTTTTAGTATTTATTTATTGGTTTAAAATGCAAATTGCTTTTGTTTAATGGAACAATATTAAGATCAGTACACTTTATTGATAGTTAAAATACACCTAATGCTTTAATGGCATTTTTTAAATTTATTTTCTCATTCATTCATATAGGATCTAAAAATTTTTTGAAACTACTAAGAATACTACATATTCATTTGTAAATTCATAAACAATGACATAATCAATTTTTTCCGTTTATAAACCTAAAAAATCATGTTTAAATCTGATACTTTAAGACTTAATTAATTTTTAATTGAAAAAAAATTATATTTTATGAGGGAAAGAACGCAAATATCTTGTATAAACAATTCAAATTACTTTTATAAACAATTTAAATATAATTCACATGTTTATATACTTTTTTTTCCATTACCCACCTGGGCTGACATTCGTCAATTCAGGAGCGTATAAGGGCAGATTTGGCAACATATTACTTTACCAGAACGTCGAACCCAGAACCTCTCTGTTTCAAGGCCAACTCCTTGACCCCTACCAGTCAGGCAGTTATAAAATGTACAAATTTAAAAAAAGTGATGCGATAGCTTAGTGGTTAAGGCACGAAACTGTTATTGTTCGATACCTTGTGGTGGCTTGAAGCTGCAGTTTCAGATGGAAGGGTACCATCTAGTCTGGGAAGTGAAGGAGGTCGGTACACAATGATGACTACATTGCCATCACCGTGCCTGGTCGCTTATTTACAATCCAGTGGCTTTTAACGATTCACTCTTTTTGTTGGAGATTTTATACTTTGCTGTAGTTGGTCAAAATTACACTACAAGCCATTATCACTTTTAAAATTTGTTACCTGAACTAAAACAATGTCCAGAAGATTTTTTTTATTTAACACTAGAAAGACGGAAAACCTGTATTGCCTAAAAGCAGTCAAAATGACAGGATTGTGAATGCGTAAATAAATTTGTTCAAAATTAATTTTTAGCATTTTTTATATTATTTACAGTTATTTAACAAGTTACTAGTAAATATTGACAATAAAAAAATATTATATGTTGTACAAAAAGTCACAAAATTCTAAGAAATTGTGTCATTATATACATCATTGTTTTTCTAATTGAAATTAAAAGCAGTCAAAATGACTTCCTTAGGCAATCTAGTGTTAAAAAAATGCTTAAGGGGTAGCGGGACGTTAAATGCAGCTGGATTGGAAAACCGCTGCCAGGTCACGAAAGTGTAGGGAATTAACTTAAATAACTCCTTGGCTTACAATGGAATGTTTTATTTTAGGGGATGTTTTATTAAGTTAAGCGAAAGGTGCAGTCATTTGTATCATTGATATTTTATATGACAAGTGAAATAAGAATACATTTTGTAGGAAATAATTAAAAATAATACATAAATATATTTTTAATACCTTAAATTTTTAATTTCGTAAATTTTTTTTTAAGATTGTGAAACTGTTGCTCAAAAAAATTTATCGAAAATTAACAACGATTTTTATCTAAATACATTTAAATACTTTTTATCAATTTGATTTCACTGAATCTATTTTTAATAGCAATCAATATTTTTTTTTTTTACGGACACTAGAAGAAAAAAAATTTATTCAGTCAATTACGATTAAGGTTCGAGAATATCGATCAAATTCTTTCTACACATTCATTTTTAATGATAGGGTAAAAAAAACAAGATGGACGGAAAATCGACTAATAACTCATTATTCCGTATTCGCTCCATAACTACAAATGGCTTAATGAAATTACGCAATACGAACCGTCACTGATCGCAGCCATTAATAACGAAGAGAAAATGGGCGAGTGCGATTACCAGGTTTCATAAATGAAAGCATAAATTAATAACGAGCAAATAGCTTCTAACTATATTAACCGATATTTAAGCAAAATGGTAAACGACCTGATATTCAATATCTCCAGTTTTCAATTTAAAGGCAATTTTGGAATGAAAATAAAAATATTTGTACTCGCATGAAGTACAAAATGTGTACCAAAAGGTATTTACAAAGTTTTCTAGTCTAGTTTGTATATTAATATATTCCAACAAGTCTTTAAAAAACAAGTGGTTTTGATGGGAAGAGGTTTTGTAAACAACGTCGTAATATTTATATACATTTTAAAGGTAATTTCTCTAAAATATTACTTACCGTGTTCTTTCACAAAGCTTTTTCAAAAGTACTTTTTTTTTAGATGTCATGTACAAAACAAGGCAAATGATGAAAAGTAAACTTCATATTTGCATGAATGGAGAAGTTTATTTTTTTCTGCCATCAATATAATGGATGATTTGGTTTCAAAACTATTGAAATAAAAATATTCAAAGCGAAATATTACAGCTACAATAATTTCTACTTAACAATCATTGCAGGGAAAGTGTATTTCCTAGGCAAATAAAATTCCCTATTATTACAAGGTAAAAATCACGCTATAGAATAAATTATATTTTACAAAAATGAATTTACTGAGCAATTGAAATTCAACAGCGACAGTTCTTGCGTGAAATGAAAAATATGAAACATTTCATTTTTTTTTTATTTAATCCATAAAGTCATCTTTCTTTTTTCCCGTGATGAATGAGCTAATCGCAACAAATTAACTTCGCTTGCACATTTTAATAGCATTTTATCACGAACCCTTAATCGAGAGTTAAGTACAATATATATTTACGAGCGATACAAAAGAGTTAATGACATACAATGTGAAAAACGACATGCACATTTTAGGAATTCCCACCTGGGGTGGATTGGTGCAGCAATCACACCACTGTACAAAGTAAACCGTTCGAGTAGAGCAGTGTTTCCCAAAGTGTGGTACGCGTACCCCCAGGGGTACGGTAACAGTTTAGCGGGGACACGCGTTCTTATGCGAAATATCTTGCAACAAACAAAAATTTAAAAAAAAACAAACATTGAAAACACAGCTAGCCATGAAAATTCACGATTACGTATTTTTCTATTGGATATTTTTTGCAATTAACAGTTAATAATTAGTGGTGTCAACATCCAGTTGTGAATTTTAACTTATGTGAAATTTTTTTATAGTAAAATAAAAATATTTTTAAAAAAATATATATATTCATTTTTTTTATTAGTTGCACACAGCGTTACGAAAAATTTAGAAAGAGTACACAAAAGTCATAAGCTTGGGAAACACTGGAGTAGAGAATACAGCGCACCGGAGCGGCAAGAAAGTAAGGTAAAAAAAAAATAAAAAAAACATATATTTCTCCCAACTTCGATCACTTGCTTCGATCGTGGAGAACTTTTTGTTAGAGCTAAAGCGCATTTGCATTACTTAGAGAGGAAAATCAAAAACGCCTCCCACGGTTAGCCTGACGGCAAGGGGACTAACTTATGATCCGTCTACAACGGAGGACAATTCACGTTAGCACTGTGGTCGGTGCAAGCCGGATGCGGAATTCGTATCGACCAGCCATCGCTGGGATTCAAACCCGGTTCACCTCATTGGAAGGCGAAAGCTCTATACCATGAGCAATCATGGCTCGAACTGTGCCTATTATTGAAAACGCACATTCGAAGCTATGTGCATTTATTTTAACATGCTTTTTCAGGTGTGTCTAAAATAAAAAATTACCGACAACATGCTACTTTCTGTAGTTGATAGGCAAATGTTTACTTAAATTAAAGAAAGAGAAAAACATTATCTAGATCTGACGAATTATTTACCAAAGACAATTTGTCGAATGAAATGGAAAGACGGTCGCATTAATAATAATTCATTTGAATTTTAGGATTTAATAATTTAGGATTTAGGACTATTTGGCTTTAACGTGATTATTATCTTGAAATTCCGGATTCATTCAGCATAAATATTCGGTCACTATGTAGATCATCATTAATTCATTTCGACAACGGATTAATTCATTTCGGCAACGAAAATGTTGAACTGAAAACATCTAGCATAAATTTAAATATTAATTTTTTGGAGAATAGTTAGCCAAGCTTATTAACGATTCTTGATAAAACTTGATATTGAGAAGGGATTTCGGCAAGCTGGTATCACTCAAATCTTAATGAAATTTTGCATTATTTCCTATTCAATGAAATACTAATCATCAAACTTTTCCATCTTTAGACATAAAATAAACCGAATTCATTATTTTTAATAAAATAAAGCAAGATTGGATAGCGAATTATTTCTCCCGAATGAGCTTTAAGAAACGTAAAATATTAAAGCTATTTTGATATCCATTATCTATATTTTAATAGTAAGAAGGAAAAAAAACATCCGTAAGCAGTAAATAAAAACGAATGCTTTTCTTCTCGTGACTATAACAGGAAAAAATTAATCGAAAAATTGAATTCTAATTGGAAAGCCCATTTTCCACTCGAATTATTCTAAAGCTGCTAGTTTGAAAACTACAAACTTTTATTATCGACCAAATGGCAGACGAAAAAAGTTTCAATTTAGAGCTATTGTTACAACTATTGTTTTAGAGCAGATAGGAGGGAGGATTCCATGCCATCTGTTGGAAGATCGAAATTGCTTTTATTTGCTGAGCTTTTTCTTTCTTTCTTCCACCTTGATGACGCAATGGGGTACCATGAGAGGCAAACCGGATTCAAGCTGTTAAAATTTTACAGTGGTTCAATTAAGGCCGATTTTTCATTAGTAACACCTGTCAAGTGTTCCTAGCAGCTTGATGTATTGGAGGAAATATCTTTTATGAAGATTTGGATAGGTAAAGGCAGAAATGAAACTGTTTGGATACGGTTGCGGAAGTGTCTTGGCTTCTTGACATTTAAGTGATATGTTTGTTCCAGCGCATTTAATAGAATAAAAAGCAAGGAAAAAAAGCTGCTGTATCTTTTAAATTAAGACAGAGAAAGTGAATAAAATTGGAACAAAGAGGAAAATTAAGATACACCAAAAAACTACCAGAAAGGTGAAATATCACACGTCCAGTCTACGGTTCATTAACATTAGCACGACTTTCGATTTTAAATTAAAAAATTAGGTTGAAACCAATTGGTAGCCCTTAATGTGTTTTTAAAATCGATCTAATGATAGTGATCCGTAATTCTCGATTTCCATAGAAACCTTTTCAGTTTTCATAATTCTTAGTCAAACGTACATTAAAATATAATTTTTTTGAAGATTCTGATGTATAAAACGTATAAATTTAATGGTTTCTAACTTTTATAGTGATGCAACCACAATGACAATGACAAAGATTCATCGAAGATCGTAAAGATCCAATTTAATGAAAATAAATTCACAAATGGAAAATAATCTTTCAATATTGCATTCAATTATAAAACCAAACAAACAAACATTTACAGAAAAAATTCATTATATGAATAAAAAATGCAACAGTTAGGAAAAATCGGGATGAATAAGAAAAATAACGTTCGATGATAACGATCAAATAAATATCATACTTCATTTCTTTAGCACGGATTTCTTTCGTATGCAAATAAATATTCAAGATGCATTAATAATAACAACAAATCAAACTTTCAAGACATCAGTTTAGTTGAACAATATTTACTATGTATTACTACCTCTAACCAATACGATTCTGCATACCAAGTTTTTTAAAAAAAACTATACTATTAAATAAGAGGGGAGATAATTTTATAAACATATTTTAACACGAATATTTAGAATACAAATATTCATACTTCAGAGATGAAGCAGATTATTGTTTATTGGTAATTCAGTGAAAATCCAAACAACAGTTATCTTGCTGTCGTCTTATCGAGATTCAAGTAAAAACTTACAAAATTTAAAAGAAAAAAAGAAAAAAAAGGTTCTCAATGTTCCATTAAAAGTAATTAGCATAGTAAAACCTTGATAACCCATTGCTGACATTCCAAAGAAACTTAGAATGCCATCAAGATAATTAAATTGACAAACAAAAGTCACTTATAGACAGGTTCCGCAACAGAGATACATCTCATTTCCAAATAGGCAAGTAAAATAAAACAAAACGCTTCTGTTTTAATAATTAAAAAATAAATAATAAATAAATAAGTTATAAAAAACATCGCATCCGTGGAATAACATTGCCGAAACTCATAACATCCTAATTTCCAGGCATGTTCTAAAAAAGCACCACAAAGGTATTATGATACACATTGTAGCAATGTTATAAGTCAAAATTCGAATAAAAACGTTGGGAAATAAAAATGTCGAACTTTGCCTTAGAATGATGCTTGTTAATTTCGGTAAGTATGACATAGATATTTTTGTTTGAGCTGTATAATTTATTTTTACTGTTGATAATACAGACAAAAGCGGAGATAATCTTCTTCAAAAGGATAATAACACCAAACACTTACAATCCCTAAGTTTATCAACCACTCGAAATCATTTATCTCAACTCAAAACTAGCTCTTGAAGCGGGGCAATGAAAAAGTAAAAGCTTTCTTCTGTCTTGATAAACATTGTCAAAAACGTAATGTGGATTTTTCTTCCCCCTCCAACGTCAATCGGGAGGGCAACAAAGAGAGGGGCTATTAAAAGGTGAGAAGGTACTTCAGGAGGCCATCATCTTCATCTGGAGAACTCATCCGTATGAAACACTCATCAAGACACTTGACGAGAACTTTTTCCTGTGTCAGTTATTTCCCTTTAGGTAGTAGCAGCGTCTTAATAACATTCGGTCCAGACAAACAGAAGAAAATCACTGGCTTGCCGGATACCACAGTTTAAAAAGAGGGAGATATTAGAGTGCAGAGGAACTCATCAAAGAGCAGTTAGCCATGGTCCAAATGATTATACTGATGTAGGTGGGTGGTTTCGAATTTAGGTAGCGACTGCAAATTGTTTTCTGGTGCGGCTGGAGAGAAAAAGGTGAGGTTCCGTTGAGCATCGGGGCAGAAATATCTCAGATTAGCGAGGAAGTTGACTCTGGGTTAATTTCTATTAAAAAAAAAAATAGACGACTGAAAGCGTTAATTTCTTTTCCGGAGTGAGTATGAAAGTAATCCAACTAGCATAATCCGCAAATGATAATAATTCGTAAAAACTTCTATAAGCAGGGGTCTGTCCGGGTCAAATTTACTACCGTTGAGCGGTACCTTCACAAATTCAACTTTAGGAATAACGGTAGTTTCACAAAATACTTTTTCTTAAAGTTTTATTTTTGTATCCCGTAAGACACGATAAATCCATATTTTTACCATACTTTTGTGTTGATTTTTTAATATAATCTTTAACTTTCACAAATTACATCTAAATTTTCACAAAATAGGAGTACCTCTCAGAAAAACCTAGACAGACCCCTGATAAGTATCAATGTTTCGAAAGTGCAAAATAGTCAGCATAACGTTATTTAGTAGATTTTTTAACAGCTTATTACTTTTTAAGGTAAAACCGTTTAACATTATGTAGCTGCACTAAAGTGAGACATACTAAATCACTTTCGACGGTTACAAATTTATTATCCATTTTTTAAAAATAAAATAGAATATCCCTTTTTACTGTTTTAAAGTTTTTTTTTTCTTTTTAAATTATGGGTAAAACATTTTAAAAACTTTTAACGCCATGAATTGTACATAATCTAATTCCTTTCCGAATATACGTTTTTCTAAAACAAAATAGCAAATTACTTTCTGCTGATTTTAAGTTGAGAGTAAAACAGATAGTTTGATAACTTCTAGGTCAGTGTTTCCCAAACTTATGACTTTTGTGTACCCTTTCTAAATTTTTCATAACGCTGTGTACCACTAATAAAAAAAGGAATGTATTTTTTTACTATAAAAAAAATTCACAAAAGTCAAATTTATTATTATTAACTGTTAACTCTGCAAAAGTAGCCAATATGAAAATACGTAATCGTAAATTTTCATGGCTAGCTTTGTTTTTAAATAAAAATTTTTGAAATTTTCGATTGTTACAAGATATTTCGTATAAGGACGCGTACCCCAGCGAAACGGATCCCGTAACCCTGGGGGTACGCTTACCACACTCTGGGAAACACTGTTCTAGGTGGATGAGAGTGCCGAACACTACGTTACTTCTGGCGGTTTCAAATTTATTATCTATTTTTTAAAAATAAAATAGCTTATTACTTCCTACTGATTTGAGAAATTTCTTATGTTAGATTAAAGCAATTAGATTGGCCCTAAGCTGATCGAAAGTGACACACATTGATTCATTTTCGGCAATTTCAAATTCCAATTAAATATAAGAATCACCTAATAATTAGAAGCAATCCTACAATATTATTTTATTAAAAAGTGCAGCATAATATAAATACTTAGTACTCTAATGGTGCTCAAATTTTCTACGCTGCAAACCTATTTACTATTTGTTAATGAAATTTAAATAAAAAATATTTAAATTGAGAAAAAAAAACTAATTCAAAATAATCAAAATCAATGCTGATTTTGATTAATAATTGTTAGATTTTAATGAGTCAATTATTACTTTAGCTTATATCAAAAACAATGATTAATATTTGACATAAACTAAATATATTTATATGCCAAAAAAATGAAAAAATTTTGATGCATACATTAAAGATAGAAAATATAAATCTGAAAAGTTATATTCTTTAAGCGTTAAAATTTTTAACATGTTTTCGAAAATTTAAGAATAGATAGCATTAAAAATTACTTTAAAGCGCTCGCCCTTGCGTAGAAAGATCAGAAAAACCATTCAACTGAATGTTCTAAACATTCATTGTTAAACAGTATTGCAAGCATTTTCCTCAAAAATTTACGCACTTTCAGGTTTCAGTTTTTTTAAAAATGGTATGCTATTTCAATAAACGAAAATTATTATTTGGATATACTTAAATTAAATTTTACGCATTATTTCAACCAAAAATACAAAGCACAACTAAAAACTCCTCCTGAAGAACTGATAGATCTAATTCATTATTGGGTCAATTTAAATATGCACAAAACATCCTAACACCTTTCAAAATTTGTAAGCTATATTATTCAATCATATTTGAGCAATTAGGTGATATTTCTGCGATTATGAAGTTTCTGACTTTNCACTTCTGATAATGTAAGAAACAACTTTTAAAAGAAAAACAAATCAATACTTTATTAAAATTTACACACACCGTTATTCTAAAAACTCAAAATCTATATCGTACACAAGAACTGCTGTTGCCAAAACATGGAATACTAAATACTGCTGTTGCCAAAACATGGAATACTAAATATGTAATAAGAATATAATTAATGTTCACGTTCACACTTTTACACAAATTCCAATTAAATATAAAAATCACCTAATAATTAGAAGCAATCCTACAATATTATTTTATTAAAAAGTGCAGCATAATATAAATACTTAGTACTCTAATCGTGTTCAAATTTTCTAAGCTACAAACCTATTTATAATTTGTTAATGAAATTAAAATAAAAAATCGTTAAATTGAGAAGAAAAAAACTGATTTTAAATAATTAAAATCAATGCTGATTTTGATTGATATTTGATACCTTTAATTAAGTCAATTATTATATTAGCTTATATCAAAAATGATTAATATTTAATATATTTGATAAAAGTTAAATATATTTATATACCAAAAAAATGAAAATTTTGATGAAGTTATATTAGTATATAAAATTTTGAAGAGTTATATTCTTTAAACGTTAAATTTTTAACAAGTTTTCGAAAATTTAAGAACAGGTAGCATTAAAAAATTTATTTAAAGCATTCGCGCTTGCGTCGAAAGATCGAAAAATGATCCAACTGAATGTTCTAAACATTCATTGTTAAACAGTATTGCAAGCAATTTCAGCAAAAATTTAAGCCCCTTCAGGTTTTATATTTTTCTTAAATGGTATTCTTATTTAAATAAACGAAAAAGATTGTTTGGATACACTTAAATTAAATTCAACGCATTATTTTAACCAAAAACGTAAAGCACACCAAAAAAAACTCCTGAAAAACTGATAGATCTAATTCATTATTGCGTTCATTTAAATATGCACAAAACATCCTAACAACCTTCAAAATTTTGTAAGCGATATTATTCAATAATATTTGAGCAATCAGGTGATATTCCAGGGATTATGAAGAAGAAAAAGATAGTTATTTTTTTATAAAAGTAAATAATTATTAATAAATTAATATGAAACATTTCCAACGTTTGCCAAGCAAGACTTTTTTTACAAGTTTTAAAAACCACAACATTATTGTATTAATTTAAATATGCGTGAAAAATTTAAACTAATTCTGAAATTTTAAACGCAATATTATGTATTCTTAATTGAGAAACCTTTTATTATTTTATTCGTTTTGCTTTTCAAGAAATTTTTTTTTTTTTTCAAAATAAAAAAGAATTAAACATTTTATCTAATGTTTCAGAAATATCAATGAAAATATTTTGATAACAAATTTTCAGTAGACCAACAAAATCAGTTTGCTATTAAAAACAGTTGTTTATTAAAGACACTTTTTTCTTCTTTTACGGCTTCCTTTTCTTTTTATTTCAAAATTGGATTTTAATTTTCTACTAATAATGCGTTAGTCCGGGATAACCTGGTAGGACGCTGGCCTCCCGTTCGTAAGAATAAAAGGCGGGAGAAAATTTCTTCAAAAGAGTTAAGTTACGAAATTTTAACCATGCCGTCAATTTTTAAGTAGATTTCAGTATGCTCAAAAAATTTCAACTTCAAAAATTTTAAACGCAATTTTATGTAATTGAACGATCAGTTAAATTTCGTGCAATTGGAAAGCAATTATCAAGTTTCTGGCTTTTTGCTCCATCGAAACGAGAGATATCATAACAAACTTATAAGAAAAAAAAAATTTTTTTAAAGGCGATTGAGACCTAGTTTAGAATCAAATAACTCACCAGAAAAATTAAAAACATAGTTAACAAAATAATAGCAATTGAACGATCAATTCCATATTTCATACGTTTTGAAAAGAAAACAAAATCAAATAGATTATGCAGTTCTAATTTTTAGTCGTTACGAATTAAAACATTATAAACAAAATCACATCAAAAATCAGAAGAGTTGGCCTGGCTGTCTTTCTGTTAGATTATGGCCTTTTTTAAAAGTTTTGATAAAATAGAAATAATCTGCAATTGAAACATATAATTTAGAATATACCTATTCACCTGAACTAAATTTCAAGGCATACTTTACAAAATACAGTGGTTTTATAGATTTGTATGACGGGTTTAGCCTGCTATAAAATTCAACAGGACAGGTGGTAATCATCCCCATATACCCCAATAGGAAAGGGGCTTTTTTTCCATCCTTTATCCCATTCAACTGTTCAAACAGGATATAAACTGATCCCCCTAAAAAATACTTATTTTCGTATGTGCAACCATGCACAGAGTCTAAGCTCTATTGTGAGATTCTAGCCCACGCCCAATCCAAGCAGTCGCTTTGTCCCCAAACCTATCATTAAATGCATAGAAACTTGCAAAATTCCGAAACTTGGGAAATCGGGGAAATTAGAATTTAAAAAAAAAAATTTTTCCTTTTATAAGAAACTGAAAATTTTTATCGCCAAAGAGTTAAGGCGCTATTTTGCAAACGGAATTAAAAAGCAGAAAAAAAAGAATTTTTTTTTTCTTCTTAAAATAACACATCTTTCATTCTAAAACGCTGAATAAAGAGATGCTAATGATAGTCAACAAAGCATATCCTGATATGCTAACGAGTGAAGCCAAAAAGTAATTTCTAGTTTTTAGTCGGATTCCCGCTAACAACGTTGATGCGAAACTGAGATAAATACGTATATTTAAGGCTTGGGTGGATAAGCAGAAACCGAATGCAGTATTTAACAACTCATAACTAGATGGATGAGGGGAAAAAAATAAAAGTTTTAAAACAAATTTTTTTTTTTATAAATAAAAGCCGACAAATTGTCATTAATTTCCTATTACTCTTATAAATGAAACTATAAATTAATGTAAGATAGTTTATTTAAAGTCCAGTACTAAACAAGAATTGGGTATTTGCGACTCGAGAAGAAGTGAAATGATTACATATAACTATGTCATTTAAATCAGATTTAATCGGATACCTGTAAGCAACGTCACACGTGAGTGTCTAACCTGATTGGCTTCTGAACTGACAAATGCCATGATTTAACTACGACGCACTTGCGGGTATATAATTCAAAAATTAAATATAAATGTATGATGTTAGCAGAGCACATCCAGCGAATAAAATCTTATGTTAAGATAAAGCATTTCTGCTGCTTTAAAGATAAAATCTAACGTTTAAAATATAGCAAAAAGTTTGCATTCTGCTACATGCAACAAGTCAGCACAATTTGAAAATGGAGTTTTATGCAATACAAGGGATTTGATAGATTACTAATCCCTA
This sequence comes from Parasteatoda tepidariorum, assembly GCF_043381705.1. Lineage (NCBI taxonomy): Eukaryota > Metazoa > Arthropoda > Arachnida > Araneae > Theridiidae > Parasteatoda > Parasteatoda tepidariorum. The sequence goes on from NC_092206.1 coordinate 50,803,611, forward strand.
AATAATTGATTACTAAGATAAATTTATTTTCTGAAAGATGTCTCCTTATCAAATGTACATGTAGTAAATAATTAGAATAAGTTTTTTCTTTAAATAATGATTAAAACAATTTATACTTTCCTTCGAAATCCTCAGATAGGAAACAAAAATGTACAAAAAGCCATATATTTTTTTTTTTTAAACCGTCGTTGAACAGCCGACCCAATTTTATGGGTTTACGACTACTAATGTTCAACTTCGTAGTCTTGAAATTTTTACCCAATCCANTTTATATCAGCACTGTGGTCGGTGCAAACCGACTGCGGAATTCGTATTGACAGGGATTCGAACCCGGTTCGCCGCATTGGAACGCGAACGCTCTATTCCCTGAGCCATTGCGGCTCAAAGCCATAAGTTTATAGGGTAAAATTAATAGTTGCCACCATCCATACAAAGCGACTAAAAAACTACCAGCCAGATATCGCCCAATCACCCGTTTTTTTTGTTTTTTTTTTTAATACGAAATGAATGTATATTTTTTATTTTTTAATAAATGAAGAATTATGAATATTTTATAATATTCTGAAAATTACTTCTTGCAATGCTTGTTTATTAAAATGTTTCTTCATTTTCGAAATGAATTTTGTAATGTTTACCAAATTCCCTTTTGTCTACCATATATAACTTTCACAAATAATGGCTCAATTATAGAAGTACAGTGCCCGCCGTTTATTAAAATCACTTTCGTTTTATGCTCTTTTGATTTTATTAAGCGGCTGATTTTATTAAGAGGCGATTCAACATTTGGAAAAAAAAAAATAATTTTGTATTCTAAATGCACACACTGTAAAAGCTGAAATAATGACAACATTAATGTTTTATTTTAACTAATTTAATTATTTTAATAAAGTAAAACCCTACATAAGATTAAATTTACAAAAGNCTGGAGCAATTTTACCTTGTACGTATATCGATTAAAAGGTTACAATAGGGAAAGGAATAATATTTGCATAACTCCATTTGAAATAAAACCAGGTGGTGCCCCATGTTTTCACCCCCCCCTGCAGGTACAACAACCTACTACTTACTAATCGATGCAACTTTCCCGGCTGCGAATTTCAATACAATTTCGATTAAAATGTTCATAATGGGCATCAAAAGATCAGAGCCGTCGCTACCTTTGGGCAATCTAAATGGTCTCAAACAGTTCGTCAACTACTCCAGAGATTTTGAAAATTCCAACACGACAAATCACTCGAGATCATTATACAAGAGTGATTAAAACTCAGTGGATGCAGGTATATTTATAGACTAAAGATGAGATCTATAGTCTAAAGATGAGATGAGTATTTTTACAGACTAAAGATGAGACGACAGGGACACGCTGTCTCACGAAATGGGCGTATATCAATCCGAACATTAATCTTCCAGGCCTTGGACACTGTAAACCGGTGTCTGGAGAGCCAGACATCTTAAATATGAAGTTTGCAATCTATAATAATCCGAAAGGTTGTGTGCGCAAAATTCAATTCTTTTTCTAGAAAAAAAACTTCTTTTTTTTTTAACACTTTGTGTATCGATATGTAAGCTTACGGGAAACTATTGTCTTTAGTTTAACAATTTGACCACGTAATTCCTTTTATTTTTTAAATATGCGTCTAATAGTCGATCAAAGTTGAAACTTACAACAAACCAGTTTACACTGAAAATAATTTAAAACTTTATGTAATTTGTTATTTGAATTATTGATATCTGTATTTTTTCCGGCCATCCTTGAAATAAAAGGATTTCTGCCACGGTGAGATTTCACTTAATTTTGGAATCCCCCACAAATAAAAAGGTAAGGTCAGTAATTTAAATATTTAATTTATTTTACATTCTCACCTCGACAGCAATTTATCAAAATTAGTTCAAATTTTTTTTTTAAAAAAAGAAGAAAAGAAAACAGGCTAGTAGCAATTATATCGGCAGAACAGCGGCAATCGTTTCACTTTAACCTTCAAATTATATAAGAATATTTTTTTAATGGCGAACGTGGAATAATAATAATTAATCAAAATCAAGAAGTGGAATTTATGTATACATACAGCTTTATTTCCACTCTTTGAACACACTATAATCTGTAATGTAATCCAATACAATATTTACAATAACAAGAAATTGCTATATTTTTGAGATTAATGATTTTTGAAGTTAAATAAAAATTTGAATAAACAGAAACCATAGTTCATTCATAAGAATTTTTTGTTTCGATTGGTTTAATTCTATTGTATTATCAGGGGTCTGTCCAGACATTTCGTGAAAGGTCCGATTTTCGTGAAACTGTGAAAAAAATACTCACATTCTTTCAGAAAGAGTCCGCTTTTATGAATTTGTGCAAATAGGGTCCTGCTATTGTAAAAAACTTTTTCAAGGAGTTTTTAAATTGTAAATAGATACAAGATTAGCTCAGCACTGTAAAATTGTAATAAAAAAATTAAATTTTCAAAAATAAACAGCAATTGCAGCTTCTAAATTAGAGATGCATTATACAAATATTTGGTATTTAACCTATACTGCTGAACGCAGAATATTCATTTCGGACGAATAATGGAAGAATCGTCTGCCGAAGACAAAACTTAATTCGTTTACATCCATCTTTCTTGTTTTCTGCCCTGGGAAGGGTTTATTCGATTAACAAAACAATAATGAAGATAAACAAATCTGTGAAGGGTCCGATTAAAAGAAAAATCATTTTGTGAAGGGTCCGTTTTTAAGTTAAAATATTTCGTGTTTATGAAAAGATATTTTGTGAAGGGTCCGTTCACGAACCCAAATTTCTTCTAAACAGACCCCTGATTATTAAATCATTTTGTGAAGCAGCATTTTAAAAAAACTTTTCTTTCGAACTTGCATGCTTTCCAGGAAAGCTAACCAGTTTTTGCTGATATTTCAAAGGAAAGAAAAAGATTTTCAAAGACGAAACATTTTTATTCATTTAATATATTTGCGAAAGCGCCACTGCTTCAAATTTAGCAATGCATTTCATGAAATCAGACGTCAGTAAATATTTCCTATCTTTTTCCTCAAATACAAAATCTAGAAACGCTATGAAGCTTTGTTTTCCGGCAATAATCCTATCTCTTCAAGTTCTATGAAGTTTTTAAAGGTTACTGTGAAGCTGTCAATCAATAATCAAAGTTCGAAGCAGATTTTTATCTATGCAATGCAATAAAATGAGACATCGTACCGTAATAAAAACATTTAGATAGGCAATCTATTTATTTTTTAATTAAATAATTTTTTTTAACAAATAATGTCAATTAAAAATCAATGTTTTAAATCAAATAATCTTTTAAATATTGCAATTGATCTATTTCATCAAACGAAATCTTGTTTAATTTAAAACTCATAAAAAAATTATCAGTTTTGTTTTGTATCTTCATTTTATAAAAAGGTTTAATAATATTCATTTTATAAGAAATATTTATTAGAAAAAATTATTCCTCGTTTGATGCACCCCTTAAATTTCAAGCAAACTTTTAAAAACTCTTTCATTATAAGTTACGTCACGGCTGTTTAAGAAAACAAACCTATTTTCGACGCAAAATAAAGTTAATAAAAATATTAAACTTCAACGCTTGCAACGCCTAATGGCGAATTACAGAACTCTGAATAATGCAATTAGTACTACAAAATTTTTTGTGGATATTCACATTTCCTCTTCATTATTATAAACAATAAATTAAATTAACATCACAATGAACAAAGTCTTTTTTATAGTACTTGAGAGTTATTTCAATCCTGTTGTACTACAAAAAATCATACAAAAAAAGGAAAAATAAGAAAAAATGTATTAAGTGGATCATTAAAATATTCCACGACGTGACTTTTTCATTTTTTATATATTCCCAATTTCATCAGTAGCTTTCTTATTCTGGGCAATTAGTAAATGCATAAGTTACTGCTTTTTTTTTTCTTTAGAAACTTGCCTCCAGGTCTTCAATAATAAAAGTGTTGCATATTCATAAGCTTCCGCGCAACTATTTGGAATGAAAACAGAAAACGATAATAATAATAAAAAGAAACTTCCACTCTCTTATCGTCTGCTCATGGACTAGGAGTAATAAAGCATGCCTTAAAATAAGAGGTTGCTGCCGCATTATTATGACCATAATAGGTTTTTATTAGCATCAAGCAATTATGAGTCTCGGTTTTTGTGGAGCTCTTCTCATCAGCTGAGACAACAATCAAGCTTTTGTTTTTTATACTTCATTTTAACGAGACAAAGAAGTGTCATTCAACGCTTTATTGCAAATTCACTGGTGGCAACGAGTTCCTTTCCTTACTCTCGTTCTCTTTTCTTTTAAGTAAAATCTTGTTCCGTCAAGAATGATGGCAAGGAATTTTTCTTGAGTAAACTAAAATACATTTATATTTATCTTCCTCATTAATCTATTTTATTTGATGATTAATAAAACTATTTTAAAACAACATAAAAAGAGATTTGATTTTAATAGCTTATATATATAATTTAAGATGAAGATAAAAAATATATTGTACTTAAATAAGATATAAAAGTATAACTTATTAAAAATAATGAATTTCTTTTAATAATAATGTATCATACAAAATAAATACTATTGCTATTATTTATACCTACATAATTTCATTTCTATGATGAGCTTTTATGAAAAAGAAAAGATTAAATTTCATTACATTCTGATGTTCTCCAGAACATTTTGAGCAGACGATTTTAAGTTCAAATTTTTGTTTATTTCTTCGATTTTGATCATCGTCTTTCGAACAAAATCCCCAATTTTGAAATATCATTTCTCCAGAGCTATTTGACCAAACTCGTTCAAATTTTGAATTTTGTCATTTTAAATTTAGTTTAAAATAAGGTAAGGTTTTGAATTGTAAGAAAATTTTATATTATACAATTCCAAAATTTTTCGACCATTCTTAAATAATAAATATAATAAAATTATTTTTAATGTGAAACTATAAGTAGATAAACGAATTTTCAGAAGAAGCAGGAATTTTTAGACTCCCTTAAATATTTCAGACTTATGGCAAAATGCGCAAAAATTGAACTTAATATTTCAAGGGGCCCACACTTTCGACTGCTTTCCTGACTGAACTACTAAGACATATTTTCCACATTGCAACTAACCCTCATATGTTGAATATAAAAAGCCCAAATTTGATGGGGAAGGGGGGGAGTAAGGTTATTGACAAAAAGTTTTAACACCTGATTTCATAGCTTAAAATATCGTCTGCGTTTGTTAATTAGCATTTTTGAGGTCCCCTTATTAAACCATTAACATAGACAATAAGTTAATGCAAATCCCATCATTAGAACAAAAGTTATTTAAAATGCTTTTCTTTTTCGCAAGAAAAGAAAAAGGCAAGGAGGATTTAGAACAAAAATTATATTAACGTTTGTGAAATTTTCATAGTTTCTCTTATCTTATCTTTTTTTTTCATCTTCATTTATAATAAGTTAGTACGAAAACGTAGACATTTAATAATTTTGAGAAGTCCATTTCGAAAAAGCAATTCCCTAGCATCAAAAATTATTTAGAACATTCTCATAAACATAACACATTTTCATTCAAATGCATTATTTATATCCGTGAGTTAAAAAACAATCTTGTGAGTACACTTACACCTAAGAATGATGAGCCACCCGAGCGTACATTTCAAATCTGATTCTACATTTCCTCCATTTGCTATGCAAAATGTTTTTTCGCATTCAAAATGAGAAAGTTTTATTCTAAAACTTATATTGGATGTGAATAAGTATGATATCTAATCTGGTAACTGAGTTGGAAAAAAAATACCTCAAAAATATCTTCTAAATTACACATCTAATTTTGAGTATTAATGTATAAAAAGAAAAGTTTTATTGCTTCTAAACTTTACGTTTCTTTTTCTCAATCGAAAAAAAAAATATACAAACACTAAGCAATTTAAACTGAAGAAGTGAGAAAAATAATTTAGAGTAATTTACAAATGGAAGATTTGCACTTATCGCTCCTTACATTCGAATGTTTGAATAAATTAAGGAGACACTTAGAGAAAGTTTTTGCTCAAAAGAAAAGCTATTAAATTCGGATTATAATAAATAAATATTTTTCTTTAATGTTTCAGAAGTGATAATATTCGCCAAATATTCAATTCCATTTTTTTTTCTCATTTAAAGAACTAAGCAAACGATTTATTAAAAAAGAGAAAACGATTCTGAAATGCAAATAGCAAAAAAATAAATTACAGACTTTTATTCCAGAAGCATACTCATTCATTTTATATTTTATTTTATTTTATTTAATGATGAGCTTAATAAAAACATTTTCTAAATTCTCAATTTTAAAATAAACAATTTTAAGTAGTTGACATTTTGTCATTGAGGAGTTTTGAACGTGATCTTAAAAACGCAACTTTTTTATTTATATAGAAATAAAAAATAAACTCATATTTTGCTTTAATAAAAATTAATAACGAATTTCGGGTTCACACTTTGTAAAAAAAAAACTCTAGATACATCATACAGCTTTTACCCAACACAGATTTCTAAAGCAAAATTTATTTATTTTTTAATCTAGAAGAATACGATTTTTCGAGATGAAGTTTTTATGAATGGTTAATTAAAATGATTAATTATTATTTAAATCATGTTTAGATATTTATTAAGAATGATAAAGAACTTGTTAGAAATTTAAATAATTTGTACAAAAATAGATTATAAATAATTTAAAATGAAAAATAGTTTATCAAATTTTTTTATGGAAAATTTAAATACAGTGAACAAAAATTAAAATTTCAGAAACCACCAAGTAATGGAATAAAAAATAGCGAAAAAGATTTTTGCTTTTATATTCAATTTTACAAAAATAATAATCCTCGGGAATGATTTTTTTTTTTTACATCATGGCACCCAGATTTGGTTCATTTAAAAGTACCTCTTCCTCCGAGAATAAACAATTTAAAAAAAAAATAATAATTTAAATAAAAGAAATTTAACTTCGTATTTTTAGGGAAGCGTTCGTTTTATTTCTTTCATATTATGTATTTAAATATTTAAATTCAAGTATTAAAATGGGTTCAATCACTTCAAAGTTACAACAAAAATTATTAAGAATGATAACAGCATAGCAAAATATAACTTTAACTTGAACACCTAAAGCAGCGGGGTCGGCAACACTTACGATTTTTTTATAGAGACATATTTATATAAACAAGGCTCAATAATTGTGTGAACAAATGTTCGATTCATGCAACTAAAGATGATTTTATCGTTAAAAAAATTTTAAAAACAACACCTAAGGGGTTTGTGATCGAATCCAACTTTATTAAATGTCACATTCCCCTAAATAATGAGTTCCACGAACTTTGAAAACATGATCTGATATATTAAAATACAACTGTTTTATGATTGATTGATATTATTTTAGATTATATATATATATACACACACACACATACATAGATAGATAAAATTCGAAGAATAAGGAACTTTTATAACAAGACAGCCTAACACAATAGTTTTTACGCGGTTTTAACAAGATACTGGCGAGCACGCGTCTCTTACAACAGATGGTTACAGTTACTAATTAGGAGCGAGAGAATTAAGTCCAGCTCTCTTCATGGAAGTTGCGCTTTTTTCTCATATCTTAAAATACGAAAAAAATATTGTAAGAAAAAGTAAGATGGAAAAGGAGAAAGAAAATAAAAAAAATCACCAAGTTGCGTAAATCCGGAGTTATAATTAGCAGCGAGAAAGACACCTGGCGAAGATACCATTCTTACCAGACGAAAACTCAGGGGCGGTTTCGTAATTACTTTTTGGCAACATCATTTATTTCCAACACTGCGACATATCACCGACTTTTTTGCAAACACATCATTATCATCTGAGAACTACTGTAAGAACATTTCCTTTTAACTTTAAATTCGTTTTTTTTTTCCCCCTTTGAAGTTGACAAGACCAGAACATAGGGAATAATATTATTGTGGAACTAAATTTAATACATTCGAATTAGTATTCTTAGCTATAAGTTATATGGGAGTAAGAATTTTAAAAAAGTTACATTTCTTAGAAAATAATTTTTTTTTTTTTTTTTTTTTTTTTTTTTAAATGAAGAAGTTTCATATTTAGAGAAAATTTAAAGAAAGAAAAAGTAATGAAAAATAATGACATTAAAATGGAAATTATCATAAAATTAAATATGACAAACAAATGCAACTATGGATTAAGAATAATTTTAAATCAAAATAATTAAGAACAAAAACTAAAATAAAATTACATAATGACCTATTAAGAATACTGAAAATATGTAAAAGTTAAAAAAAAAAGCAACAAAAAAAAGCTACGCTTTCACGTTTATTTAATTACTATAAATATCTGAAAATTGAGAAAGAAAGAAAAATATAAATAATAACCGCATCGAATAAAGAAAACAAACAGAACTGAAACAATTTCGATTCATTTGATATCAAGAGAGAGAGAGAGAGTAAACAGTATACAATGGAATGGGGCATGAACCATTAGAAAACGTCCAATTGATCATTTATAAAGATATCACGAAATATTAAGCATCGATTGTATGCTAATATCAATGAATAATGCTATCAAATGGATTTGGAAAGTAGATGCGTCGAACATAGTTATTTAGCAGACGATGTCATAAATTCCAACAAGTCGTAATATATCTCAATAGAAAATTTTTACTTGTTTTCGCGACCAGTTAATCACCCCGACATCAGAAGAGCATTTTTCGCGACTTATTATTATTATTCGGGCACCTGTAATTATCCTAGGAGAATTATCCGAACAAAAATTATCGTTTGCAAGGTGATTAACGTTTGACGACAATTTACTGCGACATTCGCGAGACGATTATTTCTTCTTTGTTTTTTTATTATTATTATTATTCTGATACGATGTATTTTTTTATGGTATTATTTTTCAATCCTTTCAAGTTTGAAGAAGTCGGGCTACTATTGGCCAGTGTCGAAAAACTAGAAAAAAGAAAACGATCACTTCTTTTATTTTTCGCCTCTGGCAACGTGATCCGAGGCCGGATCTCTCCAGTTAAAGATACGCCAGTGGCAACGCTGTACGAATAATAATGGCGGAAAAAAGACCCCCAGATCGTAACTAAAAGTAAATTGCCAACTCAAAAAAGGATGCCTTTAACTTCCATCGAACACGTACGAAAAAGAGAAATTGTAACATTGGCAGGAAAACTCTTAGAATTGCAGCGCTATTTACAACGTGAGTTGTTCACGAAATACAGTTTATTTTCTCAAATGCTTGGAATAAAAGAAACAACACAAGTCCAGATACAAATTCTATAGTTCCTTTTACGCCGTGTTAAATTAAATTTTAACTAAGAACAAATATCAAAGTAAAAGGCGAACATTACTAGGTGCAATAAGAGAAAAATTTCGAATATAGTTTTCTTTATATTTCTGTTTCCGTGTACCATTATCTTTTATTTATGAACTAAATTTTAGACATAGCGAATTTTGTCGGCGCTCTGTTTTATAACGTTTGAAGTGTTTTTATGTAAATAAAATATTTATTTATTGAATCTATATTTATTTAATCCATACACAGATAAAAACATTTCGCAAGTACAATAATATCCAAATTTGCTGGCAATTCGGTATTAGCTATCAAGTTCTAAACTTTGCAGGCTCCATCTATTTATTTTTGTTTGATCGATAATATGTTTTAGATTGAACAGAATCTTTTATTTCCAAACCTTTCAGCATGTTATTCTATAATTTATAAACCTTAATAAGTTTATCTAACTTAACCAATCTTTATCTAACCTTTAAGCACCTCACTAATTGAAATGATAGCACATGATTCTACTTGCATCTAACAATAAACAGTGCACAAAATGCTTAAAAAAGAATAGTGTCTTAGAATAGAAAAGAATAGTGAAGAACAGTGTCTTAACTACAGAGTCATCGCTGCGAAGCAAAAACATACTTACTTCAAATAAACTGTTTCGTAAAAAAAATAAATTAATAAGTAAAAACGACTCTTAAATGGTATTTTCATTCTGGTTGTATATTTTCATTTATTTTATTTTTGATATTAAATAATTTCTTGATGCTTAAAATACATGTTATAACTAACTTGAAAATTAAAATGAAACTAATGGACTGTAATCCATTGCAAGTTAAGAAAAAAATTAATATCAACATCGCCAACTCTTGATACAGCGTGGCACGGCCTTCCTTTTGCTTATAAAAAAAAGCACAAATTAAATTTTTGTCCAACGAGTTTAACTTTTATATTGTTTTGAAAGCATAATTGCATAATTTGATAACTAAATAAAACGGAATTATATGCGTCGCGGATGATTACTTAAATCCTATGCCGCAACAGTCTTTTCTTAACTAGCAACGGAGTTTAGTTAGTACCTATTCCTTAATATTATTTATTTACATTATTAAACAAATGAGTCATACGAAAGAAATATCAACTAGAAAGGATGCTTTACCCGGACAGTTTTTTAAACCAAGTACTATTAGGCTGAGCATATCACTAACGTAGATTGATTAAAAAATGTCCCATATCCCATTGGGTTTAGAAGGACAATGTATAAGCTCAATAGCTCCACTTATGTCAGGCTATTTAAAATGAGACTATCGCTTCAAAATGCCGCCCTAATACAAGGTTCAATTGCAATAAATCGAATCAAATTTAGGCTGATTGCATAAATTTTCTTGCATTTTTAATTAACCTAAAGGCGTATCAAACAGATTGTTATAAGCCTGAAAACTCTCAGGTTGAGTAGAAAATACCGGAGACTTTTCCAATCAGCCCAAAGCGTTGCAAAATGAGGTCATCATTTATTGCTAAGAGCCGGATTTTTCAATTAATTTACAATATTACAAATAGACGACAGTTCAAATATCACTCTCACTTTCAATCAGCTACATATATTGCAAAATGACGGCGAGATTCGAAAAAGAGCAAGATTTTTCAATTAATTTACTATGTAACAAACAAACAGTCGACTGTTTAAACATAAACCGTATTTGCTTATGACAGCTTGACATAAACAGCTTGATGGAAGGCCGGGATAGCCTGGTCGGTAGGGTGCTGGGCCCATGCCCAAGAGGTCGTGGGTTCGATCCTCGCCGGCCGAAGACTCCCCGTGTAGTAAATGGTGACTGATGCACGTTAAATCTGTCGAGTCTCAAAGTCCTCCATGTTCCCACAACAAATCAATACCTCTGGGGGTACTGATCCAGGAGTT
>NC_092206.1:50816306-50899354 GCF_043381705.1 Parasteatoda tepidariorum
AGGGTTTATTCGATTAACAAAACAATAATGAAGATAAACAAATTTGTGAAGGGTCCGATTAAAAGATAAATTATTTTGTGAAGTGTCCATTTTTAAGTTATAATATTTTGTGAAGGGTCCGTTTTTATGAAAAGATATTTTGTGAAGGATCCGTTAACGGACCCAAATTTCTTCTAAACAGATCCCTGATTTTTTAAGTCTTATTTTATCAAATCGCATCACCTATATATACTTGCAAATAAATATATGCTTGCAAATTCTATGTTTTAATGGCATGGAAAATCGATTCATTAGAAATTTCCACGCAGATTCGAGTCGGACTCTGTACTGCAGCAAATTATACCTCTTTCACCTTTGTAATTTCTGTTTGGGCCGTTTAATCGCCTTATACTCCCTATTTCAATGGACTGAATTAGCAAATTTTTAATGTGCCGCTTCCTATAGTTAATGGCTGACAATTTAAATTCTCAGCAATCTGTTAATTCTCGGAAATTATATTCGTATTATATTATATTATTATGATTTATCTCAACTGCCGTGGGAGAAATTTTTGTTTTCATACCATAAACTTAGTACTGAATCTAAACTTTTTCCAGTGAACCATCAGTGAATCTAAGCATTTTGCATAGACTTTCAGTTAAATCAAAGCAAATTCTATCAGTTAAATAAATAATCCCAAGAAACTGAAGCAGTAAGATATTACCTGATTAAAAACTTCATTCGCTTCATAAAATACATAAATAGCAAACAGGCGACATGTTTCAGCGCTTTAAAAAAGGCGCCCATTTTCAAGACTTGCTAAACGTGAATGAAAAGAAACAAAAGAGATTTAAAATAAAATCGTTTTTTAAACTATCTTAAACCAGAAACAGTAAAAAATTTCCTTTTGTTTTCTTTCCAAATAGCTTTTATTTCTTCTCATTGAAGCTTGGCAAGTCTTGAAAATGGGAAATGGCTTGTATTTATAAATTTTCGAAGCTAATGAATTTTTTTGATCAGGTAATATCTTTCTGCTTCAGTTTCTTGGGATTATTTATTCAATTGATTGAATTTGCTTTGAATTAACTGGAAATCTATTGTAATATGCTTAGATTCACTGATAATGATGGTTCACTGGAAAAAGTTCAGATTCGGTACTAAGTTTATGGTTTTCTCAAACGGCAATTCAGATAACTAATAGAATTTGCCGAAATTAAATACTCATTTTGAAAGATTATGACCGAAGTCTAATAATGAAACAATATTTGTACTAGTAGCAAGAAGCACAAAAAATTCAAACCTTTTTTTTTTCTTTTTTGATAACGTAATTCAAAAAGCACTCGTTTCTTACAAAGTAACAACTAAATTATTCATTTATTTTACTTTATTTATTTATTTTTGGAATTAAGTAAATATGAACTAGCGATAAGTGGTACGATGAGCAGTAAAAATGAATTATTTTAAAATCGCAGATTTACATAAAATTACATATATCAAGCTTTTTTAACATTCAAATTAGCAAAGATAAAACGCTTTTTTCTTTTCTTTTTCAATTATTTTTTTTTCGAAAATCAGTAAAAGGACGAAAAATTACATTATTTGAAAAACAAATAAATAAATAAAAAATGAAAGAGAACTAAAGAACATAAAATAAATCGATTACTCAAAAATTGAGGCAATATGTTCAAGTACTTATTTATTTATTTTTAAAGTTTTCTGATTAAAATGAATTTCACTTTATTTATCTTCGTTCTCAGAAACATAGAAAAACACTTTCGATGATGAGGAAATTAAACAACTTTTGAAAGTATTTGCTTAATTCCCCCCCCTTTCAACAGCGGGCAAAGGAAGAAACCAAAAGATACATTTCTTTAATTAAGTTAATGGAGAACTGCGAAAAGCTAAACAATAAAAAAAATGAAACAAATATAAGCACTGCTAATTAAAAGAAAAAATGTTTCCTCATATAAATAGTGGAGAAAAATTACGCACACAATGCAATTTAATAAAAAATTTATAATTTTTTCCCCCTAAAATTAAAACAGCAAATCTTTTGCAACCTACAAACAACTAATTGCACTTTTTTTCTCTCTACTCCTTACATTAAACATGCAATGTGCTATAAAAAGAAAGAAAAAAGCTACTCTTTGCTTTGAGAATTTATAAATATATATATTTAAAAGAAATAAATTTACTAAGATAAATCGAGATAAAGAGCTTTTAAAACAACAGTGTAAACAATAGCTATCATAATAACATCGAGACAGTTTTTATTCATTTATTTTTATGAGAAAACAATTAAAATATAAAATTAAATTCGAAAAAACTTTTCTGTTTGAAACTTTGACTTTAAAAATAGCAATTGTTAATAATTACTATTTGATGCATATTAAAAAAAAAAATTTAAATAAATATTCATATTTTCATTTCAATTTTTAAACACTAAACCTTATTACAAAAACAGTAAAAAAAATGTAGTTGGTTATCGTAAAATACCAAATTTTAATTTTGACAACTTTCTAGGTTAAATTTATTCGAGCTTGAATATTAATTTTATTGATCATAGTTTTTGATGCATAATAAATTGCCTTTGTTGATTGTCTGCCGCGCCTGTTTTTGAAAATTTTGCACCACTTATGCCATGTTTCAATGCTTCAAACCACAAGTTCTCAAAACTCTTTCATAAATCCATGAAACTAAAACTATGAAAATTATTAAATTCTTTTTAAATTTAAAACAAAGCAAACATTTTGGAGAAATCCACAGTGCCTCAGGGGACTGAGGACTCATATTCCAATGAGATGACCCAGGTTCGAATCCCATAGTTGGTTGGTCGATACGAAATCTGCACTCCTCCTACGAAGCAGTGTTAGAATCCCCTTGCTGTCAGTCTAACCGTGGGAGGTTTACATGGTTTTTCACTCTATGTAACGCAAATGCGGGTTAGTTCCGTTAAAAAAAAATCCTCCACGAAGGCTAGTTTGTCCCAATGCCTGATCCAAGAGTTCTCTTGTCTTCTGGATTGGGTTCAAAATTGCAAGGCTACGAAGTTGAGCCTCGAATAGTCGAAAACTCAGAATTGGGTAGGCTGTTCAACTTCGGCTCTAAAAAAATAAACATCTTCGGTCAAGCTTTTTTTACTACGATTTCACAAACTTGCTTTTGTATATGATATAATTTTGAAATCGAAATTTTTGCAATTTTAACAATATCTCTATCCTCAATAAGAAACTCAGTTTGAATCGTTAACCCATCTAAGCAGAATTTACAGTCATTTATCGAAAAAACGATTGAAGTCTAACAAAAATCGACCACTTTCCGACTAGCTAGACTAGTCAAATTTCAATTAAAGCTCTGTATCTGATGCCAATATAAGTTGCAATTGTGTCCTAAATTCTGTAAACCAAATTTTTCGCTATTTCACCGCAAATTTCATCGATTATCCTCAAACAAAGTAACATACAGATAACTTGAATGAAGTAAACATGAAAATAAAATAATAATTTTAAAAATTCATTTTAAAATTATTTAAAAAGATGAAAATAATCTATGTTTTGTCACACCTCAAATGAAAAAAGTAATCGTGGGTGGAAGGAGGTGGAAGTTTTCGTTGTTTTTTAATACGCCTTAAAAATTATATTTTTAAAATTATTCAACTTCGTAGTGTATAAATGAGCATTAAAAAAATTACACCACATCTTTGAATTTCATAAATCACAATTTGAAATCAAATTGGCATTTTTTATAAGGCACGTATTTAATTTTTTTTTTCAAATCTTACCAAATTAATCCATCTTAACAAATTTAATAATATAGATTTTTAACCAACAACACAACGATGCAATGAAATATATATACATAAAAAATAGAAAGTATTGATTAAATATAAATAAATAAATTTAAAAATTAAAAGTTATTATCTCGAATCAAGTGAAAACAATCGTTGACATTGATCTAGAATGATAGAAAGAATTTCATTGGCAGTACCTGTTTGGTAGCTTATACGAAAGTGAACGATCAAGGCTTTTTTTTTTCTTCTTTTTTCTTTTTTAGTCTTTCTGGAGTAGTTTAAGACAGCAGTTCCCAAATGGTGTTCCAAGGAACCTTAGGGTTCCGTTAAAAAGATTTCAAGAGTTCAGAATATTTTTATTTTTTTACCAGTAATGATTTTCGAAACCTTTAATTAATACATTGATACTTGAAAAATTATATATTATAATTTTTCAAATATCAATGTATTGAATAAATTATGAAAATAACATGCATTTAAAAATATTGCATTAGTATTTCTCATTGTGCTTTTCAAGTCAAAAGGAAGTAACTATGTTCGTCAATAAAGAAAAAGGTTTTCGTAATAACCGTTTACAACGTTTATGGTCATTCTTTCTCATTTTAATTTCAAAGAAAACCATTATTTCGCTAATTTTCAGCTTATGTTTATCACACCAAAAAAGAAATTCATTACTAATTGGATTCAATTATAATAGAGAATTTAACTGCCAGGCAAAAAACCTATTTTAATGATAAAATTATGAAAAAAATCTAGTTCCTCTAATTAAGTAAGTAATTCTTTATTGGTTAATGAGGTAACAATTGTCTTTATATACTTTGTTTTAAATGAGTCGCAGTTTCGCTGAAAGATGGTTGATCATTCAGGGTTTCAAAAACCGAAAAAAAAAAGGGGAAGAAATGTATAATAATATCGATATCAATTTGCTTTTAATATCGAAATCGATTTATGTAAAATAACTTATGGGCTGAAATACACATCAAACAGTTTAAGAATATGTATTGTTTACGACTGCAAATAATGATAACAGTCAAACATATTTAATAACAAACAAAAAAAAACAATTTTAAATTTGGAATACTAATTTTTTTAAAAGGGAAAAAAACAAAACTAAACAAAATTAGTTATTTTTTGGTTATTGATAACGTTATTACTAAATAAACGGTATTTCTATGGACGTTATCGTTCTTCCTCATAAGGGGGGAAAATTAATTGAAAAGTATTTAAACGAACAGCCACGACTAGGTACACGACTACGCGTGTACATGTACTGAACACGTGTACAGTCGTGTACCACAAACACGTGGTACACGACTAGGGTGATATTAAATAACATTATTTCTTTATTATTAACTGCCGAGATAACGTATCATAATTGTTAAAGAATGCTAACTGAGAAATAAAGTTAAAAAAATAAATAAAAGAATAACTTATTTTATGCATACTTTAGTTATAAGACATTTTCAATACAAAATGTTAATGTCAATGCATTTAAAGTTTAATTCATACAAAAAAGGGAGGAAAAAGTCATAACGCATGCAAAGTTTCATGATAACATTTCTAAAACGGCGCTAAGTTAAAACCTCATTTTAAAATAGCTTTTTGTTACCANAAAAAAAAAAAAAAAAAAAAAAAAAAAAAAAAAAAAAAAAAAAAAAAAAAAAAAAAAAAAAAAAAAGAATAACTTATTTTATGCCTATTTTAGTTATAAGACATTTTCAATACAAAATGTTTATGTCAATGCATTTAAAATTTAATTCATACAAAAAAGGAAGGAAAAAGTCATAACGCATGCAAAGTTTCATGATAACATTTCTAAAACGGCGCTAAAATAGCTTTTTGTTACCAGGGGTCTGTTTAGAAGAAATTTGGGTCCGTTAACGGACCCTTCACAAAATATCTTTTCATAAAAACGGACCCTTCACAAAATATTTTAACTTAAAAACGGACCCTTCACAAAATGATTTTTCTTTTAATCGGACCCTTCACAAATTTGTTTATCTTCATTATTATTTTGTTAATCGAATAAACCCTTTCCAGGGCAGAAAACAAGAAAGATGGATGTAAACGAATTAAGTTTTGTCTTCGGCAGACGATTCTTCCATTATTCGCCCGAAATTAAAATTCTGCTTTCAGCAGTATAGGCTAAATACCAAGTATGTTGCATCTCTAATTTAGAAGGAGCAATTGTTGTTTATTTTTTAAAATTTAATTTTTTTAATTACAATTTTACAGTGTTGAGCACAATTTTGTATGTCCATAAAATTTAAAAACTCCTTGAAATTTTTTTTTTGCAATAACGGACCCTATTTGCACAAATTCATAAAAGCGGACCCTGGTTGAAAGAATGTGAGTAATTGTTTTCACAATTTCACGAAAAACGGACCTTTCACAAAATGTCTGGACAGACCCCTGGTTACGGATAGCAAAATCTCAAAATTATTCTAAATTCAGAGTACAAAATTTCTTAGCGTGATTTCTTTTTCGATAATAAAAAAAAAAAGTACTCACTATTAAAAGAAACATCGAATAAAATTTAAAAGCAAATGATAAATAAATTTTAAAAAAATATATTAAAAACAGGTAATATAAAACGTTTAAAGTTTTGAGACCGCCAACACCTGTCCCCAACCTTAAACATTATTCATAACTCACTCTGAGATATGATCCAATTTCCAAGCATTATATGCTCCATTAATTTTGAAAGACAATACATATATCGCTGCAGGAAAAAAAAATATAACTGCAAAACCAAAATGAGAAATTCCATTTCACATTTACCTGTAAATCTTCCAGACAAGAGAAATAAAAGAGACAAAATTTAGACGAATAAAAGAAACGAAGTACCCTAAAACACAGGAATCTAGTAAGGGGGACGAGAAAGTATCGATTTGTTGGGGGTGGGAGCGCCCCCATTGGCCGAATGCAAACAACTTTGTCCATCCCTATGGCAACGGAAGAACGAAATATCTGCATCGGGGGTCTCGAGAGATCTTGCAAACACTCGTGCTCATAAAAAAATCACCCCCGACCCTTATAATGTTTCGAATTCAAACAAATCAGCATTTACAAGTACTTTAGGAAGTGAGAACGAAATCGCAGCAATCTGTCATCTCAACAAGATAATAATAAATTCACGGAGCACAGAGTTCGTAATTATATTGATGAATAGAGAGAAAATTACGTAAAGATAAAGGGGGAGGGAGGTCTGTCTAAATATAAGAGTTTTTGCTTTCATAGAAACTTAATTCATAAGGCAAAACCTTCCTTTTATAATAATGTTTCTTTAGATACATTAAGGCTGAAGTTTCAAATATTTTCGGTTATAGAACCGTAAATAACAGACTTTCTTTAGGCGGAATCCTGACTGTTAGAAAAAAAGTTTAACTGGCAGTTAAGAATACATTAATAAAAAATTAAATTATTTTGAAATTATTGAATGTGAAAAATAAGAGCCGCGGTGGCCCAGGGGATAGAGTGTTCGCCTCCCAATAAGGTAACCCAGGTCCGAATCTCAGCTTTGTCTGGTCGTTCCGAATTCTGCACCCTACTCGCACCGACCACAGTGCTGGCATGAAGATATCCTCAGAGCAGCCAGATCATGGGTTAGAATTTTCTTGCCGACATCCTAACGGGGGGGGGCATTTTCCTGACAATATAATAGCAAATGCGGGTTAGTTCCATTAAGAAGTCTTCCATGAAGGATAGTTTGATCCAATGCCTGATGCACGACATCTCGTCTTTAAGATTCTGTTTAAAATTACAAGATAATGAAATTTGAATATAGACAGTCGCGAACTCAGAATTGGATAGGCTGTTCAACGCCCATTATAAAATAAAATGTGAAGAATAAAATATTTTCTATTATAAATCTGTCTTTGGTGTATGCGTATGCCGACAATGAATAAAATAAGCTGAATTATAGTTTTCAAAAAGAACTGTTATACTAAACACTGAAAACAGGTATTAAAGAATAATTTTTTTTATCCTTGAATTTGTTTATTTTGATTTGAATTGAAAAGCTCAATGCGAAATGCTTAAAGAATTTAAATGCATATCTTTTTCTTAATTTATTCAATACATTATTATTGGATACATTACATTACATACATTATTATTTGATATAAATATAATTATTTCTGATTTAAAAAAATCATAAATCTCTGAGTCTCTGTGACACTTTCTTTAGCTTCTGCGGAACACATTTTTGGAACCACTACATTCAGGGATAAGTAGTGGTACTAATATAGTACTAAGGGATGGTAGATATTGATTAATATAGTAAGTGAAAAGACAGTAAACGTAAAAATTAGAGCAATAACATAATGTAAACGGCATTAATGTGAATTAAAGAGTCTAAAGTCTTGTAAAAAAGTGTAAAATTTTTACATCAATTATTTAAATTAAGAAAGAAAACGAAATTCGTGTCTTTAGATCAGCTAGTTTCCATTCAAATGTAAAAATATTTTTTCATCTTCAAAACATATCGTATAGCCTTAACAGGTTTTATTATGTATACTTCTCATTATAAGACTATAATTTCCTCTATAAAATATATTACGTTACTTTTCATTACTGAAGAGGCATAGGCATTAATGCAGTGCCGAGGCAATAAATGCGAAGCAAACATTCATGTAATGTAGATATTAATGCCATGCAATATCATAATGCAATCGGCATCCACGTAAATTGATTGAAACTGCAAAAGAGATAATTTCTTCAAAAAAGGATTTTCTCCCTCTTTCTAAAAACATATCCTACAGCAAAACAGGTTTGTTGTCTTTATATGTTCAAACGAAATGTTATCTACGTTTAGGTTAACTAGCGAATAGTCAAAGATGTTAATGCAGAGACAATAATTGTAATGGGAACACTTATGCAATGCGATGCAGTAACACAATTACAACATTACAAAACAAACATTAATGTTAACCCTTTGGCGCAGAATTTTTATTAAACATCTTTTTCATACTTCTTTCATTGTTTTGTATGCATTTAGGTCCAAATAAGTGAAAAATATTATATTTAGCATTTTAATAATTTATGGTTATGAAATACAGCTAGAAACACCGGCATTTTTTTCTGCGTTAAAGTTAAAATCTTCTAAATACTGCTCACTTCCAAACAATAATTTTTCAAATTAGAACTTATTTGCAGTTATTTAGTTCTAAGCGAAACAGTTATTCAACATTGAAATTTCTTTAATTAATTAAATCAATTATTGATAAATGTCTGAATATGAGTGAAAACAAAATTTCTCCATCTACTTTATTTGGATTTCATACTTTAGTACAAATATAATTGCAAGAATCTAACAAGACTTTTTTTAAAGTAACCATTAGAATGTTTTTATAACTAAAAAATACCAAAATATATTTTAGCTTGTAATTGGAGGGTTAAAAAATATACACCGGGGTTCCATCTGCGTCAAAGAGTAAATTTGTGAGGAAAAAAAGGCGATAATCATGCTCAAATTATAGGATTTCTTTTTAACGATTAACTAACACCTGCAATTAATGTAAAGCAAGTAAATCACAATTCTCTACATAAAATCTTAACGTTATTATAGACTGCCAAATAACTGCAGTATAAAATGGCATATTCATTAATTCAAACTATACAAGAAACTTTAATCGCGGAGATAATTCGGCAGAATACAACATACAGCAATAAAGCATAGCAAACTCAGAGTAATTCGTGACAGCGGCGTGACAGAGAAGCTTGAGCGAAATAGGAGAATTTCTCTCTAATTCTCCCATTAATAATGTAATCTGAACATGACTATGCTTTCTCTATTCCTTTATGTCAAAAATGTCCGACGTTGCGTCACAGAAAGGGTACGCGAATATCTGAATTTTAGATAGTGATATTAATAATGCTATAATTAACTTCAAATTACAGTGTATGAAATTAGATGAGTAAGCTTTACTATATAAATTTGATTAAGTTCGCGGATTTATTATCGCAAACAAGTTTGTTGTGTGAACAAATATATAATTAGATTTTATTATTTTACCGAACATCAACCATTTGGTCTGGGAGCAATTTTAGAGATGAAAATTATCTGAATAACAAAAATAAATAAGTTAATGAATGTAAAATTTTTGAATACGTACAATTAAAATTGAGACGATATTTTTTTAATTAAAGGCTTTAACACTTTTTTATTATTAATCAAATAAAGGTATACAAACGGTGTCACAAAATTCACACAAGAAGTAAATGTACTAAAAAACAATTTCCCAATTTTTAGTTAAAAATTGTGAATTTTTTATTAAAAACGAAGAAAAGGCAGTTTTGGGAACAAAAAGCATTTTAATAGGACATGCGCATTCCTATGTCAAAACTTAGTGACTATTTTTAAAAAAATTTAAGGCAATATATCTCATGTTCCGAGCGGTCAACTCTGATCACCAAAACAAGGAACGACCAAGAACTGACTCGATAATATCCGAAATGTTACTCAACAATAAAAATGCGTTTTTCTTTCTTAGACCGCTACATTTTTAATAATCCTCAACTGTCCCACCTAAGAGAATATATTTATTAAAACATTTTTGAGTGAATGATTTATTTTAAAAAATCAATTTAAAATGACACCGTTGATAAAAATCAATTATTTTTTTAAGAAAAATGAAGTGATTTAAATTGCAATTTTAATCATGATTTAAATCAAGCCAACCCTGTAACAAAGTTAAGATTTTTTTTTTAACAAACTAGTTTGCTTCCATCTTTTGATTTATTCTATACTTGTACATGCTTCATTTTCCTTAATTGTTTCAGGAGTTATTTTTATTTAAACAATACTATATAGTATAGACATAAAAAATATGTTGATAAAAAAAGACATATTTCAGTTAGATGTTTAGTTAGAAATCAAGTAATAAAAATCAAATTAGTTTTTAAATTCTACTAAAACATCTTTACTCCAATGTTCAAAATGGCCGGTTTGTTATTATTATTATTACTATTATTAAATAAACTAACAAGCATCCGAAAATTCGAAGTTCAAATTAAAAAATATCGTAAATTCAAAAGACAGTCGGCAATAAGGTAAGGTAAAACCACAAACAATTTATATCAATAAAACAGCTACATAATATGTGTAGAAGATAATTCAGTTACTGCTATGTCGTTAAAAAATCATTAACATTTTAAACCCCTCCATGAAAAAAAAAAAAAACTCATACTTCTGTACCATAAACTTAACAGTATAAAACCCACAAAAAAATAAACAAAACCTCATAAGCATTATGAAGTCATCACTCTGGGAATCGCGTTCTTTTCATTGCCAGTCTGCGTCACCACTTAACCTGCCTCAATATAACGAACGCCAAAACTGTCACAAAAGGATCCGAAGCTTCCATAGACAAGATATCTTGCTCGTGTTGGAGCAGCAGGAGACTTTTGAAGCACCCATCATTTACAAACAGCCTATTCATACCACACCCCAGCCGGACAGAAGGTGCAAGTTTTTAAAGAGGTAGAAGAATCCAAAGGAGATGAATCCAGGAGGAATCCCTAAATATGTACGCACCACTACGCGCAGCTGGTGAAAATAAATCGCCAAAGAATGGAGTATGCCACAAGCATATGGGTTACAGAAGATATTATTCATGAGGACCTTTTTATTTCATGGACTTTTTTTTTCTCACATGGATACAATTGAAAAGAGTGGAATACATATGGGATGTAATTCAATCTTATGATAATGATAGTTGGTGGTAGAGGAATAAGTTATTGGACAAAATAAAATCGGGAAATTGATAACCTCGAAAATTGTGCTATGAAAGTTTATTGTTGCTGGGAAAATATTGCGTAATTATTTTATTTTTCTGTTCACTTTTATTGTATTAACGTTGGAAAATTTAAACTTGGAAAGCTCTGGGTGCAGAGACAATAAAGCAATAACAAGTTGTGATAAGGATTATTTAAAAAATAGTTAATATAATAACGTTTGATGAAAGGAAAAGTTCCATATCCCGGCATGATACTAGTGAGAGATAAATCTAATGAAGGCAACTTGCCTCTCCAAAAAAAGACATTAAAACCTAAAAAAACCACAATTATAATAGAGAGTATTTTCATATTTATTATAGTATTTAGGTGCAAATTATAACGAGGTAAAGAATCCAATCGAGATGACGCTATGGATGAATCCAAAAGGAATCCTTAAAAAAGTATTTATTAACTAGGCGCAGCTGATGAAAATAGATCGCCAATGAATGGAGTGTGCCAATAAGCATATGGATTTCAGAAGATATTATTCACGAAGACCTTTCATTTCACTGACTTTTTTTTCTCACGTGGATACAATTGAAAAGACTGGAATACATGTGGGATGTAATTTAATCTTATGACAATGATAGTTGGTGGTAGAGGAATAAGTTATTGGGCAAAATAAAACGGGGAAATTGATAACTTCGAAAATTGTGCTATGAAAGTTCATTGTTGCTGGGAAAATATTGCATAACTATGTTATTTCTGTTTATCTTTATTGTATTAATGTCCAAAAATTTAAACTTAAAAAAGTTCTGGGTGCAGTGCCAATAAAATAATGACAAGTTTTGCTAAGGATTAATTAAAAAATAGTTATAACGGATTCTTTATAAAAGAAAAAACTCCATACGCGTAACACTGCTAAGAAATAAGTTTAAACCAAGAAATTTACCTATCCAGAAAAATATAACACCAAACAAACCACAGTTATTATTGAGAATAATTTCAAATTTATTAAATCAGATAACTGGATTGACAACCGTAATACGAAGAAAATTCACCAAGTAATATTATGACTGCATTTTTTAAAAATTTAGTTTTTAAAATAACCTGACAAAAACATAAATAAACTAAGACAAGAACTGGTTTTACATACATCAGTACAAGATTAAAGGTATCATCGTACTACTATATAATCAGTGACTCAAAAGATATCCGTATTCTTTCCATGCTTAGTTCTAACAAAGAAAAGCCATGTTCCAATACTGGCTAGGATTTGGCTAGTGCTCTGATACAAGCCAATATTGGTATATTGGTGTGTCCCCATGCTGATACTCTAGTCGTAGACAGATCATTGGCTGAAATCTTATTGCAGTTGAGCTAACAGTGAGAGGCTTTTCATACTTTTCCTCAACATATAAAGCAATATAAGAGAGTTTTATTCCAAAAAAAATCTTTCACGAGAACGAATTAGCTGTAATGTTTGACTCAAAAATCCTTTATCGTCTGAGCAGGTTCAAAAATGCAGGGATTGAATTACAATAAAAATCACTAATATACAAAATATATTGCAATACACTTTATCATTCATTTTAACCATGCCCCAAATACTAAAAAGGAACACCATGACAATAAGTCAACCTTCAAAATTCATTAACTATTATCAATTCGAAGAACATAAAATTCGAAAGGCAATATCCGAAAACTATAAATTGCTTCAGTATTGTTTCAATTTTCAAAACGGAAACATTAGAAAGTTTAATATAGCTGGCGTGCAGAAACTTATGCAATATCAGGTCAAGGGTCATAAATATAGACTCTCTCTGCCAAATATCGTCGCCAACGGTATCAATATTCCCTTTATGTATTCCTAAACACATTAAAAAATAATATCACGCTTCGAACGATAAACTACTGGCAACAGCACTGGCAGGCAAATTCTTTGGCCATAAATCTCCCACGCCTCTTTATATTTATTTGTTTTCTGTTCTTAAAAAGTCCAAAAGAATCCTGCGCCATTTTTCTTCCACGGAGACATTTTTGAGACAATAAGAAGCACGTGGGGCATTTTTATCCACTTTAAGCTTTTTATTTTGGGAGTGCGTTATTTTTTATTTTATTCCTCAATTTTTTTTCACTCGATTTCTTCGGTAGTCGGATACAGAAAACAGTGGGAGTGAGAAGGAGCTACGTGAAATTTGTTAGAAGAGAATGTTTTCGGTTGGTGTTTTATTTTGCAATAACAGTCATGAATTGTTCGTTTCCCTTAATATGATTAGTTATACGGTTGCACTTCACAACTAGAATGTTATGAAAGAACGTGTTTTTCGGTGGAGAGGGTGGATTGAAAAATTGCCGAGACGGCTAAGCATTGAAATAATTTAAGAAAAAAAAAAAACTTGAAATTTCAATTTAACAACATTATTGGTCCCTTATACATTTTTATCTTTATGTTCGATAATGGGTTTATTGATTAAGATTAAATAGAAATACAGACGCTGTTAAAGACTATTTGACGTAGGAAATTTATAACGTAATTCACAGTTAGTATTACAATTTAATAAAATATTATTTTTAATTTTCTATTAAAGGTCAGTTTGGCTAAACTCTCTCTTTAAATAAAATCACAAAAGCTTATTAAAGAAGATTTTTTTGTTTTGCTAATCCTGGGGATAAAATTTTAAAATCAGACATAACTCTACTTAAAACTTATAAAATGGAGGTAAAAAAGAATTTGCAATAAAAAGTTTCTCCCACGATTTAGTGTCCTCTTAAAAGTAATTTTAACACGTTGAATGCAATTTGGGTCACCGGTAACCGGTACTGTGTTTGTTCGTAGCACCACGGGGGTCACCGGTGAACACATAATTCGAGTAAATTTTTAATGCTTTTAATTTTTTTAAATTATTATCGTTACTAAAATGGTTTAAAGAAATTAATGCAATATAGAAAACACAAAAATAGTTTTATTTAAATACACAGAGATGCCAACTTGATCCGTACAGCGAATAAATATTTTCAAGTGGTAGTTTATTAATTGTGATTCTTGGTTTAATAAATTCAATTTAGTAGATTTTTTTATCCACCACTATTTCTAAACAATTCTTAGGCTTATATAATTCACCACTTTTTTCAGATATATTATGCTAAACCTTTTCAAAAACTAGCAAAATCTGTCTTAATATTTACAAATTTAGTTTGTAGTTTATCACCGTTTGGCCAGACGGGCAAACCATGTAAAATTAGAGCGGCATTCAACGTGTTAAATTATCTAAACATGAATTTCTACGAGCTTTGTTTTTTAAGAATTTTTACTTCTCCTAACCAAGATAGAATTACTCAAAACATTTAGTTTGTTACGATGACCCTCATACAAAAAAATTTTGCTTCCTGCTTCATATTATTAGGCTAACTCTGTAAGCCAATATGTTAAAATGTCTCCTTAATTTTGAACTAAAGTAAATTTCCAAAAGTAACCATCTTTAAGAAGCAAAAATCGGGAAAAAAAGACAAGAATAGCGGTAGAAAGAAGCAATCTCCCTAAATGATATTTTGCGTACGCCAAAAAAAGACAGATAATCCCCACTGCTAAAGATTTCGTCTTGTCTGCCCAGTACGCTGCATAACCATTAGCGTTGCAAGCCCCCCCGTTCCTTCCATCAAAATAATTTAAAAATCTTTTCCCTGTCCTTTTTTTTTAAAAAACATATTCCCTTTTAGATATCCCTCCCAGGAACCGCGTACTTATGACGGCAGAAATAGATGATGGGGCCCCGAATTTAAATCGGATATTAATGGCATGTGCTAGAACGCAGAACTACTATCAGTTTTTTGAATAAGGGGGAGGCTCTCTGACCGATTTCGGGATGGTTCCCATCATTCGATAGGAAAGGAAGGAAGAAAATGCAAAAACGGATAGGAATTTGCGAATTTTTGTGCTTGCTTTCGCATTTCATCGTTTTGAAGGATGCGATTTTTCCTACTGAGAGAGGTTTATGTTGGAATGCATTTATTTTTCTTCATCGCACAGAATTGTCTAAATATCACAAATATATATTAAGTTCAACTCGTGATAGATTTATAGGGCAAAATTGGGAAATTTTTATACAGGCCAGTAGAGCTAGCTGCAGCGTTTTTAACGGCGGCCAGTTTATAAAGCAAGTGATCGATTTTCGAAAATTAAAACGATTAAAAAAAATTTTGATATCAATAATATAAGGAATTTATTTTGAAGCGTTTCTCAAAACATGGTTAACACACATGACGAGGTTCATTTCTAAAATGAAAAAGCAGTTCAAAAAAAATGTGAAATTTTTTTTTATTTAAGGCATATTATTATTGATGATATTATATAATAGAACCCTCATAAATTTTTTCATTAATTTTTCAGTTATGCCTCACTTTTATACATGAAATATATAACAAAAATCTATAAAGTAGAGAATTAATAATTTTCTTTTAAAAAAAATTATTACAAGACGATTTTTTGAAGAAAAAAAAAGAATATTAGACTTTCAGGTACCTGAAAAACAAATGAATTCCTGATGTCTTAGGTGTTTTGATTGAATTCCCTGATTTTTCTAGGGACTTCACCGACTTCTCCCTGATTTACCTGTTTTGTGGTCACCCTGGCTTCATTAACTTAATTCAGTATATAATATATTCAGTAGTTTTATTCTCGAGTCACTTATTACTCGTCGTCAGTGTTGTATTTACAAAGGATACGCATTTTAATGCCATAAGCTGTACAATATACATTTATGATCAAAAATATTTATTTGGGAAAAATACTTATCAAGACGCGGTATATGAGGGGATAGAACGTTCGCACCCTATAACGAAACCCAGATTCAAATCCTAGCTGTAGCTGGTCATTACGAATTCTGCTGCTGACTCGCACAAACTACAGAGTGGACATAAAAATATCCTCAATGGTAGGCAGATCATGAATTAAGAGTTCCCGAGCGTCAAGCTAACCTTGAGAGGCTTTCGTGTTTTTCCTCTCCATGTAACGCAAATACAATTTGGTTCTATCAAAAAGCATTGCACGTTGGTTCCCTTGTCTTCTAAATTACAAGGCTACGAAGATGAGCACTGACAGTTGTAAACTCATAAATGGTTCAGATATTCAACACAGGTCATAAAATAAAATATCATGGCTAACTATATTTACTTTGCATTGCATAGCCAGGGGTCTGTCCAGACATTTTGTGAAAGGTCCGTTTTTGGTAAAATTGTGAATAAATTACTCGTAATTTGTGAATATAAAATAAACGTTAAGTCACATTCTTTCCACCAGGGTCCTGCTTTTATAAATTTGTGAAAATAGGGTCCGTTATTGAAAAAAAAAAAATTTCAAGGAGTTTTTAAATTTTAAAGACATACAAGATTATGCTCAACACTGTAAATATATAATTAAAAAAATTAAATTTTAAAAAATAAACAGCAAATGCAACTACTTAATTAGCGATGCAACATACAAATATTTGGTATTTAGTCTATACTGCTGAACGCAGAATATTCATTTCGGACGAATAAAGGAAGAAGCGTCTGCCGAAGACAAAATTTAGTTCGTTTATATCTGTCTTTATTCCCCCACCCCTTCCTGGGAAGTGTTTATTCGATTGACAAAACAAAAATGAAGATAAACAAATTTGTGAAGGGTCCGATTAAAAGATAAATTATTTTGTGAAGAGTCCGTTTTTAAGTTAAAATGTTTTGTGAAGGGTCCGTTTTTAAGTTAAAATGCTTTGTGAAGGGTCCGTTAACGAACCCAAATTTCTTCTAAGCAGACCCCTGATAGCGTATTGTAAAAATTATATTAGTATTTTCAAACAACCAACATCATTTTCTAATAAGATCCATAAATGTCTAGTATTCTAACCAACTTTGTAAACTAGACAGATTGGGGAAGTAATCAGAACGTCAGTAGTTCGAATTTTGTAATCAACACGAAGCATTCGCAAACGTTCTCTCTATCATGTTGTGCAATCTGAAACAGTCAATCCATTATAGGGGCTATTCGATAGCCTTTTCATAAGGATTCCAGTTACACAACGCATATAATAATGGGATAATCAATAATAAATGGGATTGCCAGAAGTTATAGTTGAACCTTTAGTTATTTTAAAAAAAGAATTCATTTATAATGAAAAGATTGGGAGATTTATGCAAGCATTGGTCAGAAAAAAAATTCGATAATTATAAAAAAATATTATAGTAATTTTAAAACTCAAAAATCTATAGTAATTTTTAATTTAACGATCTTAGGAAATATAGAAGCAAAAGAAAATACTTTGAAAAAATAAGTTTTTTATTTAACAAATAAGTTTGAAAATAAACATTTAACATATTCTTTTTCAAATATTTCACAGTTATAGCTACAAATTAAACTAGAATTTTAAATAATTTAAAATAAACAGAATTCCTAAAAACATTAACAGAAGAAATTACAAAATAATTTTTAATAAAAAAGAAGAAAAAAAAACATGTGTTAAAAAAGTAATAAATTATTATATTGATAAAAAAAACGTGATAATTAAAATAATTATTTTAGCAATCTTAAGTCTTAAAAATCGATAATAATTTTTTAACTTAACGATTTTAGGAAATTAGCAGCATAAACTTGTTTTCTATTTTATTTAATTTATGAATTTATTATTATTTTTTTTTAAGATTTGAAACTAACCCCTTAACACTTATTTTTGAAACATTTTACAGTTAGAAGTACTAAAAATTCAAGAATTTAAAAATAAAAATTAACAGAACATCTAAAACAGACCGTCAAAGATAGAAATAAAAATTTAAAAAAAAAAATTTTAAAAAGAAAGAAAACTATGTGTTAAATAGTGATAAACTAATATAAACTTTAAATTATTCATTAGCTTTTATTGATGCAAGCTTACAGAATTATAATATTGTCAACACTTGACAATTTCAATTGGCTCAAATTATATGAAGTGGAAAAGGTCAAAACTTTTAAGTCAAATGTTTTTTTAGAAATTAATATAATTTAAAACTTCAATTTTTGAAATTACAAACTTGAATTTTGAGTATGAACACTCCTTTGCTTTGAAAAAAAAAATCGATAAGTCAGAGTTAGGTAATAAAATGCTGGTTGAATAATAAAAATTGAAAATTAAAAAAAGTAATATACCTAAAGGAGGGGCAAGTTCAATTTATCAAGAAGCCGGAACAAAACTATCCATTCATTAATTTTATGCACACCATTAAATTGTTTTGGATCAACTAGTTTTCTAGCTACACAACAACCCATTTGTAATACATTATTATACATTCACAAAAAGAAAAATGCCTGTTTGAAACGCTAATTGTTTTTAATCCTTTAACAAAAGACAAATAAAAAAATTAAGGATGTTATTTCTAATACTGCTTAAAACTGGCAGAAAAAATAGTTTTTTTAAGTGACGTAAATAGTTTTTCAGTTACGTAAGTTTAAAATATGTTATCTTTAAAAATGTGTGCTTTAAAAATTAGTGTTGTTTGACAGAAGTAAAAAGAAATCTATAAAACAAAGAATATTAAATCTGACTTAAACGATAATGTTTTAAACTGCCGAGTTTAGGTAAAAAAATAAGTTTTTAATAACTATTAAAAGTTTAATTTACAATAAAAAACTGTTTCGATATTTTCTGAATGGTAAAAACAATAAGAATTAGTTTTTTTCGTTAATAAAGTTAAAACGCGAATTAATTCGGATCTCGATATTTCTCAATTTTTTTTTAAGGTTTGTGATTTTAAAGCTGTGTGGTCCGGCAATAAGAAAACAAGAACAGCTATCAAGAGTCTGTTTAGAAGAAATTTGGGTCCGTTAACAGACCCTTTACAAAATAATTTATCTTTTAATTGGACCCTCCACAGATTTGTTTATCTTCATTATTGTTTTGTTAATCGAATAAACCCTTCTGGGGGGTGGGGAAGAAAGATGGTTGGTTCGAGACGAACTAAGTTTCCTTAAGTTTAAATTCCAAATTTAGTATTCTAAGAAAATTATACTTTTCCAAACATTGTGTGCGCATTCTTATAAATATTAAATCATAATTTTTTCTGTGAATAAACAATTGATCAATTTATATTTACTCATAAAATTAATTAATAGAATATTATGTAAATAAAAATTAATTTCTGGCAAATTTTTAAATAAAATATTATAAATTTAAGAATTGTTTAAGTTTACTTAATGCGCAACACATTAAAAGGGATACATTACTAAGTTGTGTTATTTAAAATATGTCAATTGAAATTATTAAAAATGTGAGTGATTTTGTTTCCATTATTCGTCCTAAATGAATATTCTGTGTTGAGCAGTATAGGCTAAATAGCAAACATTTGCATGTTGTATCTCTAATTTAGTAGCAGCAATCGTTGAGCAGAATCTTGTATCTATTTATAATTTAAAAACTTGAAAAAGTTTTTAGCAATTTTTGCAATAATAGGACCCTATTTGCACAAATTCACAAAAGCAGCACTCTGGTTGAAAGAATGTGACTTAACGCTTATTTTATATTCACAAATTATGAATTGTTTTTTCACAATTTTACAAAAGCAGGACCTATAACAAAATGTCTAGACACACTTCTGGCCATTCTTTGGCGAAAAAAAAATATTTTAAATGCCCATTATCAGTATAAAAAAAAGGCCACAAAACAAAATCAGAAAATAATAGCTGACAATATCAATATTAAATTTGTATTGTTGACCACAGTAAATTTTATTGAATTTTTTAAAGCTTTTAGATAAATATTTTGATTCTACCTGGAAGAGGTTACAAAGAACGTTAAAAATAAAAGCATTCATACTAAATGCAAGCAACACTAAAATACTGATTTATACTACATACTGTAATTTTTTAATTTTATTAAATTGTATTACTATCTATTTATAATTTTATACACTCTATAATTAAAATATAATGCATTATTACAAAAGGTTATGTATTTACGACGAAAACATTCAAATTTTTTTTAAAAGAAAAAATTGCAATGGTTGATAATAGAAAAAATATTGGTGGATTAAGTTCATTACTTTATAACTTTTGTTTGCATTTCTTTATTACTTATTAAATGCTAAATTCTGAGCAGAAAACTTCTGCTTGAGTTAATTAGTTATTTTTTTCATTCAAAACATCTACCTACAAATTATAACTAAATTGATTTAATATGTAATGTAACTAAGAAACCAAAAAATACGCTATTATTGGATGAAAAAAAAATATTTTTATAGGGGTAAGAATACAAAAAAAAAAAATATCAAAAACATACAGGTGATTTTTAGTTGGTTGTTGTTAATTTACGTCGCACTAGAGCTGCACAATGGGCTATTGGCGACGGTCTGGGAAACATCCCGGAGGATGATCCGAAGACATGCCATCACAATTTTGATCCTCTGCGGAGGGGATGGCACCCCCGCTTCGGTAGCCCGACGACCTGCGAGCGAAGTCGAGCACTTTACGGTAGCACAGTTTAACGAGGACCAATACCGCACACCCTCGGTCCCTACGCAGACTGGTCCAAGTGGTCACCCACCCGCACACTGACCGCAGCCAGTGATGCTTGACTTCGGTGATCTGCTGGGAACCGTGTCTTAACGATCAGTCCACTGCGGGACACAGGTGATTTTTAAAGAAAAATTAATGTATCTAACAAAATAAACGAGTTGCACTAAATTTTAAGAGTTAAAAGGATAATTTTTTATTTTCGACTACTATAATCTCATTGATTCTAAGAAATTATTATAGTATTTTCTAATTGCATGAAAATTTTCTTTTTCACAAGAAATAATGCAAATTCAAAATAAAAAACTAACATTGTTTTAACTTTTAGAAAATTCGTAAGTTGAAAGTATAAAATCATTTGGATTGACAGTATGTCTCTTTACGATAAAAGTTAGTTTCACTGTATTAATTACTCATTTAATTCATTTAAGCAAACAAATTGAAACAAACAAAATTAAAAATAAATCAAAATAAAGAAATTTAATAATAAGAAATAATTGTTATTAGTATTGAAAGATTTTCTTTAAATTATTTATAACGTTAAAACGTTATTATTTTCCTTTAGTTTTCGGATATATTGCTTTATTAAAGTAATAACATTTAATCAAGCTAATAGACTGGATAACTGTCGTAACATCTTCTAATAAAAACGTAAAATAAAACATAATTTCTCAAAAAAGCTTATAAAAAAACAAAAAAAAATAAGGGTTTTGAAGTACTAAATAATTCTTAATTCCATTAATCAAACAAATTATTTCGATCTCAGTATAACAGGAGAAATTAAAATTTTTAATCTTTTTATTTTAATCCTCGGTTATATTTATCCAAATAAAGTAATAATATTTGATCAAAATAATCGTCTAACCTCAATAACTCTCAATCACACCTATAATTCAAAACCAAAATAAAACCTGATTTCTCAATAAAGTCGCAAATAAATTATAGATTTTTAAAAAAATTGAGTTTTAAGGGTTTTGAAGTACTAAATATCCTTAATCTTACATAATATTCTTAATCAACTAAATGTTCTTAATTAAATTAGTTA
Organism: Parasteatoda tepidariorum; assembly: GCF_043381705.1. Taxonomy (NCBI): domain Eukaryota; kingdom Metazoa; phylum Arthropoda; class Arachnida; order Araneae; family Theridiidae; genus Parasteatoda; species Parasteatoda tepidariorum. The sequence continues at coordinate 50,838,354 of NC_092206.1, forward strand.
TTTCGATCTCAGTATAATAATAGGAGAAATTGCAATTTTAAGCTGTTATATGTTTTAAATTTATTTATATCAGTAACAGAGGAGATACAAAATGATAAGAATCATTAAAAAAATAATTAAAGGTTTTAGAATACAAAATAATCCTTAACCCTTTCTGCACCAGCATCTTAGTTTTGAAGACATCGTTACTTTACTTTATATTTCACATTTTTAAGATTTTTAATGGTGCATGCAAGATTAGAAACACCTATCAAATATTCAAATTTGTCCAGTATAGGGCAGCACGTCTACAGCAGAGAACCTTCTAGCCATTTGCAGCTAAATGATAAATGTATTTTTTTAATAGTTTTCAAAATATTATTTTATATAATTCATTACAACTTAAAAATATTATTATTTCCATAATACAAATTAAAACTCTTTATGCCTAATTCACAGCACTTTTAACTAAAAAGGTAATCAGAAATTGAATGGCTAATGGCAACATAAATATTGTATGACAGCAGGCCTTAGAGCAGACGAAGTGTAGTTCTTTTGTTCTATACTTGTTCTATTAATGACCCAGCAGATTCAAATCCCTAGAAAACTTATGTTATGTTTTGTTCCATGTTCTCTTTCACTAGTTAAAGTAATAGTCTCAATCTTAGTATAATAATAGGTAAAATTACTATTTTAAATTGATTAATTTTTTTAAATATTCATGAAAATAATGGAGGCGATGATGCAAATTAATTACAAAAATGATTTAATTAGACAGAAAATACGAAATCTGAGAATGGAATAAATTATGTTTTGATTATAGAGTGAATAATTAATTTTTTGAATAAGAAATAATTCAACATCATGTATATTGAAAATAAATGAACAAAATACCTTTTTTTTCCATTATTAAAAATTTGATTAAAATACAAATTATTTTACTTCTATTTCGGACAAAGTAAACGATACTATATTCTTAGAATTTAACTTCAATTAAAAAAACTAATTTCATAATTACAAAATGTTTAAAAATTTTATATTTTTCAAACAATTGTTTTTCCCGCTAACATTAAAAAAAATTGTGCAATTTTATTAGCGTGTTTATACACATAGTAATTTTTAGAAAATAATAAGGAGACGAGCAGCATTATAATTTCAAAAAAATCATAATTTCATATTTTAGTATTTAGTTGATAATTATGTAATTTAGAAATAAGTTAAATTAATCCAATATATATTCAGAAAATTGTTCTGACAATGTTCCCCCCCCCCTCCGATAATATAAATAACAAAGAGAAAATAAATACTGTAGCACAAAACAATTTGATATTAGTTAGGAGCGGTTAACTGTCAGAAATATTACTAAAAAGAGAAGTTCATGTTAGTTACTAAAATTTTATATCTCCGACAAATATCTATATTTAAGAGCGATTGTATTTTTAAATATTTGCATTAGGAATATAGTTTGATGCTAACTTTTAGAAACAAATCAGAAATTTATTTAAAATATTTGAAAAAGTAAGCTATTTCAAAGTGTATCCATCCAGTCTGCTTCAAAATCCGCTAGCATAGCAAACAAAACAGCCAAGAGAAAGCCAGATTTTTATCAGCTGGTCGGATAAAACAGGATTCTGTCAATAGCAGAACAGATTCTCCCCAAAACAGATTTAAAACATCCACTCACGTCTGCAAGCGGCGGGCTTTCCCTCACAAAATGTAAACAAAAACTTCAGAAGAGAAAGTTAAAAATGAAAATACTCACAAGCATTTTCTCACTGTCAACCACCTCATGTCGCATGATGTTTTGTTTTAATCCAGAATGTTAACTTGGTTTATTTTTTGGAACGGTTAAGATAACACTTGCACACGTTCAACACAAACAAGCATACGACGATATAGAAGTTCGCTTAGTGTGAACTGGTAGCTTGCTCTGTGGCGATCGTGGAGGTTAGGAAAAGGAAAAGAATTGCTTTGGCGCGGTTGAATGTGGAACTCGCCAAATTCAACCCAAAACATTGGAGTTCGTACATATAAATAAATAGAGAGAATAGCTTAGAGATTCCGAAACTTTTAATAAAATCTTTCTGTGCTGTTTTTGTCACTTCAGAAACTGCTGTAATATCTAACTAAATCCATGTATGTACTGAAAGAAAATGTAAATAGAATTAAGAAATTAATATAAATATCAATGGACAGGATTTATTATAAATGATAGAATTTACATTATACAAAGAAATAAATTGTATGGGTATTAAGAAAAAACTTAGATCGAAATTAAAATAAACTTGTCAATATAAAATCATTGAAAGCACATTATAAAACATTATTATTATTATAATTGAAAAAAAAAAATAAAATTAGCATTAAAATGTATCTAAATTAATTATTATGAAATAAATAGAAAAATGACTGAATTTATTGTGTTCTCAAACTTGTAAAGCACTTTCATGAAGAAAAAAAATTCTTTTTCGGAAATTAAAAAGTAGGCAAACGTATAGAAACTTAATTATTTTTCTGGAAATATTAATTACATAATTATATTGTCATTATTTTGTTAGAAAAATTCATATAAATTCTAGAATGACGCCCACTAAATGTTTCTCATTCTGAATAATTTATTTTAAATGTTTCGAAAGTTATTGTAGAATATAATAAACATCAGTTCTTTATTTTCTTTAATTATTTATTTATTTATTTTTTTGTTAAAATTAAATAAAGAGGAATAATAGCACTTTTAAGTTCCACCTCCATCCAGGATCCGATCAAAAAGGATCTTAAAGAAAGACTTAGTAAGATATTTTTCAGCTGTGATTAATCATTATTAATTGCTTTCAATTAGTCCCTGATTATTGTTAGAATTATTTTTCAAAAAAAATATTGTTGTATAATGTTTTATAAATTAATGCTGTTAATTAGTTATAAATATTATTAGCATGGCATGTGATATTATCACTGTCATTGCCTAAACAAGCACCTTTATTTAAAGAAAACTATTGCTTTTAAATCTATAGTTTTTGTCTTAAAAAAGTTTAAAAAAATTTCTTCCATCGTAAGAAAAGCAAATTATTTGAAATTTTTTGACTCGTTTCCAAAATATGCGCATCATTAATTTTTATAAAATCATTTTAAAAATTCATAGTTGCAGTTTAAGGTGATATTTTCATTTAAGGAAAAAATAGACACATATATCTGCTTTTAAACCTAAATATTGGAACTAAGTCGAGTTCAATCGAAGTTAAATAAGATGGAAAAAATTTTCAAGTGCATTGTTTACTAAAATTAGAATAGAAAACACTTTAGGCGGGTGGAAAAAAATGAATATTTATTTCAATACTTTGAAGCAGCTATTGAAGAAGTTCACGAACAGGTCAATACCGCGTGTGATTTTGGCTTCCCAACGCCTCACTTTACCGCCCTATAGGGTTGTCGCAACTTTTTAACAGTGCGTTGGCGTTTAATTAGATCGCCAGTTCGTGTCAGAGTTGAGAAAAGAATTTTGAAGATCTTCCTTATTTTCGACATTGTGGAAAAATAAATTATGACACGATAGTCGTGACTGTGCGAGGGTTAAGTCTATTGTAAATGAAATCGTCCTGAATAATGACCTTCAGACGTTTGATTCCGTTTTAGATAGAATTTCGAGTAAAATGCATAAAATGATTTTTTTTTTCCTTCCCGGAGAAGAAATATGAACATTTTGCAATAAAAGATTTATTTATAAATTTTTTAATGGTTTGCCTTGATTTTGAGGGCACGTACATTTTTTTGCACAGTGCAACTATTCTTTTTCTGTTATGAAATTTTTTACACTATAAAGTCTTTATTTATACATTTATTATTTATTTTTATTATTTTTTTATTTTATTTTACTTATTTATTTGTTATTTTGTGAGGGTGTTTTGTAATTTTATTTTAGGGAATTTATTTATTTACTTACTAAGTTTTTTTTTTTTTTTTTTTTAAAGTATTTTAAGATTTATTTCATTTGATTTTTTTTTTTTTCAGAGCACTTTTTAGAATTTTTAGGTTTTCCTTTTCTTTCTTTATGTGGAAAAATAAATAATGACACGACAGTCGTGACTGTTCTAATGTTTGTGTGAAATCTATTGTAAATTAAATCTTTCAGAATAATGACCTTCAATCGTTGAATCTGTTATAGATAGAATTTCGAATAAAATGTGTGAAAAAAAATATAATTTTTTTTTCATTTCCTTCTGGCAAACAGAATATGGACATTTTGCAGTTAAATATTTATTTATAAATTTGTAACGACTTATGCCTAGATTTTGATAGCACATGCATTTTTTGCTTTGAACTTCTTTCTCTCATCATAAATTTTTTTTCCACAGTGTAAAAGCTCTTTTTTATTTGTGCGTGTGTGCTAGGATTTTAAGAGTATTTTTTTTTTTTTTTTCATTTTAGGGTGTTAATTTTTACTTACAGGAACTCTTTTTACGTTTTTGGATTTTTTGATTTGAAATCATATTTTAGACATAGTTTTTTAAAAATTTTTTGCTATTAATATCTCTTATGGTCTTGTTTAACCCATCCATTAATTTCTCTCCAACTTTACTTCACAATTTAATGAAAATTACAGCTTTATTTCTCTTGATACACGCATTTTAATACAATGGTTTGTAAATTTAGAAAGGAAATAATGTTTCAGATTGAAATTCTTATTAAATTTTTAAGAAAATTTTGTTCTATTAAGGTCATTTTTTTCTTCCCATTTTTGGGGTATTTTTATTTTACTATTTTTAAGGGCAATTTTATGAATTTAAATCAAAATTCTAATTAGGATATGGTAGTAATAAAAACAAATTCGCTCACTAGTCAAATTAAAACCTTCTTTTTAAACTCTTTTGGCGAGAATTTTATAAGCTCGAAAATCTTCCTAAAGTTTTCAAATATTGGAACAAAAATTAAAAAGTTTCATTTTTCATGAAATCTTTTTAATTATTAAAGTATTATTATTTTATATATCAAGCTTTTATAGAAAAGACTAGACTTTAAAAGAAAAGTTTTACAAAGGATCACGCAGCTTTTAAGTAGTAAAAAACTAAAGAAAAAGGCACCAATTTTATTAAATGGGTAATTTACAAAATGATATTGCAGCTTTACAAACTATTATTGTTACTTTATTTTCTCTCTAATTTCCATTCAGTTAGTACTTTTGCTATGCGATTGATTTTGTGACTTTATAAAGTACTAATTTCTAGAGTGTTTCGGTAATGAATGATTAAAATATATCATTTCTAATGTCATACTTTACATTTAAAATGTGCTTTAACTGTAAAAATATATATTCGCATTGAAGGAGAAAAAAAACTGCATAATACTGTAACGCGAATTTCCCGATTTTAAAGTAATGTAACCAATTTTTCGACATAAAATCTATAAAATACACGAAAAACATGTACCCTTTTATTTATTTTTTTAATTTTGCAATAAAATTCTTTTTAGTTTTTAAACTATTAAATACAAAGTTTGTTGTTCGGATTGGTTGTTTAAAATACTTCGGATTCGATTCGTGTAATTTTCCAGAGGACAATATTCAAATTTTGAAAAATAATAATTATGTACATGTACGTCATATTTTTCACATTATAAAAGTAACATATAATTACATTAGCTGTATGCCAGCTCTTCGTACTGGGTAACCAAAAAGTAAATAATCAATAAATCGATATTAATCAATACTGCGAGTAAAACATAAAACGTGCTTGGGATAGCCCTGTTGGTAAGGCATTGGGACCATGTCCAAGACATTATTAGTTCGATCCCCACCGGTCGAAGACTTGCCGAGTAGTAAATAGTGACTAGTGCGCATTGAATCTATAGGGTCACAAACTCCACCATATTCCCAGAACAAATCAATACCTGGTACTGAATGGGATATTGATTGTTCTCTGATTTAGGTCAAAATTACAAAATGTGGATGAATGAATGGGTCAGCCCCTTAAACGGGCTGTGACGTATGTGTGACTAAAGTCCTATTATTGGCTGTAGATGGTGCCACAGAGAAACAAGAAACGCATCCTCTACCTTAAATTCGCTTGGTTTTACCAAGCCGGCTTGTTTCTGGCATTGGCAAATGGCATTAGAAACAACAACAAAACTCGAAACTAAAAAGTATCCAACTCAATAATTTTTTTTTAATAATTCCTTCTTTAACATATATTTATATTTTTTAATTTTTTTATAATTTAATTCACGCTAATTCCCTACTATATAATAAATCACGCTTTAAATTCTAACTCTCCAAAGGAGAATTCAATTATACTCAGTACAGCGTAGCACCGAAAATATCGTTATCGTTCGCATCATAATTATTCTTATTTCAATTATTGATTTCGAACACGTTTCAAAAACTTCACCATTAACATAATAAGCGCTTGGTTTCAGTTAACTTTCAAATTACTATTTGTTAACGTTGCTTTCTCGCGTCATCCGCATTTTTTTTTCCTACTCGAAATTACCTGAGAAAAAAAATACTTATAAAAGAATTTACAATAAACTCCCAGTGTAATCCTTCTTCATTAAATAGAGTTACGAGCCAGCTAACAACACCAATGATCTCTTTTTTAAAAAAATTGAAAAAAGGACAAATAAAACTGACTCGAATGCAGCTTAATTTAATGCTTACTTAATGCAATGCTTACTTAATGCACGTTCTTCCAAACGTACCTATTGAAATTTTTGCACGATTATAGGGATCGGGGGCAGAAATTGCTCTCTGCACCAGCTGCCTAAATTTCAGAACTCTAGCACAAACGGTTCTGTGGAGTTACAAGAGAAACACCGATCACATAGCCAAGCTCTTTCTATTATTTGTATTAAAAGCCCAGGGAGCAGAATTTACTGAGTAAATCTTCAACACTATCTTCATAAACCCAAATTTGTCTACGACCCCCGTATAATCAGACAGAGGTTATTATTGTGAAAGTTTCATCCAACAGGTATGTCACAAAATTTGCAAAGATATTTTAAAACTATACATAAAATATTTGTCCGCTAAACTTAATTTAAATGAACTTAATTTTAATGAATAGATATTAAAAAAAAGATGAAAAACAGTATAAGTCTGTAAAAAATTAACAGTAAAGAAAAGTTTTTTCACTTTTTTTTTCTTTGGGGTATTCTTCCATCTCAGCTTTATAATTTAGATCAAAAACAAGTTTAGATATGTTTTAAAAAGGAATCAGCGATTTTTTTTCCCTGTTTTTCGTAATAATCTGAGATGAAAAATAATCTGCATATGCTGTGATAATCTGCAGAGCCCACTGCTGAGCTGGTAGGTTCTCCTACCAGGTACATAACATAAATTGATTGTTGCTTAATTGTAGTTTCAATTACGGTTTTCTAACCGTAATTATTCTCATGCAAAAGATAAAGAATTTATTTTATACATTTTATAAGTCCCACCTTTTTGTTCTCAATAGCTCATTTCGCTTCTTTGTTATTCGCAATACCACTCTCAAATACATTTATTTCGCTATAGCAGAGCAGACGGAAAGTGCAAAAAAACATCTTTCGCAGGTTATAGAATAACGTAAGCTTTTCCACTCTGAATAAACTTTCGTAAGAAAGTCTCCGATAAAAGCAGTTTCGCTATTACATATATAAAATATAATATTAAGTTAGAAACTATATTTCACTTTCTGAAGTTACTTATATTGCCCCAAAAGTTTAAATTCTAAAACCTAGCTTAAAAATTTTTCTACTAAGTTTACTTATTTTCCTTTCAGTTCTTCCATTTTTATAAAGATTACATTTTTCTCAAAAAATAATTTATTTCAATTTTTGAAATAGCTAATCGTCTTTCTTATTGTTTTATTTCATTTTCTTTGAAAAATATTATTGTATTTTAAATAAATATTTCAACTCCTTCAGACCTGGTATCAGTGGTTAGAAGAGCTACATTATGTTTGTAGTTTAGTACAACTACTTTGTTACAAATGAAGTTTATCTACAACTACTCTTTTTTAAAAAATATCGTGATTACTAACTACTTTGGAATTTAGTAACTACTTTAAGGAACTTTGGGAGAAACCTTAATTTACACCCATATTCAAAATGGTCTTAAAAAAGAAATTGGCTTACATTATGTTTAAATAAGGGAATCGATGGTCTTCACAAAATGTCTGGACAGACATTTTGTGAAAGGTTTTTGTAAAATTGTGAAAAAACTACTCATAATTTGTGAATATAAAATAAGCGTTAAGTCACATTCCTTCTACCTTAGACAAAAGCAGGACCAGGGTCCTGCTTTTGTGAATTTGTGCACATAGGGTCCTATTATTGCAAAAATTGCTAAAAATCTTTTCAAGAAGTTTTTAAATTTTAAATAGATACAACATTATGCTCAACAATTGTTGCTACTAAATTGGAGATGCAACATACAATTATTTGGTATTTAGCCTATACTGCTCAACGCAGAATATTCATTTCGGACGAATAATGGAAACAATATCACTCACATTTTTATTAATTTCAATTGACGTATTTTAAATTACACAACTTAGTTATGTATCACTTTTAATGTGTAACGTATTAAACAATTCTTAAAATTTATAATATTTTGTTTAAAAAATTGGCGGAAATTAATTTTTATTTACATAATATTCCATTAATTAATTTTATGAATAAATATAAGTTGATCAATTATTTACTTACGAAAAAACAAAATTATCATTTAATATCAATAAGAATGGGCACACGATGTTTGTAAAAGTAGAAATATTTTCTTAGAATTCTACATTTGGAATTTAAACCTAGGGAAATTTGGAGAACTTAGTTCTTTTCGAATCATCTTTCTTTTTTTCTTCCCGGGAAGGGTTTATTAGATTAACAAAACAATAATGAAGATAAACAAATTTGTGAAGGCCCCGATTAAAAGATAAATTATTTTGTGAAGGGTCCATTTTTAGGGAAAGATATTTCGTGAAGGGTTCGTTAACGGACCCAAATTTCTTCTAAACAGACCCCTGGGAATAATTAAGAAATATTTCTTCATGTTTACGTGAGCCAGCTTGTTACTCCAAAACATATTTTTCGTATTTGTTCATGTGGGTCATTCTCACAAAAAGGTGATTTTTTAAGTCCCTTAGTAATAAATATTAGGAAATACAGCATATTTCTTAATATTTTTCTTCATCATTTTTCGTAAAGTTCTAACTAACAAATCATATGCATTTCTGCTAAATGTATTTAATATTCATTCTTATTTTTTAATAAACATAACTTCAAAATCCCCTCCGTGGACGTAACTACGTCTGTGACACAAAATAATTTTTAATGGCTATTAAACAATTTAAATGTTGTTTTAATGATTTTTGTAGTTTTACCTAGTTAAATGTTTATAGTAACTTTCTATTTAATATTTTTTTGAAATTTTTTTTTTTTATAAAGTAAATGACTGGTAAACTTTGTCCATCAAAAATGAAATCTCCCTCCGTGGACAATTAATATAGTTCGGTAAATATGCAATAAAGGACAGCATATGCGAAATCCCTATAAGACAGCAGCTGGGAAAGGTAACCATTCCATTTTCTATTGTTAACTATCAGTTGTTTTTGTTCTCTTTGCTGTCAGTTTTGGATTGTTGTGTTCAACTGGGGTTTGGCAAAGTTCTCACCGTATAATCCGTGGACATCATAAAGAAGGTAAAAGAAAATTATTTTATTTTTGATAGATGAGTTTTAGATTGCAAAAATAGCATATTTAATAAAAAGAACTGCCCCATTTTTGTAACTTTAAAATAAAAAATCAGTAAAAATCAAGAGCTAGTTTTTGTCTCCTCCGTGGACATGACAATTCCACGGAGAAGACACAGTCAATGGAAGAGACAATGTATTAGATAGCCATAATACAATTTTAATAATTAAAAAACTATTTTCTCTTAATTGATATTTTTTAAAATGGAACAAATGTGTTAATTTGTTTGTATTTTTAAAGAAAATCAATTACGTTTAACTTTTTCTTATCGGAGAAGTAAATATTGGCAATTTTTCTAAATAATTTCTGTGATGTTTAACATTTTTTTTCTCTTCAAATTTTAGGAAAAAAATGGCAAAACCAAAATGTAAAAAAAGAAAGCAATCAAATGTTCAAATGCAAAAGAGAAGGGAACAGAAAAAACTTAGTATGAGACAAGCTAGACAGAAATTAAAAGAAAACCCTATATTGTTTGAAGAAAGTAAAAAAAAAAAAGAAAGAGCAAGAAACTTTAAAATCTGTATCAGAAAAAGATTTAACAGAAAAATCGTGATTAAATGTACTTAAATTTCTAGAAATTGATAGAGCAAGCCGTTTGTGCCCAGGGAAAAAAGAAACAATAACAAGAAGAAAAGAGAAAAAACAAAAACGTCATTTGGATGACACTTTGTTTAACTTGCATAAAATGTGCATAAAGGAGTACCCTCAACACTCAACTTTCATGTGGAGTCTGAATTTTTATTTCAATAGTCTTTACATTTTAATTTATTAATATTCAGTAAGAGTTACTTAAAAAATTGTACACTTTTAAAAATTGATGTTTCCTTTCATAGCAGCATGATTAATCGGAAGTAGCTCCATCTCTAATAATGAAATATTTTATTATTTACTTATTAATGTTAAACTCATATCAGTTGTACCCAATAATTAATGAATTAGTCTTCATTGACATTTTATATTTTATAACATAAAATGTCTCCTCCGTTGACTATTACATCTCCTCCGTGGACAAGGCAGAATTTAAAATATTTTAAATCTTGTAAAAAATAAAATACAAAACTTGATCATTATTATAAGGACATATAACAAAAATAAATAAAGGCATTTATGTAATTTTTATCACTTTTTTAATTACTTTAATTTTAGAAAATTTTTCAGTCTATTTATACCTTTTCAGTGAGAATGACCCATGTAACCTTCAACTTTTTATGCCTTTTTCGACAACGAATATTTAATTTAAGAACTGCGAAATTATCGAATACTTACAATTTTGTTAAGTGTTAAATGCTTTTTCATTTTTCTCTAAGAAATCAGGTACATCAAAAATGCAAATCCTTTGAAATAACATTAATATTTCACAAGTGCGCATTCGTATGTGAAAATATGGTTGTTTTTTAAAGTAATAAACAAACAAAACCAAATATAATAAAATAAATTAAAAATAAATTAATAAAAAAAGTAAAAAGGGCTCACGATACAAACTTTAAAAGAAAGTTTTGAGATTTAGTTTTTGTTTTAACCATTGAAATTATCAGCAAATGCATTAATAAAGCAAACGTCTCAGTAACGTAGCTTGTGATCTTTTTTTCCTCAGAATATGAGAGTTCTCTAGAATCATATACACATTTTCCTGGTACTTCGGCAGCAGACGACTACAAGCAAATATACCGGTTGTGTTTTACGAAAGAGCCATTCCTTCCTCTAAACTTACCTCTTTGGCGATCATCATTTGGCATATAATGGGACGAAAAAGAGTGCCAATCTAGTAGGTAATAAAACCTAGACTTAGTTGAGAGTATTGTGATTGATCATCCCCATTCCCATGAAAAGGGGGAAGCAGAGACATTCGGTGAAACACCCCTGACACGGAAAAGGTTACCCAAAAAAATTTATTATCTATTTTACGTAATAGCTAGTTAAAATATTAGTTATTCGTGATTTTAAATACGTAATTTCTGCTAACGCTCAACTGCAGCCACAGGGTCAGTTTCATTGCATCCATTGACAGAACCGTGAAGATTTGCATCCATAAATTCGAAAAATTAGTTGTGTTAGAACAGTTGTTTCTTTTCTGAACTAACATTATAAGTAGTTGCCTGGAATCGCTACAAACTACTGTTTTTTCAGGGTGCGTAGCGTTTTTAAAAAGTGCTTATTTTCGATTTTCGTTTTATAAAAGCCCTTAAAGGTGCTTCTTTCATTGGGTGTTTTTAAAAAGTGCTTAATTTTCCCTTTTCCAAAATGAGATTTTTCCTTTACCGTGTTGATTTTCGCTACGAATTATGCATAAAGACACTGTTCACAATGTTCTATTCAACGTTTTCACAATCCCAATCTATTTCGGCCATTGAAATCGGCCATTTTGAATCATGTAAAACGCCATTCGATTTACATGATTCAAAAATTTTGACAGTTGCAAAAAAAAAAAATACTAAATTTTTTTTTTTTGACATGACGATTAAAACCAGATAAAACCGTCAATTGTCAAAAACTTTCCAGTGCTTGAAAAGTGCTTAAAAGGTGCTTATTTTTTGATAAATAATTTGGCTACGCACCCTGTTTTTCCGTATCGCACTACATTACTTAAAAATAAAAAATAAAAAAAGAATAAACTACACTACAAACTTCGAAAAAAAGTAGCAACTACAGTGGTTTCACTAGTGAGCTACTTCCGATCACTATCCGTATCCGGTGTACTAAACAACGACTTTAAATGTATAACAAAATCACAAGCTTTTTATTTTATTTAATTTTCATTGATATTGTATTTTAACCCTTTATAAGACAGTGGATACTTATCACAAACTTCATTAATTTTTAAATGCCAATTTTGCATTTTTTTTTAAAAACTATTTTCTCATCTCTAATTTGAATGGCCATTTGCCGATAATATCAGAAAATTTAAAAATACAATTCCAATGAATGATTTTGATGACATAAATATGTGTCGTTTAAATATTACACGGCACACATTTATGTCATCAATATGTGCCGTTTAAATATTACACAAGCACTTAAAGAAGGAGGGATCTCATTTTTCTTAATTTGGAAAATGTAACAAAGTAACTTTTAAAAAAGTGCATTTTGAAAATTTTCAAATTTGAAAAGAAATTTAAATTTACTGCAAGAAAAAAGTGGTAAAATTTTTTTCGAAAAGTTTCAGAGATCAACCGTTTGATTACAGAAGAAAAACACAAAATATTCGTAAAGAATTTTATAACCTTCTTTAAACAGCCGAGCCAATTTTAAGTTTACGATTACCAATGTTCAACTCCGTAGCCTTGTAACTTTCAACCCAATCCAGAAGACCAGGGTACTACCAAAATAGCAATAAAATGTTATAAGGGTGTTTTAGAGCATTTCCAGTTTTTATCAGAAGTCCTGTAACTTCTTAAAAAAAATCTAGAAACTTAAAAGTTTGCGAGTAACGAACAACTTTCAATCCAATTATTTCAAAATTCCAAATAAAAGGATTTAAATAAAAATGTACTAAAACAAACAGATTTATACACATAATGAATACGATACATATAAGCCTACCTTCCTTTCGTTATACACTGAATTAGTACAGTACCAATAAGCCGCCTTCCACCATACACAGAATGAGTACACCACCAATAAACCACCTTTCTTCATACACATAATGAGTACAGCACCAATAAGCTGATTTTTTCTACCTTAATACATTCACAGAATGAACAAAGCACCAATAAGCCGCCTTTCTTCCTTTGTACATTCATAGCATGAGTATAGTACAATACCAATACGTATTTTTTGCCTTATACACAGCATGAGCACAATACCAAAAAGCCTTCCTATCTTTATACCCAATACGAATACAATACTAATTTTCCTTTGCCCTGCTTTTTTTTTCTACGAAATTTAATTTCAAAAATAATTTGTATTGAAGAAATAAATTCATTTTATTTCGTAATTGAATCTAAACGCTAGATTTCAGAAGCAAAATATTTCGATTTATTGGAAAACTTTATTATGAGCCATGAATGTATGTATGAACCATCGTGACCTGATTTATTCTGCAATGAAGAATTTTCTTTAAAATGAGCAAAAATTTGCTCTTTGAGATTTGAATGGTATGCGTCATTTCCTGTCCTTTAATCTCACCGTTGCCAGCACTCTTTCATTAATTTCTTGAAAATGAGCGAAAGAGATTTCGCTTTGGAAGTGAACTTGAAGGGCAGAATTATTCGCCGAAGCATGTATTTCTTAATTATGCATGCTAAGAATTTTCTAGCAACTCCTCCTAAATATGATCCTTAGAATTTTCAAGATTAAATTTCTAAAGACACTAATACCGGAACCATGAAATCATTAATAAGTGATAATTTTATATAATTAAATAAGGTCTACGTTTTTCGTTGTTTTGATAAAAATACATAAAATACTTTATGCGTCTAAAGGGAGCGTTTAGAAAATATTTTATATCACAATTTTACGGTAAATATAATTAACCAGACATTGTAACTACTATAAGAATAAAAAGATTATAAATGATGGTTTGGACATATCCTAAGATTAGACTGGGAAAGAAATGTCGAAACATTATTAGACGAAATCCAGAAGGGTCATTATCTAGAGAAAGGTCTAGAACTAGATGAAAGGAACAAATTGACATGGACCAGAAATTAACTAAAATTACCAATTACGAAATTAAGGTGACTAACAAAAAGGAATAATCCAAAATCTTAAAGGAGCTAGGGCTCTGTAATTGCTGTAAGGACATGATGATGAAGATTCTTACATAAAAATAAAAAAAATTTAAAGTTAAACAATTAAATTTCAATAAGATAAATATTTAATAATTAAATTCTAAAAAAATACACACGCTAGAAACTTAGTATTTTAGACATAGCTCAGAAAGCCCATTTAAGATAATGGACATATAGGGAAATCTATTAAGTTATAGAAGTGCTCATTTTATATAGAGTTGACCACCTGCATAAGTTGATGACCCGCCTATGTTGATCTTAATAAACAAGTACATATCCCGAAAATGTACTTGGAAAGAAATTTTGTGAAAGGCGAAGAACCAGGTGGGTCATGATCTTTAGAAATGCTAGAATTAGATAGAAAGAACAAATTGAAAAGGACCTGAAATTAATTAAAATTAACAATTAGAAAAAAAAGGCGACTAACAGAAAATAATGGCCCAAAATCTTAAAGAGGAGCTGGGGAATTGTAATTGGTGTAAGGACAGGCTAATAAAGATTTTTATATCTAAGAAATCAATCTAAAGTTAAACAATTAAATCTCCCCAAGTTTAAGTTAAATATTTAACAATTACATTCTAAAAAATACAACGCGGGAAACTTAGTATTTTAGACATAGTTTAGAAAGTGAATTTAGAATAACGAACATATAGTGAAACCTATTAAGTTACAGAACTGCTCACTTTATACAGAGTTGACCGCCTCCTTAAGTTGATCACCCGTCTAAGTTGATCGCAATCATCAAGAACCAAATTGGTAAACAAGATTAAATTTCCCTTTTATAAGTTGACTGCATGTCTAAGATCATCAAATAATTGACCCTCAAGTGGTCAGCTTACACAAGTTTCGCTGCAACTTGAAATGCTTCAGTGAAAAAGAATGACATAGCTCTAAATGTGCTCCAATAAAACTGAATGTAACACAATGAATTCAAATACATTTTTAATACCTCTTGAAATAAGAGCGAAACAAATCTCGTAATGTATTTACAAATTTTTGAAGTGACCGCAATGAGGAGTTGAAAACTCACCGCAACTCACCTATAGTTTGTCTAAAGTAAGAACTCCCCTAACCATTCGTCTGACCCGTGCATTGTGTTAGCCGTAGAGTGAAGAGAAACTACCCTGTCTGAAATGCGCCATTCTTGTTTCCATAACAGCAGACAGGGCAACAACCCCGTTATTTTTGGTAGTGTTTTTAAATTACATTAGTAGAATCATAAGCCGATAGATTTTAACAGGCTTTATTTATTAGAGTATGGTGTAAACAGAGGTCTCACCCACTCTCCCAGCTGGAGGGGAGTGGACTACTATCAAGACAGTAGTGGCGAAGCTTAGGTTGTCATTATCGTGCAGCAAAAACAATCGCTCCTGCATTTTATACAAACAGAAAATGAGGTAAAAAGGCTCAGTCTTCGCATACCTTGTAACCCTACGCATTATGGAAAATCGTTTAATGCTTCCTAATATGGAAGTGAAAGAAGGAAAGATTTTAAAAATAACTCCTTTGAAATATAAATCTAATTATTATTCATTGGTATGTTTTCAGCCTTGAAGTTCCGAAATAGGATATCTCTACACCTATTCTTTACCAAAGACATTTTATGAAAAGAGTTTCAATGCTTTTATAAATACAAAAGTATTTATAATTTTTGTATTACATCCCCCCCCAAAAAAAAATTGGTATGTCAAAATAAAAAAATTTAGAATATTTAAATTTTTAAAATTTAGGTTGGTAAGACTGTTCCTTTTCCCTACTACAAATAACATCTTTTCAATTATGTGTAAAAAAAAAAAAAAAAAATCANAAAAAAACAATTATTTACAATGACAAAAATGAAAACATGATAATGCAATTTATCTGTTTAGTCAACTAAACAGAAAGAAAAATGATACATATTTGTAACTATTCTACTAACATACATACATGTAACTATTCTACTAAAATTCTTGAAAAAATTTCAGAAGCTAATTACAAAATAAATAAAACAGAATATTTTAAGTAAACAAAATTTTGAAATAGTACATGTATCAAAGCTTAGGAAATATCACAGTTCACAAATGTTGAAATTAAATCATGAATAGTGTCCAATGGAAAAGAAAAGAAAATTTTTTCTACTTTCTTCAATGGAAGAAGAAAACTCTATATTTTTGAGAGATCCGAATCGTGTGTGGGGGTGTTTACCTCAGCATCATTTGGATGTGAGGGCGAGGAAAGTTGAACTTTTTTTTTCTCAACAAGGTGAGAAAAATTTTATAAGCTGTTTTTGTATTGACTAGTCTGGATCTCTCAATATAACTGTGCTTCATGAAGTATGGTGTAAACAGAAGTCTCACCCACCCTCCCAGCTGGAGGGGGGTGGACTAATATCAAGACAGTAGTGGCGAAGCTTAGGTTGTCAACATCGTACAGCAAAAACAATCGCTCCTGCATTTTATACAAACAGAAAATGAGGTAAAAAGGCTCAGCCTTCGCATACCTTGTAACCCTACGCATTATGGAAAATCATTTAATGCTTCCTAATATGGAAGTGCAAGAAGGAAAGATTCTAAAAATAACTCCTTTGAAATATAAATCTAATTACTACTCATTGGTACGTTTTCAGCCTTGAAGTTCCAAAATAGAATATCTCTACACCTATTCTTTACCACAGACATTTAATGAAAAGAATTTTAATGCTTTTATTAAAGTACGTATTTATAATTCTTATATTACATATATATAAAGCATAACATATTTTTCACTTTTTATGATATTTTGGAATATCTTGGCTTCCTTTACTTGCTGTCTATCTACAAATTTAATCAGTTAACTTTAATCTTTTAAAGATGTCAAATTTCTCTGCCTCAAAACTGTATTTAAAATGTAAATACGTCGTCTAAATCGTTTAAGAATCTATCAAAAGTCATTTAATATTGTGACGAACTGCTTCTTTATTCAAATGAGGTACCTTGTCTTTTGCCTAACATGAAATTAATTATCGATCTTTCAAACTTTAAATGAATTTATAATAAGGAGGGGAAGAGGAAAAAAGACATTCAAATAAACCATTAAGAGTGATAGTTTACATCGAAATTTTTCAGCGTTGTAATTATTTTTGCATGGTTTGTATTATTGACGTTGTTTGTATGTATTTATTTTAATTTTATGCCAGTAAAAAGTTTCAGTAATATTTTTAAAAGATATTATTATAAAAAGATATTGAAAATAAATACCAGTCGTTATTTTAATTTAAAATTTCTTGCAGACCTAACAAAATCAGTTTAAAATGAAGGGCATTATATGTATTATAACGACATGAAATTTTTTTTTCTTTGACGTATACATTTCTTAGAATACGTATTTATAAATTTGAAAATAGTAAACAATGCTTTATTCATCACTTTTATGATTTTAGCAATGTCACTAATTAATAATTTTTCCGATATTTCTTTAGTTTGGTACCTTTTTTAAATTTTTCCTTACTTTAAATTTCTTACATAACACCGCAATTGTCGCTGTTTTTGTCGAATCATTTTGTTTTGCTGCTAGGAAATAAAAATGATAAGGCTTCAAACGTGAAATCGCAAAAAATGTATTTAAAAAATATAAGGAATGTACAATGGATGAAAAAAAAATTTGAATATTCAGTAATTGCTAGATAGTTATTGACTGCCAAACTTGCAGTGGAAAATATTATGCGGGACGTTCTGCAGCTCAAAAAAATGCAGTTAGAAAGTTGAAATTTTTATATTGAAGGATTAAATTAATTTTTGTATGCGACGTATTTCTTCCCCTCTAACATTTCAATTTTAACAAGATGAACTATCTTTAACTAAAGTTATTGCACCTTTAAATGCATTTCTTGCGAAATTTTTTCACCCTTATGCTATTGCAGAATGGTTAGTGTAGAATAATGTAGATATATATGGCAGCATTTTATCTAGAACTTGTAAAGTTTATTAATTGCGTATAAGCTGAAAATACATAGAACCCATAATTTTAGACAAAAACACAAAGTGATCAAGGAAAAATTTAAAAAAAAGAAAGAAATAGAAATAAAAAATTATTAAGATTTTTTTCAAAAAATATAAGAAAGTTTATTAAAATTAGAAAATTTAACAACGAAACGATATAATCTCGTCACCACCTGACGCGATTATGTCCGCAAAAATAATGCCTTCTAATATTGTATTATTATAATGTGAGAAGCATTAAAGAAAAAAAAAAAAAAAAAAAGAGTGGCTGATTCCATAAAAATAATACAACTGCGATATTTTGTGGTATTTTTATTATAAAATCACCTTTACTAATTTATCACTTTTTTTCTTCTTCTTTGGTGCTCCTCACACTATTGTAATAATATATTTTGCTTTAGCTATATTATTTTAATGTTAAAAAACGCTTTTTTTGCAGATATAAATCTGTGTGAGCTAATGGCGAGATTATATCTCTCTGTTGTAAAAATTCTCATTTAGTAATTTTTTTAAATAATTTTTTTTTCCTCTTTCAAATCCCCCCTCCCCCCTCTTTTATAATTCGTTCCTTGTTTTGTTTTTTTATGTTTTATCCTTGTATTATGTTTTATTTTGTGGGTCAAAATGATCCCACTACGGGCATCTGAGCAATTTTTCGATGGTGGTATTCCGAAAATTAAAGTGTCTAAAATTTTCTTCATCTTATTTAAGTAAGTGCTCGCTTAAATAAATCTCAACAAACCTATAAACCCCTTTTAACCTTCTAAATTTTTTTTTGTAAACATTGATTCACATGACGTTTCTAAAATAGATTTTTGTCATTCTTTTATAAATTTGTCTTAATAAAATGTATATAAATCTGTAAAATGCAAATGCTTTTCCCTCCTTTTTTTCAATAAAAGATATTACATTTCACCCTAATGAAAAATTTCTCTAAAAAGAAAAATTAAAAAGTCTAGCTGTTAATCATAATGCTCAATATGAAGAGGAAAAGCCTAAAGCTGTGTTTATTATATACATTGTTCAAAAACGCAAGACATTCTCAACATTCATTGCCGTTTATATAATTACGTAAACAGTTAAATGACAGTAACGAAATAAGCTGCACTAAAATAAATCTTAAAACTGTTTAAATAAGAAACACTCTTAAAAGAAATGTATTTTTCTCTTTACTTCCATTCTCTACATGAATTGATGCAGTTAATTATATCTCATGTATGACAAAAGAATATTTCTCTTTCCCCCAATTTTTGGCCAAGTGAAAATCAATTCATCAAAATATGAAAAAAATCAAAAAAGAAAAGAAAAAAAAAACTCTCTACAAAATTTTATTAACTGAAGAAAAGAAATTGAGCGAAAATTCATTTAAAATATAATTAGAACGTCTCATTTACGTAATTATCCATAAGATCTTATCAGATCGATTTAATTTGAATTAATCTCTCGAAATGAAATAAATTTATTTTAACCCTAATCCATATCAATTAAAATGAATGGACGCAGAAAAAGAATTTAAAAAGGAAAAGTAAATAAGAAAAACTGCTAAATAAGATAAGTTGGGTCAAGAATTCGGCGGGAAGGGGGTTGACAGTGACTGATCGCTTATTTTACAGATTGCAGAATTTGACAACTGAAGCCTAATAATTCTTTAAAGCATCCCGTAAAACAACAGCCAAACCTGGTGGATCGTCTGCTTCATTGTCGAATCTTCTGTGTTTTCCTGATGGGTAATACATTCGTCGGAATTTTAAATCACGAAGTACAGCTAGATGTTTGTCTTTAGAAGTTAGAATCTGTCGTAGAATACCTCCTTGGTGTACAAATACCGATGGAAAGAATAAAGAAAAGGAGACAAGAAATAACAAAATGGCCGCCCACTTCTTTCATGTATGCCACCCGTCAAATCCAGATGTGAAAAAATAAATTTACCGAAAACTGTGGAACTGTGACCTCAGAAGATCATAAATTGCGAGGACGATGGAAGAGAAAGCTGAAAGAATAAATTTAAAAATGAAAGTTTTGAGTTAAGGAAAGAATTTTTCTTTTCACTTATCTCGGATAAAATCTGAGAACAGAGTCTATTTATCCCAGTAAAATCTAAACGCATTTCTGAAGTAAATATTCTTTCTTTCATCTAACGCGTTCTGGTTTCGTATTATGCACGAAAACGTTTTTTTCTGTTCGATTTTTTTTTCCAAGAAAAAAAAATCGAACCTCCAGGGATTAACAATTTGCAATCTTTTTTTTCCAATCAGATGGAATTGAAAGCTTCGAAACTTAATTTAATATGAAAAAATAAAAATGTATCTAAAAAATGTTATTTGCATTTGGATTTGGATTTTATTCCATTTGAAATTGTTCATAATTTTAAGAAACATTGTTGAATTATTTAAACGCAGTACAAAGCATGCTTTTAATTTTTAAATAACAAAAACCGAGCTCAGAATTCGATCTCTCCAAGACTCTCTGAGTGATATCAATCAAAGAACTTTAAGTTTATTTAAATGAAAGAGTTGATAAATTAAAGATTCAAATGAGATAGATTTAAATTTTAAAGTCATAAAAAAAATCGTACCTCCAGGGTTTAACTATTCAAAATCTTTTATCAGTCTGTGGAAATTGAAAACTTAGAAACTTAATTTAATATGTAGAAAAATAAATTAAAAATATATCTGAGAGATATTATCAGCAAGAATGTTATTTCATTTAAAATTGAATTAGAAGTCCAAAGAATACGTGTTCGTGCTCAGTCTTGCTTGGAACTTTCATTTTATATTTCTGTTAGTACAACAGCGCCCTCTTCCGAGGAGCACTTTAATTAGTCAGTTGAAAATTAATTCTCCTGCTAACCAGTCATCATGGCTGCACGATTGTTAATGGAGCTTACTATGGTGTAAGCTATTTGTAAATATGCATCTATTTATTAATTAAAAATTCCATAGCCATAGTGATTACTATATTTGTCTTCAATTTGTAATAAACTAATGCTAAACCAACCCTTTCATGCAAAACAAATACGTTTAATTTTAATGTAGCAATGTAATGTAGTAATTGAATGATAACCAAATTCATAATGGGATACCTGCAAGTGACGTAGCATTGGTATCTCGATCCTTATTGATTGTTGAAACGTGGCATTTGTTTTCATTAGCAACTGTTCTTTCCATTCTATTTCGAGTAAGCCAAGCTTATCAAGTATCAATTCCCTTAAGTGACACAGCCTATATTCTTTCACGAAGATTTCAATTCTACCACTATATATTTACACAAAAACAGGCATGAAACCATGAAGAACATAAACAAACTTATTATGCATCGAAGTTGCCAGGTACACAAAACCAAAATATATCACGGTTACGATCAAATACATAAAAAAATAATAAATTTAAATTAAATAATAAGAGAAGTAGACTGTAAATAATTATAATTCAACAAATTCGGAGTGCTATACAGCTCTGTGTTTAATTTTCTTATTGCTTATTAACATTTCTTGACCATAGATGGCGCCACTGGAAAACAAGAACAATCGCACCCCTTCTGCCTAAACAGGCATACGTCATCAACAACAAAGCTAATTAACATTTTAAGTTATGTAGAGAAACTTAGCTCAACTTTAATACTCCATATTGCTGATAAAGATTAGCTGACGTCATAGGTCACATGCGTGGGTATTGGTTGTCTTCTCTTTGGAATGCAAGTACCCAATTCAATCTCTCCGAGACTTTCTAATTGATGTAAGGCGTANGACAAAAAATGTCCAAAAATGCAAAAAAATGTAAATGTCATCAAAATCCGGGCCTTAGTCATAAATAATGTGCCTAAGATATATAGTAAAATGCATACCGGTATGCTGGCAATATCCTATTGCTAAACCAAATGAACTTCAGAATATCAAAACAACATTAAGCCATTTTAGTTGTCTTCCATTTTTTCCCTCCAAAAAACTTTGCTCATATTGAAGAATAACTTTATACCTACTAAGCCAAAATAAATATATTCAGTTTAAAACTGATAAACGAATCTGTACAGATTTGAAATATTTTGTCTATTTCTTTTGACAAACTGTTCTAAATGTACTTAAAAATAATTAAAATATGGTAAAGTAATAAATCATCGTTGTATTGTTGGAATTTCGAATTAGATGAATAAATGTATACCCTTTTACTGTTTTAACACTTTCTTTGTATGAGTTTAATTAGTTACTAAAAGTTGGTACAGAAAACCATTATTCATTGATATTATTAATAGTTATAATGCAATTATAGTAGTTAGTTTTATTAAACACTAAAATAAACGTAAATAAAACGAGTTTTTTACGAATTTACTTACTTTAGTTTTACTTATATTTGATATCCATTTTTTTCTATAATTTGTTTTTCTATAATTTGTTTCTTTTTTTTGTTGTTAATTTGTTTTTCTATAATTTGTTCTATAATAAGTTTTACGTAAATTTTAAGTTTTTCATGCGTATAATTGCCGAAAAATTAGTGTCCAAATAACTAAGGAATTAACGTTAATAGTTAGTAAAAATGGCGTAAATAAAAAGCTTTTTTCCGTATTTATTTACTTTAATTTTACTTATATTTGTTATCCATTTTTTGGGGGGTAATTTACGTTTTTAATAAGCTTTACGCAAAATTAATGTCCAAATAACAAAGGAATTAACGCAGCATAAATAGCGTATGTTTTTTTTTACCTAGTTAAAAGATTTCGATAAAATATGCGAAAATAAAACGAATTTTTTTACTTATTTATTTACGTTAATTTTACCTATATTTGGTATCCGTTTTTTTTAGTTTTACGTAAATTTCACGGATGCACGGATGCTATGTAAATAATTTTGGTCAAATATAAGTATTGTGGACGTTAAGTTGATGTTTCTCTGAAACCTGAAGAGACTTGTTCATTCTTAGAACGATATCTATATTCTATATTCCATATCATTAGAAAAAGCTTTTGAGACAAGCACTATATAATTTTAAAAAAAATTAGGTGATGATCTTTTTATGAAACTATTTCCGATTAAAAGTTATAAATATCAAAAGCCCACTGCGTATATCGCCATGCTTTATGGACGGCTGATTTTCGTGCACTTCTCTGAAAACTTTTGTAGGTTTGCTATCGTGATCAAATTGATTAATAGTAAAAATTGTTCACAATTGAATAATTATAAATTCGATAAGTGTATACTTATTACTGTAGTTTAAATAGTCGCTGCATACAAAATAAGCAGTCACAACTCTATTATTTGGAAACAACCAAAAACTTTTATGTCTTCGGACATTTCTTTCTTCAACCCTTTCACTA
The DNA here is from genome assembly GCF_043381705.1 of Parasteatoda tepidariorum. Classification (NCBI taxonomy): domain Eukaryota; kingdom Metazoa; phylum Arthropoda; class Arachnida; order Araneae; family Theridiidae; genus Parasteatoda; species Parasteatoda tepidariorum. The sequence goes on from NC_092206.1 coordinate 50,862,043, forward strand.
ATTCATATGCACAAGATTTTAACTCGTCGCAAAAAAAAAAAAAAAAAAAAAAACGGAANAAAAAAAAAAAAAAAAAAAAAAAAATGCCAATTTTTTTTCTGTAAAATATTGCAAGAGTAATTAAAGATTTCGAATTAAACTATTCTTAACTTAATATTTTGCAGTGTAAATTTTGTAGCAGTCCCGTTAGGCTGAAGGATTCTGCGATATTCTTATTAAATTAAAACTATTTATATTTAACTTGCATGCAAACAAGGGGTACGATTTCTCTTGGACAGCTGTTAAGCTATTATTATTTTTTTTTCATAACCGTCGTTGACCAGCAAACCCAATTTTGGTTTACGACTACCAATGTTAAATTCCATAGCCTTGTAATTAACCCAATTCTGAAGACAAAGGAATTCCTGGATCAAGTATTAGGAGAAATTTGTCTTCGGAGAGGACTTTTTGATGGAAATAACGTGTATTTGAGTTACAAGGTGAGGAAAAACACAAAAACTTCCCATGGTTAGTCTGACGGTAAGGAGACTCTAACCACTGAGGAAATATATCGGTGTGAACCTGGTGCAGAATTCGAATCGACCAGCCATCGCTGGTATTCGAACCCGATTTACCTCATTGGAAAGCTAACGTTCTATCCTCTGAGCCACCTCGCCTCCTGTTAAACTATTTGATTTAATCACTTTAAAACAAAAAATTCGATTTTATTTTTTTTAAAGAGATTTTAAGTAATATTTAAACCTTTTCGCGCTCTTTTATTCTATAGACTTCGAATTTCGTACTCTTAGCTTATTAATTACAACTGTCTGAATTGATTGTTAAATATGTTTGTCCTAGTTCTATGTGTACTGGAAACATTGTAGGACAGTTTTACCAAACTATGTATACATTATTTTTCCCAAACCTATAAAAATATGTAGTTAAATATTTAAATGGCTAATTAATTGATTGCTTAATTTAAATTTGAAATATGATTCATTGAATTAGTTTCCATACAAACACTTGTAATTTTTACATGAGGATTGTTTTAATTAAAAATTAACTAAATAAAAGTTTAATATACGTTTATTGATCACTTAAAATATAAGTTTATTGATCAGTAGAAGTTTTCTATAAACATACGATATGATTTTAAGTGTGTCATATCAAAAATGTTGAAGAATGTTTTTTTTTAATTGTTTAATAAACTTTTGTTAATTTACTTTTATATAGGAGGGAGTTGAAAAATGTTTAACTTGCAAAAGTGGACGATGAGTTAAAAAAGGTTCTAAACCAATGATTTACATGAAGCAATATAATTTATTATTGAAAAATTAATTTGTTTATCAGAGTGTTCAATCCGTTCTTGAAAATCGTTGAAAAATAACCTTACTCCCCCCTCCCCCGAAAAAAAAACTTTATAGCTACAGCCCTTCCTGCTATGTTCTACATTAGTGATGCTTTAGATCAGTGAAGTTTTGTACTCTCTAAGTTTTATACCCGCAAAGTTATGGATCTATAAAGTTTTGACCCCGAACCAAATAAACAAATCTTTTTTGAGGCACTGATCCCGTTTATGAGTGTAAGAATTTTTTTTCTTAATTTTGTAGTTAAATAATTATTTTGTTATTTTATAAAGAAAAACATGGAAAAATCGTCGAAACTGAAAAAAAAAAAAAATCAGAAAATCGTTGAGAGTGACAATGGAATTTGTTTATTTAAGAGAAAACGCAGGAAAATCGTCACACCTGAAAATGGAGTTCATTTATCTAAAAAAAATTAAATGAAAGAAAAATCATGTAGTGTTTAATCCAAACAAAACAAAAAAGTAAGCAAAAAAGAATGTTTTCTTTTCTTTGTTTTACTATCTAAAATATTCAGGCGTGAAAGGGTTAGTTGCTGAAAAGCAGGTAGTTCAACTTTTTTTTTGTTTGGTTTATTCGAGAAAGTTTTATGACAAATAATATATTTTTCCTCCCTGTGTTTATAAGCTTGATTAACCACGTATTATTGTTTTTTTTTCTTCGATAGAACCTCATGAGCAATGAACTTTTAATTGTCCCAATATTCCTCAGAAATCCCACCATATGAGTCATGTCCATTATCAGAATAAATGCGAAAAAGAAACACACAATCATTAGCGGCAATGAAATTCAGATTATACGGACAACTAGTCGCCTGGTCATATAACTTTCTCATAACATTTGTTGTTCTCCGCAAAGTTTAAAAAAAAAAGAAAAGAAAAAAAAAGAGATGGAATAAAAACAAGTCAGGGTTAAGGCAAAATAATAGTAATGAAAACGAATTTGCGACGACATCTTCTAAATTATGACGCCTCGACGAATAATTCTACTCGTAAACCTATCATATACCAAACAGGTTAAACATTACCATTTGCATAGTGTGAGTAAAAAAAGAAGAAAAAAATAGTTACGACGGGACACTGCGAAATCGAGCTAAAAACTGTTTAATTCTAAGAAGGGGACAGCTTCTGTTTCTCTGTATCATTAATAATGATTCTAAAGACTAGGAATTCGGGAAGACCGGTTTATGGAGGGTCAACGCCAACTTATGAGAGAAAAGATGAAGGGAAAAAGAACAAAAAAAAGAACAAGTCGAGAGTTCCACGAGTTTAAATCATGGTGTTAACAATATGTTATTTTTAATTGATACGAAATTACGTAAATTTCACATGAACAGCTTATCCAGATATGATTGACATTATAATGAGTAAAGATCTAACATAGACAAGAAGACAAGAGTTCAACTTGATGAGGAATTAAGGCTGTTACCGACTAGTTGTTACAGAAATTCAAAAGAAAAATTCGGTATTTCTTTAATAATAGATACGCTGAAATTCGCAATTAAGTTTTCTACAACTCACTATTTCTGTTTGAATTGTTTTCTATTTAAGGATTATCTTTTACAATATGCCTATTTTAACAACAATTCCAAGGGTCTAAGCTCCTGTTCGCTATCACACTCCAACTCCGAGGATTGCGCTACAATAATTTTATAACCGTAGTTGAACAGCCAACCCAATTTTTGGATTTACGACTACTAACGTTCAACTCCGCAAAATTGTAATTTTGAACCCAATCCAGAAGACAAGGGAACTCCTGGATCAAGTATTGGGAGAAATTTGACTTCTTGATGACACTAACCCGCATTTGCGTTACATAGAGAGGAAGACCACGAGGACCTCCCACGGCTAGCCTGACGGCAAAGGGACTCTAACTCATGATCCGTCTACCCACTGAGGATATTTCACGTCGGATGCTGATCCGTATCGACCAGCCATCTGTGGGATTCGAACCCTGTTCACCTCATTGGAAGGCGAACGTGCTATCCCCTGAGCCATTACGGCTCCGCTACATTAATTGTGGCTTCGTGGTATAAAACAGTTTGTATAAGCGGAAATTATTCACCTGAAATATATATACAAGAAAGAATTCTGGTTATTTAAGCTCGTGCACCTACTTCCCACGTCCTAACTTTTATAATTCCATGATTTTTTCATTGCTCAATGGATAAATTCAATTCCATTGCATTAGTTTTTGTTGAGTTTCCGTTTTTTAAGTTTATAGAGACGCGCTTTAAAATCATTAGTATCAACAAACCTTTTCGATGACTTCCTCACCATGCATCGCGAAATTAACGTTGATTTTACTTGTGATCACCTAACATATGAAACCAAAGATTCTTAAAATCAGGCGATCAAGCTCATTTTTGATTTATTAGATCTGCACGCTAGCAAATCGTCTTACAATAAAATATTTATCAAATCTTATGGAAAACTCATTCTTTGAGATTTAGTACACAAACTAGTGATCGAAAGTAGTTTCAAAGTAAACAGTGAGATTCACTGTGTTTTCAAAGATATTTACGCCAAATTTGGTGTGGATGGGTTCACAATTATGAATTGGTATATATACGGTACATACATAAATATAATCGTTCTGTCTTATTTGTATAGATATTAATGTAATTTGTATTGAAAAGATAATAATTGTAAAACATATAATAAGTTTAGAATCAGATTTTAATAAATTTATTTTAAAATTCAACGTAATAAGGTTATCCATAGAATTGCGTTCTAATAAAGAAACAACCCTTTTAATTTCAAACTCTTAATTTTAAATACAATTGAAATCAAAAACGTTATAGCAGAGTAGAATGAGAAATTGAAATATTAATTTAAATATTTTTAAATTATGGATACAAAATATTTTATAGGAAAATAATACCTTTATGACTTGTAATAATTTTATGTTAATGGCAAATAATTAAAACATAAAATAAGTCGGTAAAAACTAGTTTTTATCACGTGATCATTCGACCAATAAAAATGCTCTAACAACAATAGAAAATTGTATTAAGTTTTTATGTTATGCAGAGAAACATTTTGAATAAAAAAAAAAGTAAATAAAAATTTTTTTGTGTAAATGATTCTACATTATTGGAACATGATGAATCATTATTCACCCAGTAACCCCTCCCCCTCCTAAAAAAATCAAACCGAAAATCTTGCAGTCCTTCTCTGACGTCATCGTTCAGATTGCTGTAAATCAATGTATTCGTATTATCCAAAGGCCTATTATATAATTCTTGGCGTATTCTTCGGCCAAGATATAATTATTATAAATGACTTTTATTGTACTGCCATCTGCTTACAATTTTGAGAACTGTGTGTAGGAATTAGGTGAACATCATGCAAATTTGCTACATACATAATAAGGAATTAGATAGAATCAAATTTTAATTAACCTTTTACGCTTTATTACAATGAACTATCCTTTAATTCAATCTCAATGAAAATCAAAGTTCTTCAGCATATCTTATGTTAAGATTTCAGTAAATTTCTACAATATTATGGTTCAAAGTACGGACATAATTAATTTAATCTTAGATCGTTTTTTTCCGGAGAATAAATAGTGAAATTTTGGAATCATTTTTAAAGTTAGTTTCTATTTTAAAAGTTTTTTATTCAATAAAATCAGAAATGCATTTTTGTGACATACTTCATACAAAGAAATGCTTTTTCAACAAATAGTTTTTATTTATAAGTTATACAAAATTTTAAAGCTAGATATAATTTTATGGAAAACACGAATGCAGAATTTTTATTTTTATTTACTAAAATGGAATCCCGGTTTTACGTTGTCCGTTTCGTACTTCATTTTCTGCTGGTCCGTTAAAATTACCTATAAAGCTAAATTATCCGGAATTTTACGTAACTATTTTTAAGAAAATTCTGCTTTATAAGTTTTTCTAGTAGATCAAAAGCATTTTTCCTTCATCTGCAGAGCTCGCACTAACTTTTTGGGGGATTTTTTTTAAAAAGCGACATGTTTATTAGCTGTTCGAAGCTTTTCTAACATTCTTTCTATTCTATCTCATCGTCTTTTTATCTGTGAGAGGGGATTTCCAACTTGAGTTAAAATAAGAAGTTTGCTGGGACGGCCAAAGCACGGGAAGGTTGGTTCAAGGAAGTATGTGAACTTAAATTGTAAAATTTGCGAGTGAAAAATTATTGCCAGAAAACTTCACATTTTGAATCTTGGAATTATCCAATAATTTCAAGAACGTTACACTAAAAAACTAGTTGGGTAATCATTTCTTTTTCTTGATTCCGGTGACCTGCAAGATGCTTCTGAAGCAAAAATAAATGTTCTGGAAGCTCTGAGTTCGATTTTTATTGCGTTGAATAGTGTCGACTAAAATGCATTCTTAATGGGTTTAATAAAGCTTCTCTCAGTTAATTACTTCTCGGTATCCGACGAGAACACTGGTCCTTTGGAATAAATTTACATGTCTAAGGATTTTCCGAAGTCGACGACGCGTTCATCGACGGCAACATACATTTCATTACTTTTCCATTCCTTTTATATCTGATTTAAACCTGCTCCCGATGATAGTGATAAAAACGATGAAGATTAGCAAAACAAAATGTCAGAGGATATACCCACAACTGATCAAGAGTTTGGAAGCAAAAAAAGTGTGTAACATTTTCGAATGTAAACCATAAGGCAAATTTGCGAACAATAGTAAGTATTGAGAGTAATTAAAACTATAATTTTAACTAAATCCAAAAAAAACACACGCACAAAAAAAATCGTAAAAATTACACATTTTTTTCTCAAGTGTCAAGAAATGAAAAATATATTTTAATTTTTTTTTACCCCGATTTTACGTTATCCCGCTAGTCCAAAGGAAATGTAAAATCGGGGTTCTACTGTATTTGGTTGCAGCATTAATTGAAAACAATTCGATTAGTACATGCTAATAATCATAACACTGCATAATACAGCTGCAATTCTAATAAAGTTGAGTCATATTTCATCCAAGTTGAACCTATAAGTTCATGTCATAAAGTTTAAATGAATCAAGTTGCAGAATGCCACTATGTTTCAATTTAGATTGATGATTGCAGCAAATTTGCACGATTTTAAAATTACTACATACTCCAAGCTTTTAATGATGTAATTTTAAGGTAATTTGCAATTTTAAACAATAATAAATTTTCATATACTATTCCAATTCTTGTTTACATTAAGAGGTTTCCGAAGGAAAAATTATAATTAGAAATACATTTCAAGTTACGATGTAATTTAATCGTGATTTGTCCTTTTAAATCCTAGTTCTTTATCATAAGCTGTTCTAATGCTGGTTTACATTTAATTATTCCCGAAATAAAATTCGAAATCTATTTCCAGTAGTGATGTAATTTAATGGTGGTTTGTCCTTTTAAATAATATTAAATTTTCATAAACTTTTGTTATACTGGATTACATTTATATGTTCCCAAAACAAAAATATAAATATATTTCGAGAAACGATGTATTTTAATGGTAATTCGTCCTTTTAAATTATAGAAAATTTTCATCAACTCTTCTAATGCTGATTTTTCTTTAAATGTTTCCGAAGTAAAAATAGAAATATGATTCGATTAAAGTTCAAAAAATTTTTAACTGCCATTTTTAAAAAAAAAGTTATTTTGAGATATTTTATGAAGAAAAACTAGCGTACTAGAGAAAGATGCTCCATCATCATCTTTATGGACTTTTTATTTTTTTGTGACAGACTTATAAAAGAAGATCGATCAAATACTTTATTCAAATATTTACTTCGGTTTATTCAGTTTGACAGATTCCTCCATCTTCCTTTTTTTTTCCCTTTCACTTTTATGCTGTCTTCAACTTCCACGTTTTATGTACCATGTCTGCTGTCAATAAAAGCTTAAATCGCCAGGTGCTACAAGCTACCAGGATAAGCAGTGTTTTGAGGAATGAATAATACTCTGAGAAAGTTTTTTTTCTTCTTCAGGAATCCGTCTATTGCTTTCTTTTGTTTATCGTCTGCAAAACATTTGAAAGAAAACGATAAACAAGGAAGCATTTTTTGATCAAGGCATAGATGATTAATAAAAGGAAAATCATTGTTTTAAGACCAATAATCATTTACTAAACGTTCTTTTTATACTATATTAAAAAAATGAGAGTTGTTATCGACAATGTCAACCTTCATCTATGAAAAGGTACCCTATCACAGAATCGAGTTAACATTTCTTATATACTATTGAATTGGAATTGTATTTTTGTAGCGGTAGATACACTATAGTACTCTCCCACCAGAATTATAGCTGCGATAGAATTAGATGACGGATACTATTAGTTGATTCATTGCTGTTTTGTGAGAGGCCGGGAGAGCTGTATTATGATCACCGTACTTTTGCTGATCGCAAGAGCTGTATTAAGTTCACGGACGTGGTTGCTCCTGTGTAACCAGTAGCAGTCATGCGCATGCAGGCCGACATAGTGTGCGATTGAGACTGAGTAACAACAGTGCGAGGAGGTGGATAATGTCGCAGTCACAAGTAGCAAGTCAACTGTTCAATGTGGACCATCCCTCGAAGTAGGCGTGTTCAGATCGAAGTGGGCGTTACTGTCACGAAAGGCGTGTTCATATCGAAGAGAGAGTTTCTGATAAGGTAGGCGTGTTCACATCATGTTCGAAGTTCACCAATGTGGAAAGAATCGACCATGTCAACCTTCATCTATGAAAAGCTACCCCATCATAGAATTGATATAATATGTCTTATATACTTTTGAATTGAAATTGTATTTTTGCAGTGGTAGATACACTACAAAGGTTACAAATGTAATTGCAGAAATTATTTTTTACAAATGATACGAAAGTAAACATGATCTTAAATTTTACTGTCCTGCATTGAACGAAACCGCATCGAGTACAACCTGATTCCAACAACGTGGAAAATTGAAAGTCGTAGGTAGGAGCAGCAGGCATAAAGTAATTTAAGATTTAGGTAGGTAAGTGCAAAAAGTACATACCGTATTATTTCAACACAAATATTTTATATCTGTTAGTGAACTGAAATGTTCCTATAGATTACTTAAAAAATAATTGAGATTAATACCTCACTTGCCTGGATAGCAATAACAGACGCGAAAATATGTATGAATCAGATTTTGTCCTCTATCTATTAAAAATTTAAATAATTTCTTTATTATTATATCAAATTTGATTTCATTCGATTAAGCGTAAAAATTTCAGCCGGAACATTATATCATATGCCGGAGAGCAACGAGTAAATTTTGCCTCCTATGCCCCCTCTTTTTCAGTAAATTCTAGATAGAGACTAAAGTTAACATCGCGGGTGGATGTTAATTTAAGTTATTCATATGGGGGTTAAATCAAATTTTTTAAAAGCAATTTACAGCTTTCCCATAACTATCTTCGCATTCAATTTGTCTCAAAATTTAGAGCCATATTATTTAAAAGTTGAATCAGTAACCATAGAGGTATAATTTGATTTTGGTTCGGTTATACTTAAGGTTTCTTTTCCAGTAAATTTCATACTAGTTTATTTTTGGCAAAGGCAGTTAATGACCTTGAATGTTGAGCAAAATTTCAGTTTCTTGCTTCTTTAAGGTCATGTCAAATGTACACCAAACATGGTTATTTTTTAGGCATTTCTCATTAATTAATATTTATAAAAATATGTACCTTTGCTTTTCACTGTTAGCCCAAATAGATTTCGACTGTCAAAAACTAAAAAAACAGTCTTTTTTTGTGAAAGTTTTTGAATGATATTTCACCTCGTAAAGAAGACGAACGATATAGCGATACACGATATAGCGATATACGATATAGCGATACAAGACACGAAAGGATCTCTTACGTTCCGATGCCAACTCGCGCTGGGGAAGACGATGTACGTATCGTTATATTGAAACGGCTTTGATTGATGAGCGGTAGAATCCGAATCAGTTTTGAGAACATATATCGTGATCTCGCTTGTTCATTTCCGCACCTCTTAGTTTTTTTTTCCTACTTTGTCGCGACTTGATATCGTTTCTTGTAGATTATTGTCAGTGGGACTGACTTTGTGATCGTTACCTTGTTCTGTACGTAATCTATTGTTGAAAAGAATATATAAAGAAGTGTTTCTTAATTAATTAGGTAAATTTTTTTTGAAAAAAAACTTTCTTTTTTATTTTTAAATGTGAAAATTAATTTTGATATTATATGTTTAAGTATTATTTTACATTATTGAATTTATTACAAACGGAAATCTAATTTAAGGTGCCCATAAAGAATTAAATTAAAAAGTAATTAAATTTGTTAGGCTATTTTTTACTTTATTTTAATTTATTAAAAGTTTTTTGGATAAAATAATAATTTAATGGGTTTTTATTACTGATTTTAAATTTATAAATCTTTAGTTGTTTTCATTTTTATAAATAAAATTATAACAAAACTTATTTTTCCTCTTTTGGATTTGGACATAAGTCAATCAACTTTGTTTATTCAAAAAAATTAGTAATGTTTGCGATTGCGACTTCTTTTTTTAAAATCATTTAGCACTTCGTTTTATTAAAGAGTATAATCGTGTTTTTTAATTTTCTTTCAATATTGTCAGTTGAATATATTATCGAATATCATAATTCTTTTGTTTTTATTTTTAAGAAATTAAACCTTACTTTGTTTTTTCGTTCAGAATTCGGTAATTATTCAATTTAACTTTATTATTTATGTGAAATAATAATGATAAAAAATAGTGTTGTTTTAAAAGTGTTTTTTTTTGTTTAATTTATTTAGCACTTTGTTTTAAGCACACAAATAATTTTTAACGAACTTATTTTTTAAATTTTCTTTCTATATTGTTAGGTAAATATATTGATAAATTTCAATTTTATTTATTTTTTTATTATTTATTTTTAAACTAAGAAATCTTTCGTTATTTACGCGATCATTTTTAGAAAATATAACATTAATATCTTTCTTAAGCAAGACATATACATCAAATTCATAAATTAATTTAAATCAATCTGAGTATGAAGTTTTGATAGAAATCCGACTTTCTGCGCCTTACAAGGAAGTGAATTTCAAAAATACTATATCGCGATGCAAAACTGACGATGCATCACGATATAAAATTTCTTATATCGCCCAGTCCTATACATGAGGACATTGAGAATGTATTTTGAACATAAGTTAAACCAAATTCTTTAAAATCATGTATATTTAGTTATTTTTTCTCAAACTTTTCTCTAATAATTGGTCTTGAATTCCTCTGTATTGGTATTCATAGTATAGCTGTCGTTTTTAACGCTTAGTGATTAAAAATCATCAGGGTGGTAGTCATATAATTATTGACTTTAAAATAGTCGACAAATATCATTCTGATTTTGCAAGCACCTAATACATTTAAAAAAAAATCTGTTAGGAATTTTATGTATTTATATAAATGCACAGATGATCAAAAGAATTTTAAATCAATTTTGTTAAATATAGGAAAGAAATATTAAAGTGAACATTTTGTTACTACTTTAAATGTAATAAAAATAATCTCCGGACGAAATTGGGAGACTCATAGGCGAGCTTTATTCAGAAAATGCGTGTTAAAGATAATTAACATGGCTCAAAATGCGTGTTTAAGATAATGGAAATGGTTTACAAAGCGTATTTAAGAAAATGGAGATAGCTCAAAATGCGCATTCAATAAAATAGATATTGCTCAAATTGAGTATTTAACAAAATAGACCGATTACAAAATGTGTCTTTTAAATGGTAAACCCTTTTATGTTTAAGCCACTGTTAAGCTCGTTTTCAATGATAATTTGCTTATTTTTTTAATCACTAAGCAAGATCATTACGGAGCAAAATCCTCTGACATAGGTGCCAAGCTGTCATATATAACAGATGTAATTTTTCAGTAGATCTCTTCGTATTCAGATCTATGGTAACAGCGTAAATTAACTACTACTATCATTAAATTATAGGACCAGTGGCAACCCCTGTAAAAAGAAATGTTGACTTTTCGAAAAAGATGATATAATACTACGAATTTATTTTGATTCAAAAGTTAATTCTTTAAAAAAAAGTACAATACCTATAAAGGGAGTTTGAAAAACGGAATCTGCTTTCCCATTTTCTTAAACAAACATGTTGAGCCATGGCCATTTCTCCTAAATACGTACTTTGAGCCATGCATATTTTCCTAAATACGTACTTTGTGGTATGTCCATTTTCTCTAAACACACATTTTGAGCTCTGCTCTGTACCGAATCAAGTTGTACTGTAGAGGCAGTTTCTATAGAACAACATTCATTTGAAACATCAACCACACACCAACAAAGCAAAAACAAATTGCAATTACCCTAACGTGCTAGCATGCATCTTAAAATACAAAAAAGCTAATCTCAATAAAAATTAACTCTCCGACGTTCCAAAAATTATCTACTGATTTTTCGTTGTACTGTATTTCTATTCATACTTGTGTTAGCTGGATATATTTAGGACTCAATAGCACATTTTCTTTAATTAAGCATTTCAATCTATGTTCATTTTCTTAAACACGTATTTTGAGCTATATCCATTTTCGAAAGGACACAGTTTAGCTGCTTCCATTTTCTTAAACAATCACTTTAAACTATACCCATTTTCTTATATAAGCATTTTGAGTAAGTCCATTTTCTTAAACACATATTTTTAGCTATGCCCTATATCTTTAATACACAGTTTGAACTGAGTCCTTATTTTCAATCACAAATCTTGAGCTATGCCCATTTTTTAAATGAGCATTTTAAGCTATGTGTATTTTTTTAAACACGTCATTTTAGCTGTGTCCATTTTCTTAAATACACTGTTTGCGCTATGCCTTTTTTCTAATATAAGCATTTTGAGTGAGTCAATTTTCTCAAACATGTATTTTGAGCTAGGTCCAGAATAAAGATTTCAACGACGAGCTATAAGTAAGGTGATCGTATTCCATTTATTTAATAATTTTTAGTTATACTTCGGTTAAAAATATAGCATAACACTTTATATAATAACAACTTGGTGTAAAAAAAAGATTTATAAGAATAACTTTTATTCTAATGTGATTTATGAAATATATGTTCGACTAAAAAAATAGAAAACAAAACGACCGCAAAGAGAAAAGAAAAATTAGCATTTAAATCCAAATCATTTGCATGTTAAAGAAATTCTATCTGTGTTCTAATATAATTTTCAAGACGTTAAATTAAACAGTGCACGCTTCAAAAGCAAGTTAAATTAGATATCTCTTTTGAGAAAAAGCACTTTAAGATCATTAACAGTCAGTTTAGACGCCATGCGCCACATTATTCATCTACTTTTTGAGAGAACTCAAACAAAAATTAAATTACAGAACTATTATTACCCAAAAAATGTTTGGAGAAAAGCAAACTAGTTTTCTTATTACTATTTTGAGGGGAAAAAAATTCAGATTTATGAATTTGGCGAATTTAAAATGGCAAACAATTCACAAACGTATGAAAAACCGTATTCGAGGTTCATTTTCATATTTCGAAAAAGCGAATGCCCAGATTTCAGTAATAAATTTGTTTGAAGTATCTTTTTTCCCTTCTCTTTCGTACCCTGGTGGTTTTTTTAAAAAAAATATTTTATGCAATTTTGAATGGAAAGAAGAATTTTATTCCACTCTTGCAATGAATTTCAATTCTTCTAAACTCATGAATATATATTTCCTTCATTTTCGAATACTTTTTTTGTTTAGAGCAAGACTAGTTTTAAAAAAAAAGATTAAAAATATTTGTACCTGTTTTGACTTATGAATGCATGAAAAATATAATATAAACTAAAAAAAGAAACGTTGACCGATTATTCTTTGTTCAAATTCGAATTACCAACCTTTATGCATCAGGTATTTTATATACAAATTTTGTAGTTCATTACATTGAAAGTAGCTTAGACAAGAATATACACTGCTTGACAATTGCTAAGGAACAGTTACATTTATCGGAATAATAAATAATAGACGCTGATTGATGAAATGAAACTAAGTACATATTTAGTAGAGACAATGTGCATTTATTATTATGCAAAATAGTCATCGTAATAGTCGAAATAGTCAAAATAGATATCGACTTATCGAAAAATAATAAAATAAAAAAGATGCTTATTGGACAATTTTCAAACAGCCATGAAAAGTGGATCTTCTTGATCTGAAAATGAAACAGAAATGAGAACCTCAGTAAGATGTGTGATTACCTCGGACACCTAGGAGGATATTGCCTCACTCCTCTTTCACGGCGGTTTTCAGCTCTCACACGGTTTGGAAAGGGCATGTTCTTTGTGAAACACGCCTGCTAAAGGCTACCTAGGCATACTCTATAGAATTTAGGTCCGAGGAGTTCACGAGCCATGGTACATGGTCAATATCTTTACTTTCTAGTGGGTTTGATACCTCAGCGCACTTGTGTGGTGGTGCATTGTCGTCCATAAACAAAAGGCCTGGACCTACCACACCCCTAAAAAGACAATCAGGATCCAAAATAATCTCTCTGCTATCCCGCTAAGATGTAACTCTGCCTCGCTCAAGGATGTGAAGTTGAGTTCAACATTGTGCATGATACCTGCCCATACCAGCAAGCCTGGCCCATGCTGATCACGTTCATGAACCTTTGTCGTGCACAACATATTCTCCTCTTTCTCCACCTTAACTGGTAGGCAGAATCACTTGTTATAGTGAATTGGGATTCGTTGGAGAACATCACTGTGGACCACAGCTGGTTACCCCAACCAATACGTTCCTTACAGCAACATAATCTGTCTTGACGATGGCGTGGTTAAAGCGAGATGGCTCGAACAGGTTTCCGTACATGATGCAAACATACTTGATTTTTATCGCCGTGAGATGGTTCTGGCAGAAACATGTTTACCGGTAGTAGTTGCAAGATCTTCAGCTACCTGCCTATGAATAACATTTCTCTTCCTTTTCGCTGCAGGTTATACATATATCGTTCCTCTAGAGGTGTGGTGTTCCTACAACCCCGGCATGTTATCGTATAGCTTTTTTAATCGCACTTACTGACACTTTTTGATATTCCGTTTACTGCGGCCACAATGGTGACATTTTGATCTGCTTCCAATCGTCTAATTGCTCATCCACTATCTTAAAAACTCAAATAATATCTTGTTAACATTTTGCACTTAATTATTGCAACACCACACTGAATTTCACCGAAATAAGTTCAGCAACCTATGGTGCTATTTTGGTCATACCTAACATAATGAATTTTCGAATGAATGGAGAGATTGCGTGCACTGCCTTTTATACGGATAACTGGTACTGTTCTAACACTCCCTCTACACTAGATTTTTCTGTCAAGATCGATCGGCTGTCAAGAACGTTACTTAGCATAAATCAGTTGTTCCTTATCAAATACCAAGTAGAAAATTACATCATTTTATTAACAAGAATATGTTACAAAATTTTATTGTTTCCGGAAATAGTGCAACCAAACTCTCAAATGAACATTTTAATAGTATAAGTATTTGTAAAACTTTGTATTTTTCTCAAAGTGATCTCCGTTACTTCATCAATTTAAATCTAGTGCATAAGGTGGCTATTATTTGACTGTTAAAATGAGGCGTGGAATATTTTTGAGGGTTTTTCTCTAGTTCCTTATTCTGTTGGAAGGCTCATATTTGATTGTTAGAGAACTTTTGTGACTAAGAAAGCATAAAATTTTTCAAAATGAGTTTTTGTGACAAAAATAAATTAATATAAACTTTGTACGAATTACTTTTTTACTTGTGATAATAAATTTTAACTCATAATATAATAAAGTTTGAATTATATATGCTACCGAGATGGACTTAAATCTGAAGAATGCTGACTCTCATAGGCGAATATTCACTTACACATAGTCACTTAGCGAATGTCCAAAGCATTTCATAGGTCAGATTTGATATTAATTTACTCATTAATATTTTCGGTAAAAATATACTTGAAGGTGCCCCTTGGCGAAATTGGCAACTTATGTTTGGCGCCATTCCTGTTTGCGCGGAACACCGTGGTAACAGGAATGGCTGACCAAAACATAATGATATTTCAATAAAACATCGGAAAATTTCAGCAAAACTTAATAAAATTGCAACGAACCCAATATAAGTAAAATTAATAAATCCAATAAAATGCACTTTGAATTGAAATAAAAATTAATGGAGTAAGCAGAGAAAGAAAAAGAAAAAAGCAGCTCCCATAAACAGGATATTTATATCTATTACTAATTAAACATTCATTCATACACCAGTCAATCACAGCTTTTTTTCCCATTGTTATTCAAATCGTACAGAAACTTAAGATTTATCTTATTTACTGTAGTCATTTTTAGGACCAGAAGCAAAAGTAACCTTACCAGCTGGTATCTATCCAACGTAGAACTAAAAGACCTCTGAAATTGCTTATACCGTTGAACATTTAAAAATAACGCTAAAATCTAAACCACTCAGAATCACGATTGGGTTTCAACATCGCCCAGCTTGGTGATCAACCGCTATCCCAACTTGACTAGAATCAAGGGGCACCCTCAAATATAGTCTACCCATATTTTCCTTATTTATTCGATATCCGATTAAGATAAATTAGAAAAAAAGTATCAGTGTTGGGAATGCCAGGTAGTGGCACTCAACCTTAAATGAGATAGGAATACCGAGTAAGTGTATACCGGACAATTGCACTTAACTTTACAAATTTCAGAGTGGTGAATAACGAGAAAGTGTATACTGGGTAATGGCAATTAATAAAAAAAGCATCAAGGTAGGGAATATCTGGTAAATAAATTAATTGAGTGTAGGGTTAAATAACACAAGGTCCACAAAAGGACATGCTGTGCCGAATATCTGGCAAAGATTTTTATTCTTAAGAAACATTAGGGTAGAGAATACAGGTTATTATCCTTACACCTGCACGGTAAGTCCAACACAGATATTTTTCCTAATCTACCCTACTCGAATAGTAATAAGCAAATAAATATTTAAACCTGTGATTTCCAACTGGCGACCCGGGGGCCACATCCAGCCCGCGAATCTTTTTTTGTGGCCCATGAACTAAAATATATTAGTTGTCATTTTTTTGCGGACAATTTTCGTAAAAAATCTGTATGGGTTTAAAATACTTTTCTCGTTAATAAAAACCTAATTTCTTCGTTTGTGTGAAAATTAACATACGAATGGTGTTAAAAATATTATTTCTCAGGTTTTGCATCCAAGAAAATATTTATTCAAATACAAAAATAGTCGTGTATGTTGCTCTTATTTATTTCATTTTTTTTTGTACTCTGTGAATATAATTTAGCATGTGTGTATCAGAAATTTTCTTGAAGAAATTCTCCGTTTTAACTTTTTGAAACCACTCATTTTGGACGAAAATATTTACACACACATTTGTAAATTTCAAATGTAAATATCTATTATCTGGTGATTGCAGCAGACAAACCTCAATTTTCTCATTGAACATTTTGTGTGCTACTATGTAAGTTTTAATACCAACCTTTTTAAAGTTTTATATCTTAACAATTAGATATCTGTTGCACATTAATTGTTTAATACATAGGTGTACATTAAAGTTATTGTAGCCCGAATTTTTTAATATGCAATTAAATATTTTTAAAAATCTACTCCTTATTTTAATTTGTAATTCAATACTTTTGCTTTGCAAAACTTGATAAAAATCTGACAGTAATATTTAATGTTCCTTCAAACATAAAGAGTCCTACATAAAATTTTGATAAAGTTGCGGCCCGCCATTTGATTTGTGTTTTTAATTGTGGCCCCCGGCCTCATGTAAGTTGGAAACCCCTGATTTAAACATTGAAGAATGAATTAATATCAAATATCTAGCATACATTTCAGACATTTAAAAACCTGACCATGCGATAGACGATAATCATTAGCGAAAGTCGACAATCAAACGAACACAAAGAACGGATTTTGTATTATTTTTTCCCAGCGATTTTTTGATTCATGACTATTAAAATAACGGGGGGGGGGGAGTACAAATAGATTCTGGAAAATATAGCTTGTTAAACATTGAGAAAAACATTGCAACTCATAGCTGGAAATGTCATCAAATGGACTGATTATTCGTAAGCATTTGAATAGTTACTTTTATTTATTCAAATTTTTTTTAAAAAAAGCATCGGAAAGATGTATAAAAATAAAATTTCATGCATTAAATTATTTTTTATGTATATGTGTGCGAAAAATATTCTATGGTAAAATAATAATTATTCCCCACTGAATGTTCTTATTATATCTCTTAAGTGTGATTAATATTTTAATTTTATAGGTGGTCTTTCTCTGTGGTATTCTTATGCCCCATAGCTTTCTGAATTATGATGATTGCCGACCAGTCTGTGTAGGGGGCAGGGAACTGTCCTTGCATCAGAAAGGTTCTGGGTTCGAATCCCGGGCAAGGCATGGATGTTTCTTTCCCTCCTGTGTTCTATGTCCTTTCTCCTTTGTGTGTGAATGTGACCCGCCCTATAAACGGGTTGTGGTAGTGTGACGTGGGCGACGCTGTTCCACCGCCGTGGCTTCGCCACAGGTGCCCACTGGGTAACGAAAAGAGAATTAGCATGTCTGGCACTTTCTGTGGCCAATGGACAATAGCTCCAAGTGCCCGCCATTAAAAAAAAAAAAAAATTATGATGATTTATCCAGCATAACTAGAAGTGTTCATTTTTTCGCCCATTTATGATTTAATGTTAATTTCTAACTCTTTGACACAGAATTTTTATTAAACACATTTTTCATACTTTTTTCATTATTTTGTGGTAATTTAGGTCAGAATAAGAGAAAAATATTATATTTTAGTATTTTAATTATTTATTTATGGTTATGAAATATAGCACGAAACACTAGTGTCTTTTACTACGTTAATGGTAAAATCTTCCAGGCACGGCTCCACAATTTCAAGCAATAATTTTTCAAATTTGCACTTATTTGAAGTTATTTTGATCTGAAAAAAAAAAGTTATTCATCACTAAAAATTTCTTTAATTTACAAAATAAATTATTAAAAATTTTTGTAAATGAATAAAAAAAATTTCAAACTACTTTTTTTGGATTTTATATTTTAGTAACAAAATAACGCCCGGTGGCTGAGCGGTAGCGCTGTCGTGCCGCACGTCCCTGGTTCGGACCGGGCAAGGTTGACTCAGCCTTTCATCCCTTCAGTGGGTCGATAAATGAGTACCAAGCATGCTTGAGAACTAAACACTAGGGGTTCCGCGTTCGGCTGACCACCTGACCGGAACATCTGCTCCTGCACCCCAGAGCCCAAGGTCAAGAAAACTGAGATGGGCACAGTAGGCCTTGGCCCCTTATGGGCTGTCACGCCGCTGAGTCTAGTTTAGTTAACAAAATAATTNGAAGGCGAAAGCTCTATCCAATATTATATTTAGTATTTTAATTATTTATTTATGATTATGAAAAATATGGCACGAAACACTGCTGTGTCTACGTTAATGGTAAAATCTTCCATTTACGGCTCTTCAATTTCAAGCAATAATTTTTTAAATTTTCATTATTTTGGTCTAAAAAAACAGTCATTCATCACTGAAATGTCTTTAATTTACAAAATAAATTATTAAACATTTTGTAAATGAGTAAAAAAAAAATTTAAAACTACTTTTTTTGGATTTTATATTTTAGTAACAAAATAATTTTGTTAATCTAACAGATTTTTTTACCAACGATTAGAGTTTTTTTATTTGTTAAAAATTATACCACAATATCTTTTTGTTTGTAAGTAGAGCGTCGGAGAAAATATATATAAAAGGGACAGCGATCACCCATTCTGCATCAAAGGGATAAATGATAATCATTTTAATAAGCTAGTTTGAAAAAAAAAAGTTATAGACTTGTTCAATTTAAATTCAACCCCATTAAGGATCGAAAATCACGATTTGAAAATACATTATCTTGCATAATATAGTACAAGGATGCATATTTAAAGTAAACAATAATTTACTTGTAAAATGTCTGAGAAGTTGAGTCGAATTCAGTCGAAAACTATTTATTCCAAATTGAATCTAGATTCAAGTAATAGTTAAATCTCAAATATTTCAAGTTTTTTTTCCCTTCCTTTTTTCAAGAAAAGAAATTCAGCACAAAAAATGCAATTTGAGTTATATCTTAAAGGCAAAATATCGGTTTTCTATGTAATTGAATTTTCTCAAAATTTGATGCGTATACAAAAATTTCCACTCGGGTTTCATAGAGTTCATAAGCATTTTATTTGACTTTCATCCTTCCATTAAAAAAAAACTTTATATAAATTTTTTTCTGTTTGTTGAAATATTGACTTATAAAAGTGCAAAATCAGGAAGAAAATCAAATTTATTAAATCTCAGATAAGGAGTAGAAAAATATTTTCTAAACATGAATAGCATTATTTCTTATCGCTCGCTAATAATTTGGTTAATTTAACATACTTTGAATCAATCAATCATATATTTTTATTAAATTATATATTTTGCTTCTTAGAATTTTTGCTTTTAATGATGAAAACAAAATTTCAAAACACGAAAAACAAAAATTGTGTTTATGAACTTATTGTTAAAATCATTGTTAATGATCTCGTTAAAAAACAAGTGTTAATGATCTCATTGTCGCAAAATGCTTTTCTAATACAGTCGGACTTCTATTTAGTGAACTACCATATTGCGAATTTCTCCAATTTGTGATTTTTTTCGAGGAACCAAAGAATCTCTATTACCCAAAATATTTCAAAACATTTTAAACTTGTTAACGCATTTTATAGAGGAAATGACCTTGAATTGTTTTTCGTAGCCACTTAACTTTTAGAGAAAGCAGTAAAATCCCTTTCCTTCTTTGTTTGCATTTGAAACGAAAAACTCAGATAAAATTAATGGATTTTATCAGTAGTAATTAAACTTAAGAACGCTATGTTAATGTATTTATGTTTAAAATTACTTTTATAATAAATGCAGCTATAATTTTATACATAAATTTAGCTTTTTTTAGTTGAAAATGTTTGCAGCATGTACTGGATAATGTTTTGCTCTATTCTTGCTTTCCATGCAGATTTCTTTTATGGTTAAAATTTATGAAATAAATAGTAGATACTAGTTTACAAGATAAAGGTGTATCAATTGCTATTTTAATTATGCCTGGTGTTTATGAATTTAAAACCTGTTTTGTCTTATTTAAGTATTTCAAAGGTGATTTCCTATTTAACGAATTTTCCATATAACGAACTTATTATTAGGATTTAGCGACTTCGTTAAATAGAGGTCTCACTGCATTTGGAAATTATTTATTTTTTAATTTTATTTTTTAATTTTATTTTGACTGTCAACTTATTGTTTCTTACTCTATATCTGTGTTTGTAAACCGTATCTAATTTAGTACTTTTTCTCCCGTGTAGAATACTATAATGCTAAATACTAATATTAAATACTAGATACTAAAATACTAAATACTGATATAGAGTACTAGTGCAGAAGACTAAAATACTAAATACTAGAACAAAGTACTAGCATTAAGTACTATAAATAGAGTACCAAATTCTATTATAGAGAACTATAAATGTAGTACTAAAATGATTGTATAAAACACTAGTACGTAGTACTAAAATACTAAATGCTAGTATACAGTGCTAAAATACTAAATACTAGTATAGAGTACTTTTATGAATTACTAAAATACTAAGTACTATTATAGAGTACAAGTACAGAGTACCAAAATACTAAATACCAGCATAGAGTTCTAGTATACAATGCTAAAATACTAAATAGTAGCGTAGAGTGCTAATATAGAAAGCTTAAATGCTAAATATTAATATAGAGTGCTAAAATACTAAAATACCAGTATAGACTACAAGTATAGAGTACTAAAATACTAATGTATAGTACTAGAATAGAGTACTAAAATACCAAGGACTACTATAGAGTACTGGAATACTAAATACTGGTATAGAGTTCTAATATTATTAGAGTTCTAACTAAAATACTAATACAGGTATAGAGTACTAAAATACTAAGTGTTAGTATAGAGTACCAAAATGCTAAGAATTAGTATGTAGTACTTAAATACCAAATGCTAGTATAGAATACTAATATAGAGTGCTAAATACTAGTATAGAGTACTAAAATTCTAAATATTGGTATAGAGTACTTAAATAATAAAATAGCACTAAATAAAATATAGTACTCTAGTATCTATGTTACGGGAAATGTAATTATTTAGGTCAGTATTCATAATGCTTAGTTATTATGAATAATGACCATTAAAATTGGGCAATTTGAAAAAATTTGAATTACTTTACGATAATTTCTCACATTGCCCGGTCATTATAAATACCGCTATTATTTCTTTGGGCACTTTGATTAATTGACAACAATGGGACAAGCACGTGCGTGCGGTGTGATTCTGGCTGGCCAATGTTCACCGGTGAATGTTGACAATCAAATTAGTCGCTTTGGTGAATGTCCGAAATATATATTACTTCCAATTTGATACTAATTTATTCGTGAATATAATTACATTTATTCGATATTTTAATTCTTACTGACGATAGATTAGAACAAACATCAGTGTTTGGAGTATCGGGCAAAAATATACCGGGCAATGGCACTTGACTTTAAAAAAATATCAGTGTAGGGTATACCGGGAAAATGTATACCGGACAGTGGCACTTGACCTTAAAAAAACATCAGTGTAGGATATACCGGGCAAATGTATATCGGACAGTGGCACTTGACCTTAAAAACATCAGTGTAGGGGATACCGGGCAAATGTATACCGGGCAGTGGCACTTGACCTTAAAAAAACATCAGTGTACGATATACCGGCAAATGTATACCGGGCAATAGCACTTAACCAGACCTAGTATGACTAGACCTTTGGTAAATGTCCGAAATATATACTAGGTCTAGTGCCACTTTTGCTATAGCTTAAATATTAAAAAAAAAATTAAACAAAGCGTTTGAATCAATTTTAAACTGATACCGAAATTATTGCTTTAAAATTAAAAAAAAATAAAATAAAAACTGCGCCAGATAAGAGTAATTGAAGTAGTTGCTTTATACAGCGCATGTGCGGGAAAATATTTGAAAAAAATTATCCAGGTGCATCTAAAAGTGGATGAATATCCCAAGACACCCTGTGGCTGTGTGTGACACAAATTGCCCACTTGACTTTTAGCATTATACATAACGACCGGGCAATGTAATAATTGCAACATAATTTATCATTTTGTCATATCCTTTTGGGCACTTTTTAAATTGCCCGGGCATTATAAGCAATGCCCAATTATTTACATTGCCCGAGACATCTATATTTCATTTAGTGTGACGTAACCTCTGTCATATTATATTATTTCTGTTGCGTCGTCTCTGTGCAACTGATAAAGGGTGTACGCATGTGACAACCGAAACGCGTTTATTAGGCTTTATTTTATTTTATACCCGCCGTTGAACAGCCGACCCATTTTTTGGGTTTACAACTTCTAATGTTCAACTACGTTGCCTTGTAATTTTGGACCCAATACAGAAGACAAGGGAACTCTTGAATCAAGTATTGGGAGACATTTGCCTTCGTGAAGACCTTTTTGATGGAACTAACATTTGCGTTACATGGAGAGGAAGACCACGTGCACCTCCAACGGTTAGCCTAACGGCAAGGGGACTCGAGCCTAGGATCCGTCTACCACTGAGGATATTTCACGTCAGCACTGTAGTCGGTGCAAGCCGGATGCGGAGTTCGTATCGACCAGCCATACCCGAGATTTAAACCCGGTTCACCTCATAGGGGAGGTGAACGCTCTATTCTAAATTGTTTTTTATTTTAAAACGTTGTTTTTTAGTCAGTTTCTACAATTTGTTTGCTTTAGTTTCAATCGTAGTGACGCAAGTGACTTCTGCAAATATGTTGAGAGGTCACCTATATTAATATATATCTTTATTTTGATAACCTTATATTAATAAATAACCTTACCTTATTAATTAATAAATAACAAAATGTAAAGACTTTTTTCCACAAAAAACGGAACTTTTAGAAAATTTTAAGTAGAAAAATAAAATTAAGAACTTAAGCTTCATGAATTGGAAAAAAAAATATTTAAGAAAGCAAACAGTTAACGAGGAGACCATACCACAATTAATACCATTATTTCTTAAAACAATTTTCAACATTTATAAGTAAATGTAGTAAGTAGCACAGTTGAAATCAAAGTTAGAATTTCAAACTAAATAAGAATTTATATTAAAAATTGTTTTTCGGTGGAATTCAAAGTTACATAAGTGCACACAGAAACAGAGAAATAAAGATTTATAGAATTTAAATTTATTTGCTAAACATTTTCTTCCAATTATTCTCAATATGTTTTTGAACCGTAAATATTTTTTTAAACACTAAAAGTGCTGATAAGTTTTGCTGGATAATATCATCCTAGTGATATTTAAGAATCTATAATTAAAATAAAACGTTAAGCAAATAATCAATGGCAAAACCTTGATTAAATGAGTGCAGGTCAACCAACTATATCATGCAGAAGCATTTCCTTTAACTACTTAAATATATTTTTTAATAAATTAATTATTTTTAGTGTTAAAAACTTTTTGTCGGATAATCCCTGGCGATAATTATAAATCTTGAAACATTAAGCAACTATTCAAAAGCAACACCTTCATCAACTATCTCATGCATAAATATTTTACCAACTATTTTAAGAATAATTTTTAACAAATATTTTCTAACAAAAAAAAAGAGTATTTATTAGTTTTGGTGGAAAATAACACATTTTTAGTGCAAAAAGTTTATTACCGGAGTTTGTGGTTTACAACACTTCATTCTTACTTTTCAAAGACTAACAGGCTACAAAGTTTACAAAGACTAAAGCTTCTTACCTTTCTTCATTTTCCACTTAGCACAAACATTGGTGGAAAATAACGCATTTCGGGTGCAAGAACTTTAATACCAGAGTTTGTGGTTTACAATAAAAGACATCATTCTTACTTTGCAAAGACTACAAAGACTAAAGCTTCTTACTTTTCTTCATTTTCCACTTTGCATAAACATTGGTGGAAAATAACACATTTTGAGTGCAAAAACTTCAATATCGGAGTTTGTGGTTTACAACACAAGATATCATTCTTACTTTCCAAAGACAAACAATCTACAAGTTTACAAAGACTTCTTTCTTTTTTTTCATTTTCCACTTAATTAGTAATTTTACGATTCATATTAAATATTTGATTGCATTTGAAAGCAATAACTATTTTAATAGCTCTTCATCTAAACATTTTGTTTTAAAAAAGTAAAAATCTAAAAATCCCATTAAAATAACAAACGGTTTATTTAAAAATATCATCCGGGTATTCCACTTTTTTTTTCTTTTCAGAATGACTGAACCTTTATTGTGGATAAAAATGCACATTATATTAGGCCACCCTGGCGATATTTATGAATCCAAAGTATAATGTACCGATACATTAAACAATTATTCAGTGGCTAAACCTTGATCAACAACAATCCGATGCATAAACATTTCCGGCTACATTAACCATTCCGACCTTACATTTATTATGACTCAAAATAAACATACAAAAAGAATGTAAAAAAAAAAATCATTGAGTAATATTTCTGTGAAAAAAATTAGTAACCGAGTTTGAAGAACTGGTTTTTCTCATTCAAAATCGGTAGAAGCCATACAATAGAATTGTTGGTGTCCATAAAATTGCCATGATGATTCTTCACATAATGTTGTTTTTTTATTTATTAACTTTTCATTATTATCTATCTTTTTTAAAGAACCATAATGTGAGCAATTTGGTAGCGTCTGAAAAGGGTGGAGGTTTACTTTCCGAAAAGGATTTATTTTTAATGGTGGACAATAAAAGGAAAAATACAAAAGGGAAATAAGTGCGTGCGAAATTACAAAATAAACAACATTAAGGAGCACTAAAATCTAGAAGTGAAGAATTTGATGTAATATAAGATTTATACCACATAGAAGTAAGTATATAGAGAGTTTCAACTCTTAATGCTAGAAATAAGTTTCCATTACAATCCAATCATATTCGCAAATAAAAATCTGTTAAAAGTCAGTTTGGAGGCGTAGCATTAAAACAAAATCAGATCTTCAAATTCTGAATTATTTTTACTATGCAATATTTTGTTTTCTTAAAGTCGTAACGTTGTNATTTTACTTTGTATGTCTTTTTTCTCTTCATTTTCATGCATTGTCATCCAATTCTGAACTGTGTGCCAAATTTGAAGTCTGTAGCTAGTCGGGAAGTTAGTTTGAAATCAATTACAAAATTCCACCCGAACAGACATACACAAAGGCAAGTTAATATAAACGTGGTAAAAAAGCAGAAATTCAGTGAGACTTACTTTAAAAATTTAAGGACTCAGTGTACGAAACGCTCAATAAAACCATTTCAGTCGTCTGATTGCCTAAATTTAATAAATGTTTGGCATACAAGTTTAGAATAAAAACGTAGGCATGCAGATATAATGCCTATAAGTGAAAGTTGCTAAGTTTGGGGGGACCGCTTAACCCGTTAATGCCTAGCAACAAAAAGTGATCTTAATATGAAAAAACACTTGAGTAAAAAAAAGTTGTATGGCACATGTTTTTTTTTATTATTATTTTATATATCAATGAAAATTGAATTTTTTTTAAAAAATGTTTGGTATGGAAAAGTAAAGTTAATGGAGAATTCACATTAATTCGCTTAATAGAAACGTAAAAAATCGTCAAACTATTTTTGATGTCAATAATGCTTATTTAATTTTGGGAATAGGTAAGAATTGAAATTAAAAGAAAATAAACTAAGTACTAAATAGAAAAAGTAATTAAGAAAAGGTATTTAATCGTTTAGGGGTGCCGTGATTAATTAATTTTGGTAAGACACCAAATGAAATAAAAAAAAAAGAAAGCTATGTTCCAAAAAATAAAATTGATGGAGAAATGTTACTAGTATTTTGTTAAGGAGAAACATAAAAAACCACTGTACTATTATTGATGCCGATAATGCTTAACTAATTATGGTAATATAAATACTAACTGAAAGAAAAAAAAAAGCTATGTTATGAAAAACAAAATTAACGGATAAATTAAAATGGTATTAATTAGTTTGGGAGAGTTGTAAGAAATCGTCAAACTTTTATTGTTGCCAATGATTGCTTAAGTTAATTTCGATAACAGGCACTACTGTAATTATGGATAATAATTGGTGCAGTTTTAATATGTATTGAATACACTAATACATGTACAAAGTATTATATTAGTACAACTAATCCTATTGAAACTGCATCAATGCTGTACAATTTTAACACACTTACTGGGGGAATAGTTTTTATTATCCTTCAGAAAGGGTAAGTATCGGTGAAAATTGCTTCATTATGGTAAATTTTGACTATCATGAGTTGGCATCGAGCCACTGCATTATGCTAAATGATTCCGAAGGCAGTTTACCAACAATTTGATGGGATGAACTTCTAAAAACACGTTTTACTTATTCTAAAAACTTAAAGCCGTTTAAAGGACAACAAATAATAACTAAAAAAAGGAGAAGAATTAATTTAGTTTTATTAATTGTGTCGGCTTGTAACTTTCAGCTTTGAGCATGAACTTAAGGAAAGTCTTTACGAAACACCCTATAAAATTACACTTACTAAAAATTTGCTTAAAAACAAATCTTATGTAAATGTATGTATTAAGAATAGTCATTACGAAATACATTGCAAAATTACACTTTCTAAAAATTATTTGAAAATTAAATGAAATAAAATGTATACATTAAGGAAAGTCATTTCGAAACATCCTGTGAAACTACACTTACGAAAAATTGTTTAAAAACAAATCTTAGACGAATGTATACATCAAGGAAAGTCATTACGTGACACCCTGCAAAATTACACTTACTAAAGAGTTCAAACAAAATCTCATATAAATATATACATCAAAGAATGGCATTACGTAATACGCTGTATATTTACATTCTCTGAAAAATTGTTTAAAAAAGAAATAAAAAAATAAGTATACATTAAAGAAAATCATTACAAAACACGCCGTAAAATGGCACACACTAAAAAATTGTCTAAAACTAATCTTATATTAATGTATACGTTAAGGAAAGTCATTACGAAACACCCTGTAAAAGTACGCTTAATGTACGAATGTTGTTGTAAGTTAGATACTATAATATCTTGTTTTTAGAAACCGAGAAATTTAGTAATTATCTATGATTCAAAGAATAAAAAAATATTTTAGCTAATTCTTATTTTTATTAATATATCCAATTTTATTAAATATAGATCCAACTCCGATTAAAAACTTGACAGAATGTAGAAAAAATTGCGGCAATTGCTTACACTAATTAGACTTTTCGTTCGTTGTTTTTAAATTGAAGGAGGCAATCTAATACTCGTCTTTCTACCTCTATTTCCTAAAGCAAACAATGATTTTTTTGAAATTTTCAACATCGCTTTATTCAATAGTGTTCCGTTGGATATTAAAAGCTGTTCTGCTTTTTCCTTGCTTTAATATTATTTGGAAACTCTTAATGTGCAAACTTATTTTTGGTTAAAAAACGCAATTAATAAAATAAACATCTCCTATTTGAAAAAATATGAATTTGGAAAAAATTCATTATGTTTTTATCCTAAAAATAAATTTTGATCGTGTATTTATAAAAGTATATTTTATAGCTTTAGGGATATTAAAATGTTTGAGAAAACAAATATAAAAACTTTTGCAGCTCTCTTTTACCTTTGCAGAACGAGTTTTCATTGCTCCAATAAAAAGCAAGACTATTGATCGGGGTTTTAAAGAATTTTCGATATTTGGGAATTTTCGACGGCTCTGAAGTCCACTTGACTGTAAAGTTCTGTTTAGGACCATTACTCGGGAATCGAAAGAAACGCGAAGAATAAAATAAAGTGATTTTTAAAGGGTATTTTTCCCTTACAATATCAGAGTTTAGCGTAAAGCAAAACTTATCTTTTCTTATGTTAAAGTATATTCTACTTTAACATTTTAACTTTACTTAACTACTTTAACAATTTTAAAGTAAATTTGGGAAAATCCGAGTCTCTAACGCAACGGTTCCTATTTTTTTTTGGATCTGGAACCCTAAATAGTGAACCTTTTTTCAGCGGAATCCCGATTCAAGCAGTACGAAACATATTAAATAAAAAACAACAAAATATTTCGTATAAATTCAATTATTTTAAATGAAGATAGAGCGCTTTTCCCCCCGAAAAGGTTACCCTGATTTGAATCCCAGTGATGGCTGATTGATAAGAATTCCGCACCAGTTCACACCGAACACAGTGTCGAGATAAAATATCCTCAGTGGTAGACGGATCATGGGTTAGAGTCCCCTTGCTGTCAGGCTAAACGTGGTAGGTTCAAGTGGTTTTCCTCTCCATGTAACTCAAATGCGGGTTAGTTCCATTAAAAAGTCCTCCACGAAGGCAAAATTCCTCCCAGTGTTTGATCCAGGAGTTCCCTTGTCTTCTGGATTGGGCTCAAAATTACAGGGCTATGGAGTTGAACATCGGTAGTCGTTAATTCAAAAACTGGGTGTTTCACGACGGTAATAAAAAAAAAAGAGTTTTAAATTTCTCGTCGTTTTATCATCTTTAAATTAAATTAAACATCTTAAAATTGCAATTTTTAATTAAATTGACATCTTTAAATTAAAAATAGAAAGTTAAGCTTTCAATTAAGTTTTTAAAATGAAAAAGAACTGTTATAAATGTTGGAAAAAGGTTATTAGGAAAGCATATTTCCTTTATTATTGACATTGTTTGATTTTGAATTTAAATGCTCGATGTGGAATTCGAATGCATATTTCTATATAAGCATTTCTTCTTCATAATTCATTAAATTTTTTTTAAAAAATTATTGTTATTCATTTTCGTTGGCATTTTACGTTTATTTCATAAAAATAGCCAAAATATTTAATGATTTATTAATTGCCTAGAAATGTATTTAAAATTGTTTTTACAAACTCAGCTAAAAATAAACTGCAGTTTTTTTTACAGAATGTTACTACAGTTAACTGCAGATTTTCTGTAGCGCAATCTTAACTGTAAAAATATTTCAGTTACTTTGCAGAGGAAATAATGTGAAGTAATTTCTCAGTAATTTATTTTAAAATAATTTTTAGCTATTGTCCTCTCACATTTACTTTAGTTAATGTGAAGTCGCTTGAAAATCATGAATTTAAAAAATAATGAAACTTTAAATCCGTAGTTATACTGCAGTAAGTTTGAAAAAATTAGACATTGATTGCTTCAGTTATTTTGTATTGTTGTAAAATCGAGAGTTGGAAATCAAATAAATTTTGATGTTCTCAATCTTGTTTTCTTTATTAATAAATCTTCACTTTTTTATAACGTTTTTGTTCTTGATTATATATTAATTTCTGATGTTAAGATAAAGATTCTAAACATGTATATTAAGACCGGCAGAGACAACGTACACTGTCTATATTTATAAAAGAAAAATGCATAAAATACATATTTGAAATAGTTGTATGTAATTATTTTATAATTTAGAAGGCTCAAAAATTTTTAATTATGATTTTTACACAATTTAATTAGTTCAAAATCTGCTTAAAATTAGATATTTAAATATTTTTGTATTTTGGTTATTTTATTATTATTACTAATTTTTTTTGACTTAAAAAGTTGCTTTTACACTAAGTTATGGTGAAAACAATATTAATTAGTTATTTTTATTCGAATTCACACTGAACTAGAATTAAAATTATACTTATCATTTTGTCTAATCAAAATAAATTTTTAATTTGGGTTTTAAACAAATTACGCACAAGTTAATACACAAAAACATTTATAATTTATGAGTTGTTAGTTTTATTAACTCTTTTTTGTTTCATTCGAGTTAGAGCAAAAAAAAAAAAGATACAAAATAATCGATTACCTAGATAAGAAATTTTGAAGTGTACATAAAGTATAAATCAAAATTGTACTTTTTTAAATAACTTTCGAGCTATTAGTCCGATTGACTTGGTATTAGTGTAAAAAAACAAACAAACATTGGAAACGATACTTTGCTTGTTTTATAAGACAAATTCTGTCCCTCAGTAAATTCAAGATGGCGACTGTCCTCTTGCGGGGGGGGGGGGNTGCGGGGGGGGGGGGGCAAATTTCGGGTTTTTATATTATTGAACTTATACACAAAATTTTAATTATTTTTCAGCTTTCCTTTAACTAAAGGAAAGCTAGAAGCAAAAGCAAAAAGAAAGCTCAAAATGCAAATAATTATTTGCATTTTGAGCTTTCTTTTTTCTTTTGACACGGGTATTGGTACAAATATATACTTTTTTCCTCACCACAGCAAATATTCTGACTCGCCTGCCTTGTTTGAAATGTAAACGATTAATGAGTCATTTTGCGCTGTTCGTTTATCTCCATTGTATCATCACGGGCAATGTGGCACTTCGAAAATCAGATATGTTTGCACAAAAGCCGTCAGGTTCCAAAACCCGCTTTCTCACAATCATAACATCCGATATGAAAGAGGTCTCACAGAGTAATCGAAAACACAAAACAATCAAGAAATATAAAATTCCCCGGAATTTTCTGTAAACTGTTTATATCAGAAAACAGAAACGCATTCACGACACCGTGTCTTTTTTTCAGGTCTGGTGAGCTACTGCAGAGATAGAAAAAAAGAAATAGTAAAATAATTTTAATGATGGATTCATAGAAGGCAAAAAAAGAAAATAAATTGTTTTTCAATTTGATTTCACTAGCAATCAATCTTAAAGTGAATTTCTAGGAAAAGGTAATTGTGACAAAAGTTCTACTGTACCATTTTTTTTATTTAACTTTTCAATAAAATAAAATTTCGCATTAAATGTGACTTGGGAAAGTGTGAACCTGATAGGAGCAGTTCATGCAAACCGGTCAAACTAAAACTCTTACGCTCATTAAAAAAAAAAAAAGATAAATTAACAAAAAAAGAATTACGATGTTTCAGGGAAACTACGTACTGGATTGTTCGAAAACTCGTCTGTCGAGCAAATGTCATCATCCTGAAAGTTTACGCGATTCGAAGCGCTTATCACATTCATAGTACCATTGATCAGTTTACACAGAATTCATCCAAGTGGGTTTAGCAATATTTCTCACAGTGGGATGTAAATAACTCAAAAGACAGAAGATGGCATTGTGGCAAATTAGTTTCGAAATAATGTGCTTAACAAGCGATGAGGCACATTATTTTTATACAGGGTACACACTTTTAAGTCTATTACCACCTTCTAAATTTTAGCTACATAAGTGGTCTCCAAGCACAGTTAAGTGGCTATGTGCTATTCAGTGATCGCGGAAGTAAGTCAAGAGTGAAGGGGGGGGGACTCTCTGTACATATGTACCATATATACTTATATACCGGATTATCTAAAACTCACGAATTCGAAGAGCCGCGATGGCTCAGGGAATAGAGCGTTCGCCTTCCAATGAGGTGAACCGGGTTCGAATCCCACCGATGGCTGGTCGATACGAATCCGCATCTGGCTTGCACCGACCACAGTGCTGACGGTAAATATCCTGAGTGGTAGACGGATCATGGGTTAGGGTCCCTTTACCGTCAGGCTAACAGTGGGAGGTTTTCGTGGTCTTCCTCTCCATGTATTATAAATGCGGGTTAGTTCCATCGAAAATCCACCACGAAGGCAAATTTCTCCCAATACTTGATCCAGGAGTTCCCTTGTCTTCTGGATTGGGTTCAAAATTACAAGGCTACGGAGTTGAACCTTAGCAGTCGTAAACTCGAAAACTGGGTCGGCTGTTCAACGACGGCTATAAAATCACAAATTCGAACTTATGACATAAATTGTTTAAAAATTAATATAATTTTAAAAAAAGAAATTGTTTACCTTTATATATTTATCACTCATTTAACGGCATTTTTTATTCTGTTTGCTGTGGTATTTGAAACCAAGAATTTTTCCCAATTCCCAAGAATTATCGACCAGCAATGGGTATGTATATTCCCTCTGCAGAGGGATGATTTGGTAGCAATTTTCACCAAGCAAATGGTAAAACTTGCTTGAAATAGAGGCATTTTTTTTAAAATTTCAGACACATAAAATTATAAATTTTTAATGACTCAAATATTGAGTGAAAAATTGTAATCGTAGAAGGGGCTGTTGTCCCTTCATTTATTAAATGCGAGAGGGCGCTCCTGGTTTCGCAGTCCCTGGTACTACTCGAAAAAAGTCACAAGTAGTACTTCTTGGTAGATAACTGCTGCAGAGTTAGCACTGCTATCTTTGGAAATGGAGCGGGTTAAAAAGAAAAGGTGGATCACGATGTTGTAGAGCGCCATCCATTAAGTACGAATTCTTAGTGACATTAAAGCTAAGAAAAAGAACACTTGTCTGATCGCGATTTATTACAGTGTAAAATGATGAAACGCTCTTCGAAAGAAAATAAAACAACTAGCTATCACGAGATACTTTAATTTTTGATAAATAAAGTTTAAACATTGTAAGCAAAACTATTTACTCTCTGCTCGCTCAGCTCATCATTCCTATAATTGCTTCCCATTCATCGTTTTTTTAATGTCAATATTTAACACAAAAGATAGAACATTTTAAGTTGAAAATATACAATTACTGTAGCTTTATATAAGAACATTTTGTTAATACATGGTAATCGTAACGAAATAGACGATTACCTAGATTTAGAAAATAATTATCAATACTTGAATTTTTTTTACATAAGGAATACAGATTGTGGGACTTAAGAAGATGCGATTTTACTCCTTGACGATACTTATAACAATTCAAACATTGAATGGCTTTTATCGCTCTTAAGAATTTATTTAATAAAATGTCCATACAAATGTTAAAATTTATAGCTGGCAACACTCAATGTCCCCCTCGTTTTTTTTTTTTGCTACCGTAAGATAAAGATCTCGTGAGGGGAAAATAAATTTTCCACAACAATGGTAAATTGTCAATATTCAAATAAATAAGAAAAAAAACTCTTAAATTCGCAATAAGTTACAAACAAACTGGAATTTCGAAACAAAATTCGAGTTCAGTTCACAAATAAAATGGTTCTTTCAGCACGTCAAACTTCAACTCACTCGTTTACATTTCAGTCCGATCTAACGTATTTTTTCCTTACATGATTAATAATTTTCAAATCATTTGTCTAATCTTAATTTTTTTTTATTATTCCGTCGAACTCTCTTTATTTTTTTCTACATGCTTTCATGATTTAAAGTTTCTAAGTGTCATACATTTTGTGCAGCAAAGCAAAATGTAGCGTAAAAAAGTGAGAAAATTTTATCAAGAAATACACTTAAAACTTTTGAACTAATAAAAATTATGAAAAAAAAAAAAAAACTTTGTTGTCCTATGCCATTTAGAAAAGGGGGGGGGGGCACTTCTTGTTGTATAGTGGCGCCATCTATGGAAAAGAATTCTACTTCTTCCACACACATTCGTCCCAAGCCTATCACAGGGCGGACTAGTTCATACATTCACAGAACGTAATTTTGACCTCAACCAGAGATCGATCAATTCCCAGTTCAGTGCCCTCCCAGAAGTATGATTTCTTATGGTGACACGGAGGACTTTGTGACCCAACAGATTTAATGTGCACCAGTCACTATTTACTCCATGGGGAGTCTTCGGATGGCGGGATCGAACTCACAACCTCTTGGGCATTGGTCAAAAGCCTTACTAACCAGGCTATCCCAACCCAAAAACTGTGTTAAGTTCAGAAATAAATATGGCCCTTTCAGCTTACTAAATTTGAACTCTGTAGTTGCATTCCTGCATCCTGAAAAGCGGCCAAATTGTATTTTTCTTAGCTTTAAAAAGTAATAAATTTCGAACTAATTTTTGAATGTTAAATTTTTTTATTCCATTGTACTCCCTACACATTTTACTATACACACCCTTCATATTTCAAGTTTCTAACCAAGAAACTTTGTATGCACACAATTTGATGAAATAATCATTTTCATATAAATTTTACATTGTTTCTTTTTTACAGGTAAAGGGCAGATCTTTTTACTTTTAAACTAGACGAAAAGCATTACAAATGAAGGACATCCAGTCAGAGTATGGAAAGGAAAATAGCCAGTGCCTAAAAAGATTAGCATATCTTTTTTGGAAGAGAGGAACTCTTTGGAAGAATTTAATTATTGCTTATAACATTACTTATACTACGTCTATTTATGAAAAACTATAAGGAAAAAAAATGACTAATTTCCCTCAATATAAGTTGACCATTTGTCTAAGCTGATCACTATAGCAATGCACCACAAATGGTAAACTTAAACAATTTTCACAGCATGTGTAAAAGGCATTAATTTTTAAATAAATGTC
This sequence comes from Parasteatoda tepidariorum, assembly GCF_043381705.1. Classification (NCBI taxonomy): domain Eukaryota; kingdom Metazoa; phylum Arthropoda; class Arachnida; order Araneae; family Theridiidae; genus Parasteatoda; species Parasteatoda tepidariorum. The sequence goes on from NC_092206.1 coordinate 50,896,736, forward strand.
TTTCCTGTATTTTAAATTTTTTCATTGCCAGAAATCAAAAAAGTAGTTTAGATGGACTAGTTCTTATTAAGATGATTGACCATGTGACATGACTAGAATTGTACTCTCAGGATGCTCACTCAAACAGTTTATAAACTTCCCACCGAAATTAATTTTCAACCATAATTTATAAAATTATTATTTTATTAAATACTCTGTATTTTAAAATTACATAAGCTGCTCTATTCAAAGACTGCTGTCATCTGATGGTAAGGGTATTGTTATTTTCAGGATTACAGTGGGCATCAGGAGGTGATGTCTTATTTGAAAAATCTTTGATAGATTCCAAACCACAAGTCTCAAGATTCATGTCTTTTTTCCCAAGTCCTAAAGAAATAACTGCAACTAAAGCAGCTGCCTGTTCAGCATTCTTTTTATTTTTTTCCCTATATCAAAAAAAAAAAAAGAAAAGAAAAAAAGATTGCAATTAAAACATATATCAAATAAATATTATAAACAAAAGTTTTAATTCCTTAAAAATATAAATAAAACTTACAAGCATAAATTTGTATATTTTTTCCCATTAATATGTACAACAGATTGAAAACTTTTCTCATATTGATCCTAAATTTTAAAAAAATAAATAAAAAATAAGTTATTACATTTTGTTTAGGATAAAAAGAACCTAAAGAGAAGTAATATAAATTAAAATAAATAATTAATAAGTCAAACATATAAAAACAGACAAAATTCTTTGAATTTTCGATTAGCAATAAACATGATATAAATTTTTCTAGAGATAAATTTCAGATCAGTTAGCTAGAAATATCCGGATATTGGAATGTGGGATATTGCAAGGAATTTTCTAATTGATCATTATATAATACTGATTTTGGATTTAATTAATAGATAAAATATAATTAAAAAACGTAACTTGACTATTCATGAGTTTAACTACAACAAGAAAACTACCATTCCATTTTCGAGTATAAATATATTACATACCTGCCAACATTGGAGAAATAAAATAACGGAGATTTAACTAGCAGTATTTCTTAGGCTATGAGCAAAATTTCGATTTCAAAATGCATAATCATGCAAGTCAAAAAAATAAATAAATAATTTCAAAGTTGGAAATAATTTAAGCACTTAGATTTAGCGAAGTAAAAAATATGCATACAAATCTTAATCTAAAGAAGATTTTTTTAAAACCATTATTTATAATTACTTAAACTATAAACACTCAACATACTGCATTACTGCCAATAGCACCATTTGTTGAGGAATTAGAGAAGTATTTTTGCCGTCAGTAGATATTTAATCAGCAATTATTTTTTTTCTTCTAAATTTCTTCAACAAATACGGAGAAATTTGAGAATATACAGGTAAACAGGAGATAGTCATAAAATACAGGAGTCTTCGTTAAAAAACAGAAGACTTGGCAGGTAGGGTATTATCAATTTTTAGCCAATTGTTGGCGTAAATCGACTTGATAGTGAATAGTTTTCTTTAGATTGTTTCATTTCTTAATGCATTGTCTCGATATGATCTACTTTATTAAAAATAAATATTTTGAAGGGGAAAAAATAATCCAATTTTCCCCCCCGAAAAATTGCAATAAGCAGTCCTTTTTCCACAATTAGTGACCAAATTTCCACTTTTTCCTCTTAAAGATGTAAGAAGGCACATAGAATGGGATTTTTATTACAGAAATATTTGGTAAGAGAAAATAAAACACATAAACACTTACTGTTTGATATTTTGGCTGATCAATGCTTTGACCTTTGGCCCAGTTCCACAGGACAGTTTTGGGAAGATCATCCATATTGAAATTTGTTCTAAAATTTGATGGCTGATATTATTTAGTATTCAGAGTAAACAGTGTTATAGCAATATATATATTCAAATTAAAAGTGAAAAATACTAAATACTAAATGCAAATACACATTCTAAAAATTTCTCAATTAACCTAAATAAATAAAACGAACTATAAGTATTTAAGAAATATGTCAATTTGAATGAATCAGTGTTTGAATAATGAATCAACCTGTAACTTTAAAATTATTGAAATATTTATATAAAGAATTCTGCAATTCTTCTTTAAACCATTCATTCATAAAATGAAAAGAAAAAAAAAATCATCAATGTTTTCCTAAAAAGCATATTTTTATTTAACAGGGTTCCCACTCTATGATGAGATTGAAATTCAAGGACTTTTCAGGACTTTTCAAGGACCTCAACAAAATTTTCAAGGACCTTAATCTAAAACCAATTTTAAAAATTATTATCTTCTATTTTACTAGAAGCAACAATGCTTGTTGTGGCAATAATTAATTTCAAATATAATACCTAAATGCTTTGCCTATATAGAGAGAAGAGAGTATATGTATTATGGACTAAAATTTATATTCTTTTAAAAACAACCCTACTGGTTTTACATATTAATTCACAAAATCATTTTCAGCACAATCTATAACTAATGGTAATGAGGTTAATGGTGAAATCCTTTAATCCTGTGTATTTCCATGTGAAGGCTGCATGAAAGACAGAGCTAAATCTTAGGTATTCCATATTCCATGACTATTCCATAACCCCCTCCTCTCCTCTATTAAACATCGTTTCTGAAATTATTCATCCATA
>NC_092206.1:50901693-50970754 GCF_043381705.1 Parasteatoda tepidariorum
TTCCTTTAACTAAAGGAAAGCTAGAAGCAAAAGCAAAAAGAAAGCTCAAAATGCAAATAATTATTTGCATTTTGAGCTTTCTTTTTTCTTTTGACACGGGTATTGGTACAAATATATACTTTTTTCCTCACCACAGCAAATATTCTGACTCGCCTGCCTTGTTTGAAATGTAAACGATTAATGAGTCATTTTGCGCTGTTCGTTTATCTCCATTGTATCATCACGGGCAATGTGGCACTTCGAAAATCAGATATGTTTGCACAAAAGCCGTCAGGTTCCAAAACCCGCTTTCTCACAATCATAACATCCGATATGAAAGAGGTCTCACAGAGTAATCGAAAACACAAAACAATCAAGAAATATAAAATTCCCCGGAATTTTCTGTAAACTGTTTATATCAGAAAACAGAAACGCATTCACGACACCGTGTCTTTTTTTCAGGTCTGGTGAGCTATTGCAGAGATAGAAAAAAAAGAAATAGTAAAATACTTTTAATGATGGATTCATAGAAGGCAAAAAGAAAATAAATTGTTTTTCAAATAGATTTCAATAGCAATCAATCTTGAAGTGAATTTCGAGGAAAAGGTAATTGTGACAAAAGTTCTACCGTACCATTTTTTTTATTTAACTTTTCAATAAAATAAAATTTCGCATTAAATGTGACTTGGGAAATTGTGAACCCGATAGGAGCAGTTCATGCAAACTAAAACTCTTACGCTCATTAAAAAATAAATAAATAAATAAAGATGATAAATTAACAAAATAAAGAATTACGATGTCTCATGGAAGCTTTGAGCTGGATCGTTCAAAAAATCGTCTGTCGAGCAAATGTCATCATCCTGAAATTCTACGCGATTTGAAGTGCGTATCACATTTATAGTACCATTGATCAGTTTTTACAGATTTCATCCAGGTGGGTTTAGTGATATTTCTCACAGTGGGATGTAAATAACTCAAAAGACAGAAAAGGGCATTGGGGCAAATTAGTTTCGAAATAATGTGCGTAACAAGCGATGAGACACACTATTTTATACAGGGTACACACTTTTAAGTCTATTACCACCTTCTAAATTTTAGCTACATAAAGTGGTCTCCAAGCACAGTTAAGTGGTCATGTGCTATTCAGTGATCGCGGAAGTATATCAAGAGTGGGGGGGGGGGACTCTCTGTATATATGTACCATATATATAATATAGATGGTGTTTTCAATATAAATGTAAACAATAACAATCTCGAGATCAATACCTGCTCCAGTTCCGGTTAGAAAGTTTGCAACTGCTTACTACAGCTTATTCTGCGAGGTGATATTTTCAAACGGATAATTTGGTAAATTAGATAATTTCTGAGCTTAAATCTGCCGTATTTCATAAAATATTACAGTTATTAAGAAATTCTGGTGAGTTTGAAGTGAAAATTTGTTTTACTTATCCACAGATATATTGTTAAAAAAGGTGAAATGGTTGCTAGATTTTGAATAACACGCTTTTTGGCAGTCCTGATTTGGCCTCTTTCCATTTGTTTATTACTGTTTGTTCTTGTTGCAAGCTGTGCACCATCTTACGTTGTGTTAGCACCTTTAGCATTGTAAACACAAGTAATCAAATACTTCGTTTGCAAGAATCTATAAACACAATGATCACGTTGTGAGCCAAATGGCTTTAAAATACACCGGAAACAGTAATCCGGAAGTATAGGCGGCATGGAGCTTGCAGCGTTCCCTAGTGTAGAAATCACCATCCATATATAATATATATATGTATACATCAATCGGAATATCTAAACCTCACAAAATCACAATCACGAATTCGAACTTGTGATTTTAACTTATGACACAAACTGTTTAAAAAAATATATAATTTTAAAAAGAGAAATTGTTTACCTTTATATTATTTATCACTCATTTAACGGCATTTTTTATTCTGTTCGCTGTGGCATTTGAAACCAAGAATTTTCCCCATTTCCCAAGAATTATCGATCAGCAATGGGGACGTATATTTCCTCTGTAGAGGGATGATTTGGTAGCAATTTTCACCAAGGAAATGGTAAAACTCGCTTGAAATAGAGGCGTTTTTCTTAGATTTCGGGCACAAAAAAAACTTTTTTTTAATAGTAAATTTGCTTACTCAAATATTGAGTGAAAAACTGTAACCTAAGAAGGGGGTGAGTCCCTTCATTTATTAAATGCGAGAGGGCTATAACCTACCTCTTCTGGTTTTGCAGTCCCTGGTACTACTCGAACAAAATCATAAGTAGTACTTCTTGGTAGATAACTGCTGCAGAGTTAGCGTTGCGATCTTTGGAAATGGAGCGGCTTAAAAAGAAAAGGTGGAATACGAAGTTGTAGACACCATCCATTAAATACGAATTCTTAGTGACATTAATGCTAAGAAAAAGAACACTTGTCTGATCGCGATTTATTACAGTGTAAAATGATGAAACGCTCTTCGAAAGAAAATAAAACAACCAGCTATCACGAGATACTTTAATTTTTGATAACCAATGTTTAAACATTGAAAACAGAAGTATCTATCTATTTACTCTCCAATTGCTTCTCATTGTTTTTTTTTTAAATGTCAACATATAAGACAAAAGATAGAACATTTTAAGTTGAAAATATATAATTACTGCAGCTTTATATAAGAATATTTTGTTAATATATGGTAATCGTAACGAAATAGACGATTACCTAGATTTGGAAAATAATTATTAATACTTCTCTCTCTTTTTTTTTTTTCGCTACTGTAAAATAAAGATTTCGTGAGGGAAAAATAAATTTACCACAACAATAGTAACAGTCAATATTTAAATTAAAAAAAAAAACTCTTAAATTCGCAATAAGTTACAGACAAATTGGAATTTCAAAACAAAATTCGAGTTGAGTTCACAAATAAAGTGGTTCTTTCAGCACGTCAAACTTAAACTCTGTTTATATTCAAGTCCGCTACAGGTCAACGTATTTTTTCCTTACATGATTAATAATTTTCAAATTATTTGTCTAATCTTAATTTTTTTTTTTTTTAATCCCGTCAAACTCTTTTTACTTTTTTCTACACGCTTTCATGATTTAAAGTTTCTAAGTGTTATACATTTTGTGCAGGAAAGCAAAATGCAGCGTAAAAAAGTGAGAAAATTTTATCAAGAAATACACTTAAAACTTTTGAACAAATTAAAATTTTGAACAAAAAAAAAAAAAAAAAAAAAAAAAAAAAAAAAAAAAAAAAGCTGTGTTGTCCTATGCCATTTAGGCAAAGGGGGCACTTCTTGTTTTCTAGCGGCGCCATCTATGGAAAAGAATTCAACTTCTTCCACACAATTCGCCACAATCCTATCACAGGGCGGACCCATTCATACATTCACAGAGCGTAATGGAGGATTTTGTGACCCAACAGATTTAACGTGCACCAGTCACTATTTACTTCATGGGGAGTCTTCAGGCTGTGGGATCGAACTCACACCCTCTTGAACATTGACCAAAAGCCCTACTAACCAGGCTATACTGACCAAAAATTGTGTTAAGTTCATAAATAAATATGGCCCTTTCAGCTCACCAAATTCCAACTCTCTAGTTGCATCCTGAAAAGCGGATCTTTTTTATTATTCATTTTACTATACACACCCCTCGTATTTCAAGTTTCTAAGTCTTATAGTTCTGAGGTAGCAAATCAGAATGTAACATAAAGATAAACAATCCAAAATTGCATCCTTCATGATTTTTAATAGAGACAATAAGTGTATTGTTTCAATTAGTACTAAAATTGATTAGGTGGTGAACTACATTGATATCTTGTAAATATCAACCAAGAAACTTTGTATGCACACAATTTGATGAAATAATCATTTTCATATAAAATTTACACTGTTTCTTTTCTGGAGCAAAAGGGCAGATTGTTTTACCTCTAAACTAGATGGAAAGCGCTACAAGTGAAGGATATCTAGTCATAGTATGGAAAGGAAAATAGCTTAAAAAGATAAGTATCTTTTTTGGAAGAGAGGAACTCCTTGGAAGAATTTAATTATTTCTTATAACATTACTTATACTACGTCTATTTATGAAAAACTATTAGGGGGGAAAAAACGAATAATTTCCCTTAATATAAGTTGACCATTTGTCTAACCTGATCACTATAGCAATGCACCACAAATGGTAAACTTACACATTTGTGTAAAAGACATAAATTTTTAATTCTTAAATAAATGTCTTTCATGTATTTTAAATGTCTTCTTTGCCAGAAATCAAAAAAGTAGTTTAGATGGACTAGTTCTTATTCAGATGATTGACCATGTGACATGACTAGAATTGTACTCTCAATAGCAAGATGTTGATGCTCACTCAAACAGTTTATAAACTTCCCACCGAAATTAACTTTAAACTATAATTTATCAAATTATTATTTTATTAAATACTCTGTATTTTAAAATTACATAAGCTGCTCTATTGAAAGACTGTTGTCATCTGATGGTAAGGGTATTGTTATTTTCAGTATTACAGAGGGCATCAGGAGGTGTCGTTTTGTTTGAAAAATCTTTGGTAGATTCCAAACCACAAGTCTCAAGATTCACGTCTTTTTTCCCAAGTCCTAAAGAAATAACCGCAACTAAAGCAGCTGCCTGTTCAGCATTCTTTTTATTTTTCTCCCTGAATGAAAAAAAAAAGATTGCAATTAAAACATATGTCAAATAAATATTATCAAAAAAAGTTTTAATTCCATAAAAATATAAATAAAACTTACAAGCATAAATTTGTATATTTTTTCCCATTAATATGTACAACAGATTGAAAACTTTTCTCATATTGATCCTAAATTTAAAAAAAATAAATAATTAATAAGTCATTACATTTTGTTCATGACAAAAGAAACCTAAATAGAAAAAATATAAATGAATTAAAGTCAAACACAAAAAAAAACAGACAAAATTCTTTGAATATTTGATTAGCGACAAACAAGATACCAATTTTTCTAGAGATAAATTTGAGATCAGTTTGCTAGAAATATCCGGATCTTGGAATATGGGTCGTTGCAAGAAATTTTCTAATTAACATCACATTATATAATACTGATTTTGGATTTAATTAATAGACAAAATATAAATAAAAAACGTAACTTGAATATTAATGGGTTTAACTACAACAAGAAAAACTACCATTCCATTTTCGAGTATAAATATGTTAAAGTGTATTATCAATTTTTAGCCAATTGTTGGCCTAAAGCAAATTGACAATGAATAGTTTTCTTTAGATTGTTTAATTTCTTAATGCATTGTCTTGATATGATCTACTTTATTAAAAATAAATATTTTGAAGTGGAAAAAATAACCAAATTTTTTTGTTGTTGCTCAGATATTGCAACAAGCAGCCCTTTTTCCGCAACTAGTGACATAATTTCCACTCTTTCATCTTAAAGATATAAGATGGCACATAGAATGGGAGTTTTATTACAGAAATATTTGGCAAGAGAAAATAAAACATATAAACACTTACTGTTTGATATTTTGGCTGATCAATGTTTTGACCTTTGGCCCAGTTCCACAGGACAGTTTTGGGAAGATCATCCATATCGAAATTTGTTCTAAAATTCAATGGCTGATATTATTTAGTATTCAGAGTAAACAGTGTTATAGTAATATATATTCAAATTTAAAAGTGAAAAATGCAAATACATTCTAAAAAATTCTCAATTAACCTACATTAATAAAACGAACAATAAGTATTTAATAAATATGTCAATTTGAATGAATCAGTTTGAATAACGAATCCATTTGTAACTTTAAAATTATTGAAATATTTATATAAAAAGTTCTTCGATTCTTCTTTAAATTATTCATTCTTAAAATGAAGAGAAAAAAAATATCATCAATTTTCCAAAAAAGCATATTTTTATTTAAGTATCACTTTTGGTGAGGTAAATATTTTACATACAATAAGTATAGGAAAGACAGAATGTCTAAATCAGTATGTCAGTTTGTTTAATTGACAATAATAGTTTGTATATGTTATAATTAACAATAATAAGTTGAATGTATGAATATATAGAGTTAAGACCTAACAAACCTTAAGAATTTTATATCCATTTCATTTATATCTCCATCATTTACACGTCTCCTTTTCAAAGCAATTTGAAGTTCAATATCTTGGTCAGGAAATCGTTTCAATGTTTCCGCTTTTGATTTCATTTCAGCTCGTTTTTGGTTAAGAGCATCTGACAAATTCCAAAGCCCACTAGAAATGTAAATAATGATAAGAAAAATCGAAATAAATATTTGAAAAGAATTACGAAATTACTATGTTGAGCTAGATTGAAAGAATTTGAGATAGTTAACTTTAATTTTCACAAATATCAGGAAGCCTTATAAAAAAAAGTTTAAATTTCAGCCACTTTTCGCAGCTGACTATCTTTGGCTTTCAATAGCTCTCTTCCCTCTAAATGTTTGATTTCATGCTGATTTCTCAATGTTTGTTTTTAAGAAACTTTTTATTGCAGATTATTATTCCACAGGACAATATTTTAAGAAAAGAGGAAAATATAGATAACATATATAACTGTATTTTGAATATCCGAATTTTGAATATTTTGAACAATTGTCTGTGCTTAGATTTTAAAAAATGTACTCTTATTTTAAGCTCATCGGACAAAAAATTAGTCACCCTAGTGCTCAAGCACTGATGAATCGTTAGGTTTTGTTAGATGATGCAGTGTTCAACTGCGTGCACACTACTTCATCGAGATCAAAGGCGTAACTATCGGTGAGATATTTTTGTTTAAAGCGGAAATTGCGTGTACATATGGATAAGTGTAAGGATGTAATAGAGTGGCAAAAAGGGGCATTTGTGATTGTCCGTGCCCATGGTCATATGGTGAATGAAGCTGCTGGATTTGTTAGTGTTTCGATGTGGACTGCTCAACGTGTCTACAAGCAGTGGTATAATGCACGTGGTCACGAAAGACGACGTCAGAATTGTGGTCGGAAAAATATCCTGTATGGAAGCGACCGGAGAGATGTTTCATGACTTGTCAATCAAAATCGCTTCCAAACCCGACAGGAATTGCTTTATTTAGAAAATGAAGGTCCATCCCAACCTTTTAGTGAGAGAACATTACGACGGGAGCTGCATGCAATGAACATTTGAGTAGAACATCTTGTAATATGTCATTGCTCACATAGGCACATAAAGCTGTGCGACTTAAGTGGGCTAGTTGCGAACCAAGCGTGGATAGTTGCTGAATGGGGAAATGCAATATGGTAAGATGAATCCCGTTTTTGTCTTTTTTCAAAAGCCCCATGTCGTCAAGTGCTACGAAGAACAGATGAAGCATTTCATCCTGACTGTGTGCAAGGTCAGGTTTAAGCCTAAGGTGGGTCTGTCATGTTTTGGTGGCGTTTTTTCATATTATGGATTGGGTCCCTCACTGAGATGGCCACTAATATGAACCAACATGCTTATTTGAACATACTGGACGATTAGATGTTGCCTTTCAGTCAACATCTTCATGAAGAGTATGTTGTCAATATTCCTATTTTTCAAGATGACAACAGCAAAGTTCATCGGTTTGGAAGAATATATAACTGGTTATATGAACACTCAATTACATCTCGACTGGCCTGCAAAATTACCTGACTTGACCCAAATTGAAAATTTGTGGGGAATGCTGGAACAACGAGAAAAAAAAAAACAAAACGCAGAAATCAGCATCTTCAAAATTTGGGTACCTGCAAAACTTTGTGGACTCACTTCCTAGCCGAATCCAGGTGGTTATCGAATCCAGAGGTGGTGTTGCACGCCATTAAATTAGGCTTTTCATGATTTATCTAAGGGTGACTAATTTTTTGTTAGGTGTGCTTAGTATTAACTAGTAAAAACTGATTTGGATTAAGAATTCTCTTTAAGGTAACAACAAAGATATTTTTCATAAATCTACAAGTTCTGTTCAAAAATTACGAAATTACCTTTTTAAAAAAGCTGATTAAACAATCGTAACGGTTAAATTTTGGGTGAAAAAAGCTGTTGAAATTATAAAATGCTTGCTATATTTTTCGAATTCAGGCTGGGTGACGACACTATACATTATGTTTTGAAAGATACTGACAACTAAAGTTATAATTTATTTGTAAAAATTAAATAGTAAGGATAAAAAAGTATATGTAACATTTCCCCCCTTAGGAAGTTGAGTTCGGTCAAGAACAAAGCAATTTAAACGTGGAAAATTAAGATTTTTAAAAAAAAACAATTTTCTGACATATTTTATAACTAAGCTCCTCAACATTACATTAAAAACCTAATGCAGATCTTTATTTAATTATATTTTCATTGAGTAAACTGTAATGAATGGATAGAAAACAAAAATAGGAATCTAACCATATAACATCCATCTCCTGCGCACCTAGTAACATCTTTCCCCTCTCAGATTCTTGCAGAGAACCAAGCATTTGTTGTATACAGTACTTTGTATTCCATACATTATTATCATATTCAATTGACTAAATAAAAAAAACAAAAAATTACAGAGCACCACTATTGGCAATTATAATATAGTTTAAAAATAACAAATAAAATTTATCACTTTAATTATACAGGGGTGATTGTGAGCACAACTCAAAAATTCAGGAAATTTCTTGAGTAAAATCATTAATGATGCATTTCAAAAAATTATGCCAAGCACAAATTCTAGATATATGTAATATAGCTAGAAATAAATAAAATATACAAGAATTTTTATGCATAAATGTGATCGGCTTTCCGGAAAATTCTGGATCACGGTTAGCCAAAAATCTGGAAGTCCAGATTTTTTTCTGGAGCACAATCATCTCTGATTATACTATTCATGGCTATTTCTTATGAAGGACTTTTATTGCAGTATCAACTCTGACTATTTCATACTCAAAAATCTTCCATTAAATAATCACATAAATTGAATTTTATTCAAAACAATGCTTCAAAATCACAAATAGTAAATTTTTATCATGACTTTTAAATTCAGTTTTATTAAAGGGTTACTCTTGCTATTTAATCACATCAAACTAAAGTATAAAAAATGCATCACTTTACTATTAGCAAACATTGATCTTAAAAAAAAAGGAAGTTAAATCTTAAATGGAATTTATAAAAAAAAGAAGCAAATATTACATAAAATAGCTATGAAATATTTAGCCAGAATATTAGAAATATTTTGAAAAATCAATCACTCAAGAAAATAATAAAAAATGAGTCTCACATATTTGATATACTTCTCAATAATTTCATCCAGAAGAAATTTTCCCTTTTTACAGAATATAGAACAATTCCATTCAGCTTGTCTTGCTATCATCACAGATGAGCTACAAGTTACTTGGCGAAACTTTTCTATATCATCATAAGAATTAATCTCTCCTGAACCACCACTAAAACGAATGGCTTATTGATATAATGCGTCATCAAACAATTTTAACATTAATCATAGAGATTGTCATTTAAAAAAAAGGAAAGTCAGTTCTTTGTTATTTACAGTGTGAAGGTGTTGATTTCTTTTAAAAATTTCGATCAATTTGTATATGAACTTATTTCTTTTATTAAATTTATTATTTTATAGAAACAATCTTTAAACTTTTTAATTATAGAATCATAATATTCTTTGAATGTTATATGATTTTAAAGTTTGATAAAATCTATACACTAAAATATATAATTTGTAAATATGAGCAAAGTATTACTCACTTTGCAATAACAGGTATAGAAATAGTTTCTGCAATTGCTTTAATGACATAGTTTCTGTTTTTATGTTGTGGCCTCTCTCCCATGATTCTACCATGAACTGCAATAGCCGACACTCCTGTCTGTTCAATAAGTTTTACCAAGTCCAGAGTTTTATCTAACTGCAGACAAATTCATAAGTAAACAAAACATACAGAAGATTTCATTTCATTAAATAACATAGCTTAAACTTAAACTACTATTACAAATTATTTTTACTTTAATAAATAAAAAAAATAATAAAAAAAAAACCCCACAAAGATTATTTGTTCTTAGTTGAATGGACTCCTCAATTCTTTAAAAAGATGCTATACCACAGGAAAAACCTTTCATATTACATAATTTTACCCTTTCATCTTTCATAATACTCTTTTATTTACATAATTTAAAATTTAATGTATGGAAGGAATAAGTTCAGGTACACCTAAAATAAATCCTGAAGTTTCAAATGCAGGCTTTGTAGTGATTTGAAATAAAAATCATGACATTTTACAAAAAAATCGGCATAAAATTAAGTTTTTTTAAATTTTTTTTATAGAATATATTATTTTTATATGGACATAAAAAAAGGTAATTTACTGCTTTGAAGTTTTTGCAGCACATTTTTACGAGCACATCTGTATTGAATTTAAATAGGGTACAAGATTGCGCATGCATACATACAGTGAGAAATCTTGAAATCTGTAATAGGGTTATTAAAAGCAAAAATTAGATTCCATAAATTAAATCATATACATTTATGTTGCATAATCATACAAATTAAACTCTTAAAACAATTAAATCATGTCGTGAAATGATGTATATTAATCCTTAAAAAGGATGATTTTTCAAGTAAAGGTAAAAAACACAAAATCCTTAAATTTTGAAGAATTGAGAGGTTCTGTACCATTGGAGCAGCAACAAAACTGAAAAAATCAAGGTCAGAATCCAATTATCAGAATCCATTTTTCTTCTCTCAAACATGTTGTAGAATTTGGCGGTCACTGATAAATTTTAATGCAGGTGTTTCACTGATTTACAGCAATTTCGGTGATGAGCATTGGCAGAGTGCTTCATATTTCTCTCAGAAACAGGTCGGAAAATAAAGAGATTTTTTTGTGTGTTTACTTATCACCAAAAAGTCGAGTAATCTTCACAAGTGGTATTATGCAGAGTCTTAGGCGTGTTTGTATCGGAATAAAAAGATTTGCCGAATGGACAGGAGCCATGTGACATCTTTCAGACTGTCTATTTTAAAATCATCAACAATATTTTAAATTTAAAAAGGCAAAAATATATAAATTTTATGATAAATTTCTACATAATTAGCCTTTAAATCTCTAAAATATTTTGAAATTCAAGACATACAGTGGGGTGATGGAGGCCAAAAAATTCAAGAAGTTGTGCTTAAAAACAAAGTAATCTATTCTCGTAACATACGTTTATCAAGGGACACCTAGAAGGCATTTTGTTTTTTTGGTTGCAGTTAAGCAAAATAGAATCGATATAAAGAAATCAATTAAGAGTTAAAATGTGAATGTAGTCAAAACAAGTGAAATTGAGGAAACTAAATTAATTTAAACAAATTTATGTTTCGAAAGAAAAACTATGAAACTGAGTTCATACAGCTAAGATATTGAAGTCTCGACACAGCAACATCAGTGATGTGTGATGCAGCAACATCACAGAATTTCAATTTTCTTGACTTCAGAAATAGATTACTCAACATAAAGATAGATTGAAATAAGTTAAAAAAGAAAATTGATAATTATAGATATTTTCATGTAATAATAAATTATTTCAAAACAAAATTGTATATAATTTGCTTATTAAATAATAAATGCATACAAAATTAATTAACAAATGATAAGAAAATGTTGTACATCATAATATGAAAACAAAAAATCATCAAAATAAAAAGGAAAAACAAAGAAATTAAACCATTAGTTAAAGCAAATGGAAATTTTAAAAAACTGTTGATTTTGCAGTAAATGAAATGAAAAGTATTAAAATTAAATACGTTTACTCAAATATGTTTTAACACCACTTTATAATTAGCAAATAGACATATTAAAAAAAAAAAAAAACATTAACAGCAAAAATACTGAGTTTCTTTTTTATAAGATGAGCAAAAGTCTAAAACAAGATCAAGCAAAGTGAAAAAATTTAAAACTCCGCAATTATTATTAGAATTAATAATAAAATTTTTTACTTTTATTTTATTTAAAATCCAAATCTTTTAATTCTTAAAATCTATTATTAAAACCAACACTTGTATTAGAAGAATTCGGGACATTCAGAACATATTTAAAATTCAGGAACATCAGAACAAAGAAAAAAAAAAATCAGGGCAATTAAAGCACAAATAATGATATAAATAAGGACACAATATTTTGTATCAGGAAAATCAAGATAAATATAGGAAAGATAAATATTGTAAATATAGGAAAAGTTTTTCTAAAAAATCAAAAGGTAAACAAATTATGAGTAAGTTATCAGGCTATAATTTGTTTGCATTTTGCTATTTTTAAAAATTTTTTTTTGAAACTAAATTATGCAATCTAGGTTTATCTGAACTCACTTTCCTCTAAGCTTTAAAATGACAGCAAAGGTGAAACTGAATTTACCACAAAAAAATTATTCACTATACAGCATCCTTTTAAAATGATCTGCACTAATTTAGTGTATATTATTTAAATGAGTTCATAGCTGGATTAATAAACAAAATTATTTAAAAAAAGAAAGTGGAAGAAAGCATCATTTACTAACCTCAGGCAAAATTCTAATTTTACAAGTAACTGGACAAGACAGACCTTCGGTCAAAGTAGATAATATTGCTTTTACTTTATCTGGTTTGGTCAACAATGCAGCACCCATACCTCCCTATAAAGAATCAGTTGTTATTTTAGTATTTTTCCTATTGTACCCAATACTTGATCTATCAATGCATCACTTGATAACATTAATGTAATAACAGTATAGATTCTTTCTACAGAAAAAGGAAACATACTTTTATTGAAAATTCTTTAGGACAACCCATGTTAACATCAATAGCAGAGACTTCTTTTTCCCTAAAGTAAAGAAAAAGAATATGAATACAAGAGCACCATTTCAGTTGCAGATAATATGCTTTACAAGTGAAAAAAAAGGAAGAAAAGAATAGAGAAACATAATTCTCCGTAAAAAAATCTGTATCAAAATAATTGTTACTTATATACATAAAAAAAAAAAAAAATCAGAAAAGAGAAACGTTCATTCTTTGTTTAAAAAAAATTAAATATTGAAACAAGTTTTTTTCATAAGCTTCACAAGAGAAAAAAAAAATTATAAATAATTTATAATTTTGCAAGCATAATTCCTTTTCCCAAAACTGGGCTAAAACAATTGTTACTTATGTATTCTTTAAAATATTCCCAGTTTACTAAAAATTAAATCAAAACTTTTTCAGATAAAGTGTAAAGTTAATACACTTACTTTCAAAAGTTAAGCACGGAGTAGTAAAATGTGAAAAAAAACAGACAAGTACCACTTAAGTAAAAATGCAGGAAAATAGCAAATATGTTGATTTGTGAAACAAAACGAAGAAAAATGTACAAAGATAAAAACAACATTAATTAATGTCTCAAATACATGCTAAGAACACAACATCATTAAAAAATTTCAGTTCAAATTTAGAAGAAAAAAATCATCAATAGGGTATCAGAGCATTTCTAATTTTTACACAGAGAGCACAGCATGTGATCATGCATGTTACAAGGTGGTCAACCACCTCAGAGTCCAGTGATTGCACATCCACTATTAGAATAGTTTACAAACCTCTGAAAAAAGCTGGAAGGGGGAAATGAGTACAGACAGCTGGAAAACTGGATTAAGATTCAGTGAGTAAGCCAGCCACTCCATATGCTCAATCTCCAAATAGTCATTGACAATGGCTGCTCCTTGAGGACGGACGTTGTCATCCATTAAAATGAAAGTAGGATCAATTGCTGTAGCACACAATTTTAGAGTGAGTCTAGGACTTCATCCTGATACTGTACAGTCTCCATAGAACTTCATCTGTAGATGAGCAGGTTAAGTGTGACATTCCATGATAAAAATCACAAGGAAGCGGAAAAGCCGGAGGTTTCTCATTCCTGCATGCTTTTTTTTAACAGGTGTCAAGTGCAAAAAATAAATTTTTTTTTTTGAAAAGGGAAAAGAGTTTTGTTTATTTTGATTATTAAAAAATTGTTTAGAAAAGAGACCATTCTAGTTAACAGTCGTCCAGATATGGGACTTTGCACTGTATAAAATAAACTAAATAATTACTAATGTGAAAAAAATAATACTTACACCATTTTTGCTGCCTTTAAAGCTCTTTCTGGAGAGGCAGTACCCTATACAAAGGACAATAGATTAATAATTATAAAGTAATATAATGTTACATGATTTGATTCTTTTCAATTTTGTCAATGTAATTCTATATTTAAAAATATTTTATCATTGTAATAAGATTTCTCTCTATGAAAATTCTTATTTTTAACTATCATTATCAAAAAACTTATACTACAGTAGGGAACCAATTATCCGGAACGGTCGGGACCATCGCTATTCCGGACAACTGATTTTTTCGGTTTTCTGAATCGCTACAAAAAGCCGGTTTTTTTTATTGTTAAACCCAACTAAAAAAAAAATAATTTGGAAATAATCTTAAAAATAAGAAAAAACGATGAAGTAATACACTAATAATTATTTCTAAAATTTAAAAAAAGAAAGAAAAATCGTAAAATCTTACAAGGAAAAAAATTTTTTTCTCTTAAAAATGGCGAGAAAATTTATCGAATTTTGTTCCGGTTTTTTGGTTTTCCGATTTCCGGATAACGGGTTCTGTACTGTATACTTTAATTTAGCTTTTTCTTTTTGATTTTAACTTTAATTAATGCTTCAGAAAAAAACATGCTTCATTATTTGTAAACAATATTAGGTTTTATAGTAAATTTTAAAATTGCATAGTTCTCTTAAACCTATGCAGATAAATACATGCCATTTATTTGTCAAGTAATGAATAAGTTCAAACCACTAAAAGTACATATATTACTGCATGCTAAAAACTAAATAAAAATTATACGCAAACTAAAAATACAGAAGTGTCATATTAACCTTTTGCTTAGGGCTAGTACAAGTGGACTAGAATGAAAGTGTTCACTATGCTACATACCATAAGCAAAGGGTTAAAAGAGATAAAAAAATAAAATCATTCCTAAAGTTTTAAGGTGTTAAATAAAATAAAAATTTTTTTTTGCATGAATACAAGCAATATCACTCACCAATTGCAAAACAAGGCTCTTTTTTTCTTTTTCGCAAGTTCGAAATACAACATTTTGATCTTCATCAATAAAATCCACAGTATTTAAGAGTTCTATAGAGTAAAAATAATATACCTTCAGACAATTAATATATATAAATGCATTTATTAATAATAAATCATTAAAAAAAACGAACACTGCATGATAAACAGAACACTGCGAAAAAAATATTCCAATATTACTCAGTAGATATGTTTGAATTTGTCTAACATGCTATAGTATTATATTAATTTTACGTCCTTCAGTCACTGGATTTTTTACATCCGTGTATTCTGTACTTTTTCATGCTAAAAGTTTATATTTATTGTGACTATTACTAACTTTAAGAGTCATAATTTTGCATTTTCATTTTGGTGCACCTGACAAGTACATCACAGCCTTTTCTGGAAAGTTAGCAATTTTTTTGGGCAAGCTTGAATTGCATACTTTGATTTGCAAGGTTCCCAAGGAGAGAAAATTAATGTAAATAAGAAGTGGTCATAAATTTTGAAAACTATGATTACTAAGTAAGAGAAAAGAAAATTTGATATACTTCTATTTAACATTAATTAGAAAAAAAATTTCCAGCTTAAAATTTAAAGAAATAGTTGAAGTAAAGTTTGGGGAAATTTTATTCAGCTTTAACACTTTAAGGAGAGTGAGTTTTTACTCATAGCAGTAAGTTCACCAAAGATGCATCTAAGGCTGGTTATTTTTGTTCCTGTTTGCTATTAGTTAAACTTTGTTGGAAAAAAAAATAATAATCATTAATTCTAAAATGCTGATTTATTCCAGTTCTGGTTACAAGTACAAATAAAATTTTGTTTCTTAATTAAAGTACCAAATGTTTTCTATTTTATACAAGACTACTCACCTCCAAAATATAGATATATTTTCTAAAATAACCAGCAATTTATGTTAGAGATTTAAAAGGATCAACAGAATTGATATTTAATAGCATTAAAACTAAAGGTCAAATAAGGAAATTTTGCTATGGGGCAATGCCCGGTTGCAGTGTTATTAAGTGGGCACTTTTTAAAAAAATTGAAAAATTTTGAAGAAAAAAAATAAAAAATTGGATTAAAAAAAGCTATTGATATTAATAATGTAAGGAATTTCTTTCTAAGCATTTTTAAAAATGTGGTAAGCACAACAAAATTCTTTTTATAATCAGAAAAAAAAAAGAACAAGGAATAAAAATCAAACATGAAATTAAGTAATTTTACGAATATTATAAAATATTCATTATAATTTCCAATTTATTAAAATAATAAGTAATCCACATGGGATGCATTTTCAGTTAAAAAAGTGGCGATTGGCACGCAAATTTTTAATCGCCCTGGGGTAACCATTAATTTTGCCCTATAATTAACACAATTTATATTATTATTGAGTTAGAAAGATAAATACAAAATGAAAACACAAACATCTTCAAAACTATTAAAGATTATAAAATACAAGAAATTTAAGATTTTATATTCTTTAAAATATCTTTACTAAAAATATTGAGTAAAATCATTAAAAAAATGCATCCATTTATCTAAAGTTTCCCTATACTTGCTCCAGGAATTTTAGAGCAGATAAAAACAGTATTTTTTCAGCATAAGATCATCCCCAAAAATGTTTTTTATTGTTTTTATTTTACTCTTTGTTAGCGAGAAAGAAAACATTCACTGTATGACCAGGGGCCTGTCTTAAGTTTTTTTGAGAGGCAAAAATTTTGTGAAAATTTAGAAATTATATCCATGAAAATCATTGTCCATAATTAAATTTTAATTTGAATTTAGAGAAAACATGCATTTAACACTACTACCACTAAAAGTTATTTTCATTATGAGAACATTTTCGACTAGTTCACACAAAAAAAAGTTTTACAGAGAAAAAAAATGTTTGATAAGAAATAAAGGTATATTAGAATAATTTACAATGATGTTTAAGATAATGTTCGAATTTTGACTTCCTCTAAAGTTCATGGAGGGCTCGTCATTTAATTTATAAAATACTCAGCGAGAAACAAGCTTGCTTTGATATGGCATACGCGACCAGTTAGGCTTACCACATTGCACTATCTGACCAAACATGTGCTACCTTTTTGTAACAGACAGCTTGCAGAAATGCTCTTTTCAATAGACTGCAATGAGAATGGGGTTTGCAGGCAAACTTGCTTTTTAAAAGAATTTTTTGAAACTATCGTTTCTCCTAAAGAATTTGTGACGGCACCGCTAAACGGTAGTAATTTTACTCTGGACAGACCCCTGATAACAGAAAAACACACAAATATAGACCTTTAAAAAGAAATAATCTTGAGTTTAATACCTACTATTTTCAACTCTTTTACACTTCAAAAGTCTGTAATCAATAATTTCCTGAAAAACATGATATAGTTCATAATTTCTTACTAAAATAATCATACATAATTAATAAGAATTTAAAAGCATTAATATGACAAACAGAATGCCAAAGTAACTTATCTTGGACAGCTGTCATGGATAAAAAAACAAACTAGTTGATAAAAAAAAATATTTTTAATGAAACTTCTTTCTGCGACATACCTCTTTAATACTAATATTTTTCTGCAAGATATTTTTAAAAATAACAAATATACATGTTACTAGTTTAAAGTAACAAAAGCGTCAACTTCGAAGAAAAAAAATTTCAGTTTGAATAAAAATAATTTTTTTAATTCAAGTATTATGGACAATATTTTTGCCTTTTGTAACACACTAATTATTTCCTTTCTGTTCTCCTTTCCAATTTGTAAATTGTCATCACATTAAAAGAAATAATAAAAAAATCATGAAATCCGTAGCAGTAACTACTGAAAATAAAATAGACGGTGAAATCATACGAATTGGACTCTTCAAAAACGGGTTACTAAATTTGTGTTTTTCATTTCGAGATTCAGTTGTAACAAATATTATTGCATTAAAAATATCAAATGCTATAAGCTATGTGGAAATAAATAGTCATAACTACATACAAAAATAGAAAAGAAGTTTCTGCAAAAAAGAAAATCAAATTTTTTATATCATTATTATCCCCCCAATCTTACAACAGGGTTTTATAAAATACCTACTATTGCATTGTTGAATAACAAATGTCACAATATAAATAATCATTTTAATCAGATGTGAAAATCGTCAATATTTTCAACTTATTTTGAGTAATTTATTATGACTCTTAATCATATTGCATAAAAATTACACAATTTCATTTAATGCAAATTTCCAAATAATAGCATACTTCAGTATAAACTATATCTGCTCCACATTCTAGAGCCAACAAACGCATAGGCAAAGTTCCAACACGAACCATAGGTGCTAAAATTTTTTTGTTAGTAAAATCTAACATGTTTGAAATATAAAACGATAGATAGGTCTTCAGTAATAATTAATACAAGGATATAATGTTTTAAATTTCATATGTAAAATATTTTAGAACACAACATGGACAAGTTGGTCGGATTTTGATTGATGGTGATGGATAATTTTTTTTTATTAATTAGGAGGTGATACTAGCTTATAGCTTGCTAATATCAGAATGGCTGAGGAAGGAATTTTAAATTAATTCTTAATTTTGGTTAACTAATTAACAAATTTATAGCCAATGGCTGAAAAAAAATTACATTCACCAATATTGCTTTCACAGACATTAATCACGATTATCTGATTTCTTGTATTTATTGTCACGAGTTAACGTCAACTGTTATGCGGGAAAATCTTTGTTTGACTGTTTAGTTTCGGAATTAATCCCGAAGAGAATCCGAACTATTTTGATAAAATAAAAAAGTAATTCTTTAGTTTGGCATAAAGTTAATTATTAAAATTATTTATTCACGAATGTTGGAAAGCTTTTTTGAGTTTTATTTTGCTTTTTGCTATTATGTGATTTGGTTTGTCTTCCAAACAAAGCAATGTGAAACAAAAGATTAAAGGTAGTTTATAAACGAAATCGTTTATAAACAAAACTAATAAAAATTGTATATAAACAAAAGTAGTAAATCTGTATTTTCGATTAATATGTTGACACTATTTGAATTCTCTCCCCCCCCCTTATTATTACTATTTTGAGTAGATTGCAATTTTGCCTTAAAAATTTTTTTTTTTTCTTTCTTATTTTATTTTGTGAATTTTAAGCTAAGGATTTCGTATCATTACATTTGTTTTCATTTGATACGAATTTAAATTGTTTGTTTTTAATTGATACGAATTTAAATTGTGTATACACTATAAAATTTATATCTTTGTAAAACAAAATAAAATAGATGTTATTTTTTGTAAGGGAATAAAAGTTGTAACATTAATATGACTTATTTTTAAAAATATATATAGTATTTATATCACCATAGATTGATGTTTTTATCTAATAAATAGGCAATAAAAATTTTTACATTAATTTAAACTCTCACAGCGAGTTGATTTTCCGCAAAAACTAAATTTTTGTATTGCATTGTCTTGCATGTTCTTAAGCTTGTGTGGTTTATTGAAGGCATGTCCTGCCCAACTACAATCTCCGAGGCACCAAAGGGAGTTTAAACTTACAAGAAATTAAAAAAAAATATAGTGAGGTATGGCCTTGGTTGGCTATGTATTTATTTAAGTTTTTCTCCTTGTGGGATGTTTTCTTTAGTTTTTTACTGGTCACTGCATAGACATTACAGAAAATTAGCATAGATACAGATACAAAAATCTTTTTCGTACATCTTATCAAGAGCTTAAAAAATTATTATAACAGAAATATTTTGGTTAAAAATTATTACAGATTCTTTATTATTACTTGAATTGCTTTCCACTAGTGTTCTCACCAAAACTCATCATGATTATTTCAAATTTTACTAGAAAGAAATTTCCTGTTGGAAAATTAATTCCATGTGAGAATATTACCATTTCAAGTCAACTGGAATCCTTAACGTGTCATAACCAGACCATAGTTCTTGCAATAAATTTAAAAATGTATATTGGCTGGGAGTTTGCCTATACTCTGATGTTTTTTTTCTAGTTTCTCATGTACCATGACACAGTGTTTTCCAAAACTTGGTGACCTATTTCTTCTATTCCTTGTAAGTTATCAGAGATTTTTATAGTAAAAAAACATACTGATTTTTTTTATACATAAATTGTAGTTTTGTAAATATTCAAAGATTTCAAGAAATTTCATCATTTATGCTCAGCAGCGTAGTTTTAATGTACATTCAAGGGGGGTTATCGGCTGTCTATCCATATATGTATATATATATAATTATGAATGTTTAAATTACATCAAATTAATAATGAAAACTTTTATACCTTCATCCTACTTACGGTACAATAGTTCATTAATCAAGTAATGTTTAATTTTGGAGGGGGTGACCCCCAAACTCTCCCCAAAACTACACCACTGTTTATGCTTTTATTTTGAAAACTCAAGAAGAGTAATTTTATGCAATTAAATTAATATTAAAAAGTTAAAATAATAGAAAATTCATTCTGCATTGAATCTTTTTTTTTTGTAAACTCTTAGTAACACAATGTGATATAAATTTATATAAAAATTTCCAAAAAAAAAATTTATTTAGTCTGCAAAAATGTGTCAAGTAAATAATATTTCACATCAAAGACGCTTGCGAAAACATGAAATTTCCATGCTGCTGATTTAGTCAAATGTTTTATATGTGTCAAATGACATTAGAATGAATTCAAATGTTGTAAAATTTTTTAAAAAGTATGGAGTTTCAAATTCTTTGGATGGGGGTGAAGATGATTTTTTATGGTAAAGAGCACATGAGGATGATGTAAAATCTGTTTGGCAGGAAGAGGGATCTGTATGATGACACTGCTAACGCTATTGAATCCAACACAGATGATGTTCTAGATTTTTTAAATTTGTAGTTTTATGGTATATTTTATTGCGTAATATTTTTTGAAATACTCTTGAGTAAATTGTCTTAACTTTCCTTATTCTTAATTATTTTTCTGAACATAATTTAAAGTATTGTTTTTTTTTTTTGAAAAAACTTTATGTGTAAAGAAAATTTGATGGGAAAGTAAGGTAAAGTTAGTTGCATTCAGCATGTTAAAAATAGTTTTTTATAGAGATAAATCGATACGCAGTTATTCATGTCTCTCTCATATATACTCATTATTGTGCGAAAATAATTTGATACAAAAGTTACTTATTTTGAAGCATTATATTTATTGGTGAAAATAATAATTGAAGTAATAAAAACTTATAACTTTAATAAATGTATAAAAGTTAATAATATGCATGCTATGTGCATTTTAAATAAGTTATTATTCCTTTTTTTTTTTACATTTAATTTTCCTTAGATATATCTCTTAAGTAATTACTAAAATCTAATAATTATACATTTATTTGTGATGAAAATACATCAAGATATTTTTGAAGTGACATTTTTTTAAATTTTTTTTACAGGGTCTTTAATGAATTTCAAAGATGGGGAGCTCCTCTAGTAAATTTAGAAAATATTTACAAAATGGAGATGAATATGCTGCTCTTCAAGTATTTCAACATTCGTTTGAATTACAACATAATCTTGATCCAAATTCTTCATATGGTGATACTCTGAAGCATAACACTCCATTGCATTTGGCTGCTTATCATGCTATGAAACCTTTATTACGGTTTGTTACTTATGCAATATCTAAGTCATTTATGTAAATTGCTATTTTAACTTAGAAATAAATTTTTGGGGAAAATTCTGGTTTGGTTACCTGCAGGGTTGGGTTTTTGACGGCAAAAAGTGGNCATGGTTTAAACTGTCAAAAACTGTCACATGTCAAAAACCTGCCAACCCTGGTTACCTGCATTAATATGATGAACCAGTGAGCGACATGTAAAAAATTAAAAAGTCATTACAAAATCAGGCAATCAAAGGGTAAAACTCCTTACTTCTTCAGGGTATCAAATAAGTGAATTTTTTAAAATTTATTCTAAGTACAAGAACTGAGCTGTTTGGCTTGGCTCTTCTGCAATTTCAGATGGTTCTAATACATACTGCTTTAAAAAATCTCTTCACTTTTTTTGTTTTAAAAATCTTTAAAAAAAAAATTTTAAATTTTTAAATTGTGTATTTTGGATATTTGAATGTTGAAGCTTAAATTCCATAATTGAACTTTGTTATTCATCGTATATTCATATAATTTTGTGTAACTTAGTTGTTTCCAGCAGCAAAATGTCATGATACAGGTTTTAATACTTACTGTTAATACTTGCTACTAGTCACAATTGCTTTTAGTTTAAAAAATAATATTTTCACTGAGTGCTATTTTTTTAATTAATTAATCTTAGCATACTTTCTTCTATTTTAGGATATTCTTGACTAAACTCCAAGGCAATCCTAATAAGCAAAATGCTTCAGGGGAGAGTGCATTGCATTTAGTTTGCCAGGGAGATTCACCTAGGAGTGAAAGAAAAGAACGTAGAGCAATATGTCTTAATCTTATGTTGCAATTATCTTATCTTGCATTTGTATCTTCTGAGGATAAACTTTCTCTAGACTGTTTGGATAATGTAAGATTTTTGTTTATCACATAAACAATACTTCTATTTGTTATTGCTATATCTCTAAGGGTGTTCTGTATTCTTATTATTGTTATTCTAAATTGAAAATTCTAAATTCTAATTTTATTCTAAAAAAATGAATAAAGAAATTGCGATATAGCCACAACTGGCTCTTGCACCAATAACTACTAACTTACTAACTAAATTGATAATTATATGAAAACACATAAACTAATTGATGTATAGCATCAAATGACATACAATTTACACAACAAAGAAATATTTTCCCTAAAGTTTATAAGATTAAGTACTTTTAGAATGCACCTTATTGACTTACTTATCTATTTTTAAATTTTATGCAGTGCAGTGTAAGTAATTTAACTTTTGATGATGAATTTGTATTATTCCTGATTTTTCTTTCTGCAAAGGGAAGCAAATCCTGTGCATTATTTGTTAGTGCACAGAAAGTAACTATAGAACTGTTTTCTTTATTGTTATAAGTAGCACTACTTTTACAATCTCTCAAACATATACCATAAATATATAAGAAAGCTGTTTGATTAGTTTGAAAAATCAGAAAATTTGCTTAGCTATGTATTAATTTTTTGTGATTTAAAGCAAATATGAAATTAAAAGTCATGGTGGCCCAGGGGATAGAGAGTTCCCATTCCAATGAGGTGAACCAGGTTCGAATCCTAGTGATGGCTGGTTGATATGAATTCTGCACCCATCTTGCACCGACCACAGTGCTGACGTAAAATATCCTCAGTGATAGACGGATCATGAGTTAGAGTCCTTTTACTGTCAGGCTGATCATGAGAGGTTTTTGTGGTTTTCCTCTCTATGTAAGGCAAATGTGGGTTAATTCAATCAAAAAGTCCTCCACGAAGATAAATTCCCCCAATACTTGATCCGGGAGTTCCCTTGTCTTCTGGATTAGGTTCAAAATTACAAGGCTACGGGGTTGAACATTGGTAGGCTGTTCTATGCCGATTATAAAAATAAAATATTAAATTAAAGTTTGAATATTTATAAATTATGGCTTATATTTTTTTGCTGTGTATTTTGCTAATTATGTTTTTATTGCTTTGTCATTAAATATTTGATATTGCTTTGCAGGAGGGTAACACAGCTCTTCACTTTGCAGCAGCATCTGGCTTAATGAAATGTGTTGAAGTATTAATTTATTTTGTTTTTCTTCATTAGATCAAAATTTTATTTGCATATCTATTAATTGTAAAACTGTTTTTCATTTCCAAAATCTTTTCTTAAGCCTCTGAGGCTCAACAAAAAAGGAAGAAAGTCATATAAACAATCACAGTCCCATCAGATCAGTTTATGCTTAGAGAGCTACTTATTTCCATTTTTCTGTAGAATCGTTTGTCTGCTAATTTGTATTAAATGCTATTGAAAGTTTTTGTTTCATTATGTTGGCATGTATGCATAATTTGATATTCAATTATTAAAGTAATTTTTTGTTGTTGCAAATTTCTCTTACAAAACAAAATTATTTGCGATAATAGTTTAACTAGCAATGGATATACAATGATAGGTTAACTAGAATAATAATAGTTTAACAAGTGAGAGCTGTTTATTTTTAATAATATCACCAGAATATCCATATTTATCAAAAGCCTTGTAGCAAAACATAAATCACAGCTCTTGATTTGGGAGAATCAGTCTTCTCTATACACCATTTCTATTTATGATGTTATAGAAAAACTTTTTTCTATGTGGAGAAAAATGTGGATAGAAATGTGACTTTGAAAAAGTTAAGAAGGTTAAGAGAAGTTTGTAGACATGAATATAAATATTTAGTTTTTATCTCTGAGTATTTAATTATTCTGTGAAGGTGAATAAATAAAATATTTTTGACCTAATTTATTTAAAAAAGTTTTAAAAATTTCATTTAAATTGAAAATTATGGGTTACTATGTTTGCACACATACTGTAGCTACAATTTCTTTATTTTTTCTGTACGACACCTACTTAGTAGTGATGTAATAATGGGAGTGCATTTTGAATTTAATTTTAGGGATTTGCAGCAAAGGTATTCAGTTGATATATCATTTTATTTTGTATGTTGATAGTTTAACATTTAAAAAAAACTTCTTCAATTCAACTGGATGATAATAAGAGTTTAAATGCAATAAAAAGTTTTCCGAGTTAAAACAATATTTTTAGTCAAATTCAATTTCATAAGCACAAATATAATTATGTATACATTTTTATTTGCAAACTCAACTTGGTGATTAAATTGTTTGTATCTCATGTTACTTTTTTTATTCATTCTATGTCCATAAAAATGTAAGCATGCTGGTTCATAAATTTTTGAATCACTTTATTGGAGATTTGACAGTTAATCTTTTTTTTAATGAGTTAATCACTTTTGGGGAGTATTTTGGATTTATGGATGATGATTTCTTCGGCAGTGAGCCTTGCACTCTTTCTTCTGATTAAAGCTACTGGGTTATTCTATATGGTCTATTCTCGTGCTGTTTGGTTGGTGTGTGTTTACTGTTATCAATTATTGCTTTAGCTAGCATGTTATTCAAATGGTGATTGATTTTTTTTCATGTATCAAAATTTTTAAGTATGTTAAGATGTATATATCGAAATCAGGTACATTAATCTAATTCAAAAAGTTAATATGTTAAAATTTAAAAAATAAATATTATTCTGAAACAAATATTACCCTGCAATGAGTAAGTTTTCTTCCAGTTTCAACTATTTGCTTAAAATTACTTCTAAAAAAACATTTGTTAACTGAAACTTAATATGCTATGTGTGTATAGTAGCACAACTATCCAGAAATATAAATCGAGATAAATCAAGATTATACATTTTTTTTTAAAAATAAGACAACCATTTCTCTCTCTCTGCTTTTTTTAAAATAATATAAATTATTCTAAAAATTATTGTTTTAATATTTACCAGAATCAAATGATAGAATAGGTATTTTATAACTTGTCAAAAATTTGAGTTCCTACTTTTATAAACTTTTTATTTTTGCTAATCGCTTGTCTGATGAGTAATCTAGTTTTAATATCTCGTTTGTAATATTTTTTTAATATTTTTCCTTATTAGTTACTTGTTTCTCATGGTGCCAACCTGTTTGTTGAGAACAAATCATCAGAAACTGCTTGTGATTTGGCAGCAAAGAATAAGCATGAAGATATTGCTCAGTTTCTTGAAGCTAAAATGATTTTTTTTGTAAGACATTATTTTATAATCTCTTATTTTATAATAAAAGACTTATAAAGTGTCATTTTGTTAAATCATATTTCCTACTTTATATTTTTAGCTTGATACAACTGTGTTAAAGGAATCACTATCTACAGAAGAAGCTGAGGAAGAAGTTAGTAAAATTAAAGGATTTAATTTATTAGATTTAAATTATCCAATCATATCAACTATTATATTAAAATAAGCTATATTTATAATTAATTTTTTTAATGTTACTGAGTAAAACTATATGTTATAGTTTGGTATGCTGTATTTTATATAGTTGATTTAACTTTTTTAAATATTATATTGCCTTGTTATTTTCAATGAAAGCGTTGCACTTATTTATTAGATTAATTGATATATTGTATTATTGAGATAAATTTTTTTAAAGTTTTGACTTTTTTAAAAATATGTCTTTAATTGCTTTTTTATATTGCAGCAAACTGCAAACCTTATAAGTTAAATAGCTAATGCGATGAAAGCAATCACTACTAAAAGCTGTATATTATAAAATGATGATTTAAAAGATATTTTCATATCTTATTACCCATAATTTCTTAAAACATTTGACTTGCATAAAAATTAATGTTTATATAATCATATATTAATTATTTATTATATCTGCTCTTGGTAGCTGAATTTATGGAGGGAACCTGTAATACTATCTTCGTAAATCCAGATTTGTCTGCAACCTCAACACAGTTATACAGTGATTATTGTATAAATTTAGCTTAATATAATCTATATGTAACGAAATTTCCAAGTATAAGGTCTTAATAAATAAAAACTTTGTTTTTCAAATTTCTCTTGAATTTTTAAACTGATACTAAAAAATTGGAATTAATTCCTATACCATTAAGACTATAATCAAGTAACATAAAAATTTATCACAATTTGTTTATTTAAAATAATCTGCAGCAGCTATGCTGGAAGGTTTCTGATTCCAGGTACCTGACTAAAATTTGGCTGCTTTCTTTGTAATGAAATCTCAAACTTTTGAGATTTTTTCTTCTTCAGATTTTTGTTAAATTTTCTATTTTTTTTTTAAAAAGAATTTTTTCTATTTTTTTAATATTTTATCACCACTTGATTGCAAACCGCTTAGATGTACTATTTTTCAGATCACAAGTGGATTGAGAGCTCAAGATTTACTCGAAGCCAAAGATCAACTTTTAGTAGAAACCAGTGATATGCTTCATGTTCCATTGTTCACAGCTGAAGTGCTACTTCGAAATTATGGTATACTTCAAATTTTGTTTGTTTTAAAATCATGCATACTGAGTTTTAAAAAGTTACATTATATTTGGATTTGAGGAACTCGTAGTAGAGCAATTCGATTTGAAAATGATAGTTTACACAGAAAGTCTGCACACACATACAGTGCATTCACAGTGTCTTTTCCTTTTTTTTTGTAGCACTCTATATATTTAATTTATGTAACTTTTTTTCCTCTCTTGGTATTAAACTTTCCACTCTTTCGTTCACTTCAATTCTCATTGTTTATAGGACTTATTTACAACACACTCTTTTTCACATACTTAGTCATCAATTTCTATTGTATTCACATTGATATTCAATAAAATAAGTGTGCTATAAACTTAAAAGTTTTATTTTCATCTAGTGAGATAAATGGATTCAGTCTTTAATTGTGAGGCTTGCATTTAATATTTATACAAATCCATTCTTATACTGGTTCTTAAAATCCATAAATTGTTTTAATAAAAGAATTGTGTGAATTTATATATATATACTACATTAATATGGACCACCATATATGGAGCTTAAAAATAAGGGTCAAAAATTAAAGGGTAAAGTAGGCATATAAAAAGAAGGAATAAGTCACATAAGAACATGCAGTAACAAGCTGCTAAGGAGTATGCAAATTATTTGCAATATATAAGAACTATTAACTAAAGTCTTCCAGGTTATTTAATTTTTACTGTTTTTTCCACTCCTCCCACATGTTTCACATTCATGATTAATATTACTTCACAGATGCTTAAAGTTTTGACCAAAGAGATGGAGACACTTTATGCTGAATGGACCTTCTCAAATGGGAACTCCGAGAGCACAGTCAATTAAGGCGTTGCTCAAACTGCTCGTTGGAGAGCTGAGGGTTCTGAGTTTCATCCTGGTAACCAACAAAACAACAGGTGTTTATATAGGCAGCAAGGTGCATGTTAAATCTTTTGTTGGTTGTGGTGTATTTGGAGAGAGGGGTACCAGCTCATGCACTGTCTACATTGTCTGTCCATGGTCAAAGTTTCATGGAACTTCTGTCAGGGTCATTAAAAGATAGAGCCTTGAAAATGGTGGTACTTCGCCATGGTTGTGTAATGTGTAGACCTTCTCTAACATCCTGATATATCTGAAAAATATCCTGCTTCCACAACAGTCTGTCGTAAATGTGTAACATGAGTGGAAATGCAATAAAAATAAAAACCTAGAGTAAGTCTTATTTATTGTCCCTGTACATTAATTATATTTTACTACTCCTTCTAGCAACTACAGATAGCATTCTATGATCCTTTGTTTCTAAGTGGTATTTTAAAAAAAGGGGTATTTGTGTGTCTGTCCTTTCATTTTATACACATTATATAAAAGCCCCATGTAGCACCATGGGTGTGAGAAAATTGTAGAAAAGTATTCACATTTACATAATAATTATTATACTGTTAAAACAATTTCAAATATCTTGATCTATACTCAAGGAATTTGATATATATATTTTTTAATACTGGATCTTTATATCAATTATAAAATACAAGTACTAAATTTATATTTTTAATGTTAGCAATTTTAAAGCAATTTTAAATGGAGAATTCTACAAAAATTAATTATTTTTTAAATACTTAATCTTTATTTTTTGCTATTAAAATTATGAGCTTAGTCCTTTTGAAAACATTTTTTACTCTTGATATAATGCTCATATAAATGACATTTAAAATCACTTACTCTCATAAAAATCTCCAGGAACTAACCTTAATATTTCAAACAGAGTGGTCAAGGCAGAGTTTACTGGATGCCTGGATGAGAGATCCTGTTACATGCTGCAATAAAGTTGGCATAACACCTCCATCAAGTGCAGTGAATTTTTCAGCTACCCAAGATTCTTTAAAAGCATGCTGTGAACAGATACAGCAAGAATATCACAATGAGACTCTCAATAGCCCTGTGCACACGGTTGTTGTCAAGGAAGAAATAATGGTTAATATCAATTGTTGGTATTTAGTACTCATTATTATTATTATTATTTATTTTCCATACTTTATGTTACTATAAAGTTTTTACTTAGATCTAAATTACTGGTGGAACAAAATTAATCCTTTCTTTGGTAGTAATTTTCGTGTTACGATAAGGCTTTTATATTAAATTTTTTCAGTATGGTATATGGATGTATATAAATTTTTATTTATTGTATATTTTTTTTAACAAGTTAAGCAATATCCTTGATAAAATTTATGTAATTTTGACGTCAACTGAAATATTTAAGAATTGAGGGTAATACTTAGTATAATCTCTTTTGATGTAACTTTTTGGAGACATCTTTTCATGTAATAGACTCTACCAATATTTGTAAGACTTAAGTTTCTAAAGATAAGTATTTAAGATTTTTTAGTATGAAATAGAGAATATATATACCAATAAGAACAAATATTTTTCTCAGAACTCAACACCAAAACAAAATAGGTCAAAATTTCAAAATGCAGCCTAGTTAATGTAGTGGGTTTAGTCTTTGCCTACTATGGAATGGGGTTCAATCCTCTGCTCTAAAAGCTGGGTGTCTAATCATGCTGCTATTTCCCCAGTTGTGTCCTTAATGGTTTTGAATCAAATGTTATGTAATATCCCAGCTGTTTCTGCGCCGGAAAAGTCTATGCAGGGGAGCCTGGTGTGGTGGCTGGGTGATTACTACCACCATCTACTCTCTGATCTAACATGCTGTAGTGTTGTGCAAGCATGCACCAGTATTGTTAGGTCCTCAAAGATAGTTTTAAAGCCAAATTATTTGACTAGGTGGCAATCATATCAAAAAATTTTTCCTCCTCTAAAATATAAAGGTCTTATTTGAATAATGAGTTGACTCTATGTTTTTTTTTTCTAAAAAGAAGAGATAGCCTTACATTATATGATAATAATATTTGCCTTATTTTAAAATTAACATACCTCCAGCTTATTTTAACTGCCGTTGAAAATGTAAAAATCAAGCAAAATAGTGAAAACAATATACTCAGTAGAATTTTAGGCCTTGTATTTTAAAATGAAAAAATGTGGAGTTGACTCACCATTTAAGTAAGGCTTACTTCTAATAGTTTTATGAATAAAAGTCAGAGAATGGGATTGTAACAAATAGTCCTAATATTGATAAAATAATGAGTTTTTAGAGAGTTCTGTGAAATTAA
Source organism: Parasteatoda tepidariorum (assembly GCF_043381705.1). Lineage (NCBI taxonomy): Eukaryota > Metazoa > Arthropoda > Arachnida > Araneae > Theridiidae > Parasteatoda > Parasteatoda tepidariorum. The sequence continues at coordinate 50,931,852 of NC_092206.1, forward strand.
TGAACTATCCTGAAAAATCTCTAGTGTTCCAAACTATTATATTGTGAAATTTTTGAATGTTATTATTTGTAATTCGTAGATTGAAAATTTTTATAAAAATGTTTCCTTTAAGCGATAAAGTATATGAAGATATGACAATTTCAGAAAATACATCTTCATTGCTTTAGATTTCACCGGTTTGTTTTAATAGCATATTAAACAATTTATTATATTAAACGTTTTTATAGTTCATATAATGACAATACACTGTAGTAAAGAACTGAAAGAGTTATTTCTTCTAGTGTGGTATTTGCATGAAAGATATGTCTACAGAAGAAACCTTGCAAGTACCTTGTTTACACCAGTTTTGTCAAGAATGTTGGAAAGAGTAAGCTGCAATCAAAATATAAGTTATTATAGTCAGTTTCTGTTAAACATTTTATATTATGTTCCTATTCCTGTTTTATATTATGTTTTTATAAATTTTATAGTACATGTTTAATATTTTAAGTATAAAAAAATGAATGTGATGCTTACTTTTGTATTATCTGTAACATTTTATTTTTATCATAAAATGTTTTTTTTTTTGATGCAAATTATGTTTAGTTGCCGACGACTGTTCATTTTGTTGCCGTATACCTTTTTCCACTTAGAAAACACTCAAAGATTTTCACTTAGTAACTTCATCTACTGAGATCTGAATAAGTAAAAGACTTCACAAATTAAATAATGTTGGTTGTTAAACAAGATTAAAATATGAGCTTTCCTTAAAAACTTCTCCCACTAAAGTCTCTAAATATTATTAAAAGTTATGGCATTAATTTATTTTCATAATATTTTATTATGAAAACAAAATTCTATTGCCCTTACGAAAATTACTTTTTTACTTAATGCCCTATTTACTCTAGATTCCAATTTTAAACAGGTATCTTACTATTAAAATAAGTGATGGTGATACACAGAAAATTCTCTGTCCAGCCTTTGAATGCCCTTTCATCGTTCCTGTTGATGTCATAGAAAAAATTGTTTCTGAGGAGATGATTAAAAGATACTCACAATTTGATATTAAGGTATTTTTCATATTTCATTTTCCATTCCTAGTATTAGAAAGTAAATAGTTGTTGGTTTTAAGATTTCTTTGTAATGCAAATAATAATAAAATTTTTCTTAGGCATTTGTTGAAAGCAATCCAACTATGAAATGGTGCCCCTACCCTGCCTGCGCTATGGCTGTAAAACTTCCAGAAACAGAGAAAATTAGTGAGGAATTACTGGCTATTTCGTTCAGTACTCCTCCATCACTATCTCATTCAGTAGATTGTGGGAATGGACATTATTTTTGCTGGTAATTAATGATAATTGTTTTCCCTGCGTAATTGTTTTTTTTAGGAAAAGATGAAATATCAAAACTAAATTGAAATATCAATACTAAGTTAAGTGACAAAACAATAACAAAAAAAAATAAAATAAAAATAACATAACAAAAAATAACACTAAGGAAACATTACCTTTACCTTACAAATTTTTTTTTTCCTTGCCTTCAGCTTTGATTGAAATGGTAGTTTTATTTTTCTGTAAAATAATTTATATGAAATATAAATATCTGTTTAGATTTTATTAATCTGCATTAAAATTAATTACTCAAATAACTTTGGTACTTAAAGGCCAGGATATTTAGCTTCTACAATATTTATTGACTATTAGAACAAGAGTGATTTTGCAAATGAAAAATTATGCTAAATTAATGCACTGAATATCGAAGCTAGTAACATATTTTAAGTTTCATGTTATTAATATGATTTTCTTTTCTAACATAAAAAGTAAACTGAAAATTGATAAAAATGTTATGTACTTAAAAATTACTTTTTGTTCATTTCTTGAATTTTCTTCTTATTTTCTAATGCTTTAATGTAAGTGCTTATTTTCTATTTAACTACTTTAACTAATTTGAAAATGTTGAAAGGGGAATAAGATGTTGCAATTTGATCAAAAATCAACATTAATTAAATGAATTACTTATTACTTCCTTTTAAAAACTTATGGCATCTCTCAAGTAAAAAGTTTATTTTATGGTTATTTAGGGAATGTTTGGGAGAAGCTCATGCTCCCTGTGGTTGTGAGAAGTGGAAGGAATGGCATAATAAAATAGCAGAAATCAAGCCACAAGAATGTAAGAATAAGAATTTTTGAATGCATGCTCTGCTCTCTGTTATGCTATTGCTTTCAAGAATATAATTTCAAATTTTTTAAATATTACTGTGCAGTTACTCAACCATAACCACGTATGCAGAATATTAAGTTTCTGATTACAAAAGTTTCTTACACTCTGCTTTAAAAGAATAATTTATCATAGGATTCACCTAAGATTTACTCCATTCCTTTAGTTTTTAGGAAGCGTCTTATTGTTTGGCTAACATTAACCATCAATAATATAGTTTGAAGTGTTTCTAAAATTAAATTTTTATAAGTTGCAGTAGAACTTTGTATGCTCGAAGTAATTGGAACATGGTGCTTGCGAAAATTAGACTTGCAAAACATGAATTTTTACAAAATTAGTGTCTCAGAAAAATCTTCTTAACCCTATTAAGGAAAGAAATCAATCAATTTTGGAAAGGGCAAACCCAACAAACAATTTACAAATAGATAAAAAATAAGCAAAAGAAGTGGGCAATGAGTAGGTTGTGTCTTAATGCTCAGAGAGGAACTAATACATGATTTGCTATCCTTGGTTCTTAATGGTAGAAGAAAAGGTAATACTNGAATGTAAGAATAAGAATTTTTGAATGCATGCTCTGCTCTCTGTTATGCTATTGCTTTCAAAAATATAATTTCAAAATTTTTAAATATTACTGTACAGTAACTCAACCATATGTATGCAGAATATTAAGTTTCTGATTACAAAAGTTTCTTACACTCTGCTTTAAAGGAATAATTTAGCATAGGGTTCACCTAAGATTTACTCCATGCCTTTAGTTTTTAGGAAGCGTCTTATTGTTTGGCTAACATTAACCTTCAATAATATAGTTTGAAGTGTTTCTAAAATTAAATTTTTATAAGTTGCAGTAGAACTTTGTTTGTTTGAAGTAATTGGAACATGGTAAACACGGTGCTTGCGAAAATTAGACTTGCAAAAACATGAATTTTTACAAAGTTAGTGTTCAGAAAAATCTTCTTTACCCTATTAAGAAAAGAAATAAATCAATTTCGGAAAGGGTAAACCCAACAAACAAATTACAAATAGAAAAAAAAATTAGCAAAAGAAGTTGGCAATGAGTAGGTTGTGTGTTAAGAATGCCCAGAGAGGAGCTAATACATGATTTGCTATCCTGGGTTCTTGATGGTAGGAGGAAAAGAGGAAGATTTAGAATGACATGGCAAATAGAGATTTTAAGAAGGTACAATTTAATGGATTTAAGAAAGGCAGAGATGGACTAAGTGTTGTGAAATAGGCTGGCAGCTTTAGTCACAAAATGGGTTGAAGGGCCTAAGTAAATGTTTGTGTATTAACTTATTTTACATAATCAACATTTTATTATGATTTATCTTATACTCAACACTTTTAACAATAAACTTTAAAAATCTGCTCAGTAATCAGATTCTTTTAACAGAACTAGCAAAACTTTAATTTCACAGAAAATTGTAGGTCAAGCAGGATAAAAAGTGTTTTGTTTCTAATGATCTTAAAAGAAGCAACCCTATCATAATTGAACTAGTGATTAGTTGGAGATTATCTTATATCAGTGACTAAAAATGCATGCTATTATAGTGGGTGCAATACTTTTGATGTTGATAATAATGGAGTTACTCTAAATGTAAAAAAAAGGTTCTGCTTTTGATTATTTGGTGTGAAATACCTTAGAAATAATGTTGATTAATCAATGAATCTGTGAACAAAGACTGTGAATCAAACAAATCTCTTGTGATTTGGAATAATCACAGCGCATTATTTGCTGTAAAAAGTTGAGAAAAAAAAGAAAATACATATGTATTAAAAAAAAATTTGAATGTGCTTCACATATCAGAAATGTTTCTTAGGAAGAGAATTTATTAATCAATGATTTTATGTCCACTAAATTAAAAAAAAATTCTTTGATTAATTAATTTAAGAAAGGAATTTAACTAATGCTGAAATTTTTTTTACAGGTTTTTCTGATTAATAAATATTTATTTTGTTTCAAACATTTAATGTATTGCTTTTTTTAAAAAAATTATAAATATCTTGGTAATGCATCAGAAGTTATTTTTTTTAAAGATTTTTAGCTAAAGTATTTAAAATTAAATATTTAAGTTAGTTTGCTTAATTGTTATTATTATTAAATTTAATTGATTGTTGACACAGGAAAAATTGAAAACTCATTGACATTTAATATAAGATCAAATTTTCAGATAAATTCACATCAAGAGTATATCCTGAAGTGAAAAGTTCAATTTTTTAACTATATTTTTTTAATGTATTTATTTTAATTGTTTATTCATATGCAACTATATCGCCTAATTTTTGTTTATATGTTATTTTTCAAATTTTTTCACAAATTCATCATTCTTGTTTCTTTTTTGCCCATTTTAGTAAAAAATACTTATGTTGAGACAGAACAAGCTGAAAACTCATTGTGGTTAGTTACAAACTCTAAGCCGTGCCCTAACTGCAAATGTCCTATCCAACGCACTGAAGGGTGTAACCACATGAAATGTACTAAAGTGAGTTTCAATAATATTATTACTATGTGTTCTTACTGTTTAAAAGTAACATCTTTGGTTGTTAAAATAATTTTTCTTATTGCATTGCATTATCCATTTTAAATATTTTTTAGAACCCGAACGTTAAGGACTGCAAAAGTGCTATATGAATCTTCTGTTCCATGTTAACCATAAGATAAAATTTCTCACCAAGTATCAACATCTTTAAGAGATTGTACTAAAATCTCATCTAAAAATAAAAACATGTTATATTTATATAGGCGTGTAATAAATTTCCTTGGGGCTATATCTTGTAAAATATTTGTTCTATTTGATTTTTTTTTACTTGAATGTTATAATACCCAGTCAGGTAATAAATTCAGGTAGCAAATAAAATTTTAGCTAGGTACCTGGAATTGGCAAGGTATATGATCCTATTATCACCCGGTACCCAGGCCCAACAAAATTTTTGGATCTAGTACATCTCTAGAACTAACATGTTTTCACTCAGAACTTAAAATTGGGTTTGACATTGTTGTAGCTTTGATTTTTTAAGCTCTTATAATCTAATGTAATATAAAGTTTCACAATTGCTATTTTTTTAAAGTTAAAAAATGTATACTTCAAAACAGTTATTCATATCTTGATCAATGTTTAATACAGTTTCATTATTGTTATTATTCATACATTATGAGGTATTATACAGATTATTTACAAAGCATTTTTATATATTTATTTCAGTGCAAATATGAATTTTGTTGGGTGTGTTTAGAAGCATGGAAAAAACACAATTATGGAACTGGTGGCTATTTCAGATGCAATCGACATGACGCTGTAAAACGTGCAGAAGTTAAGACAGAAGCTCTAATAAATGAAGTAAATTCCCTTTATAGTAAATTCCCTTAGAAGTCACAAGAATGAAATGAGTCCAAAAAACAAAGTGTATCATTGTACTGCTGCGTTCGAAAACAGAACACAACATATAAAGCTTAATATTTCAGCTTTTATACATTGTGTTTTTAATTAAGGTTGTATAGGATAAATAGTTACTGAAATACGAGTGCTAGTCTGAAAATAAGTTTTTCTCTAGTTTCCCTCAGGAAATTGAACAGCAATGATGTAAACAAGACAGTAGTTGAATGTGAAAGAAACCCATACAACATTGGGTATTGTTAGACCATGATCAAGCAGATGGTGCTGACGTAGTGCGTGCACAAAGTTGAAGTAAGTCTGTCAGTTTGGTCCTAGAGTTTTGGAATATGGAACAACTTTGAGCTTGAGGTTGGAATTATCAATGCTGCCCTTTACTGTTGTTGGATGACTAAACGAATCTTGGCGACACCATTGCAAAATTTTGCTTTGTATGTTGTTTAAATGAGTGCAAAAATTATTTTGTGTGAATTATGTTTTAGATTTATAGTGATATATTTAAAAGGAAATTAAATAGTCTTGTTAATAAAAATTAAGTCCTAATAAATAATTATTGATGAAACCCTATTTTTGGTCAAGTGTTTGTTGATCTGGGTACATGCTGCTTGTTTAAGAGTAGTTAATAATTATAAAATTTTCATAAAATAATTGCCTTGTGAATGAAAATGATATAGCTATTAAGTTAGTTCTCCAATTTACTTGCACAATTTTTATTCTGTTAAAATATCTTTGGAATATTTTTTGTAGTAAATTGAATTTCATTAAAATGTTTTTTAAAATGAAAGAATTTTGAATCATTGCTTTAAAAGCCTGAAAAAAATTATTGATAAATAATTATCGATACCAATTTATATTTTTCTAAAATATTTCAGTTTTCTTTAATAATGTGTATAAATATAGTTATGAAGTCTCCTTAAACAGCAAAATGTGGTATTTTGTATTAATTGAGATAAATTTAATTTTAGGCTGAAGAACATAATAAACATATGCAGGAGCTTAAAAGATTTTTACAGTATTATACAAGATTCAAAAATCATGAAAATAAATTCAAAGTGAGTATTAGAATGTTTAATATTATTAATTGAATGGCACTGATTTGTACTTTTACATTCTTTTGTAGTGTCTTGAATCAGTTTTAACAATTCATTGATTTTATATTTTTTTTCACTTAAGTTTTTCTTTAAAATTTTAGAATTAACTTATTTTACTAGATAATAAATTTTTCATAATTTTTAATGTTTATGGATTTATAAGAGTTCTGTAAGGTTTGGAAAATGTTTGAAAACATTGTTAATTATTTTACTAAAATTTACGTTTTCCTTGTGTAAAGGATTATTAAGTTATTATTTTTTTATGTTTTGTTTTTCATTAAATACCATTATTGTTGTCTTTAATGATTGAAAAATATGGTGAATGAATATAACTAATTTTTATGCAATTGAAATTCTCAAAATGTTTGACAAACCTTCATTTTACATATGTATTTATATTTCAAAGGTTTTTATATCTGTTTTAATAATCAATTATTAAATTTTTGAAAAAAAGGAAGTAGTTTTTTTTGTGTCATATAGTCTTGTAATTTTATTACCAATTATAAAGTTATGATAGAAAATAACAAATCATAAAAATCAACAAAATTAAGAAAAAAAAGAAAGAAAGTTGAGTAAATATTAACTACTTTACCTATCATTTTCACTTACATTTCTGTTTTGAATTTCTGTAATTATATATAATTTTAAAAACCTTATATATGAATGTAGCTTAACTTTAAATTGAAAACATATTTATTTAATGTTTTCACTAGCCAGTAATAATATAGAAGTTAATTAACTGGGGAAGTAGTCATTTTTTATCCTCTTCAAAGATTAATAAAAGAAAATATTTGTTATATTTCTTAATTCAAGCATTGTAGTCACAAACTTTTAATAATTTTTTATTGCTGTTATAAATTTAGTATGAAGAGACATTTGTGAAGCCCATGCAAGAAAAAATGAATATTTTAGTGGCAACCTTAGCTATGACATCATCACCCGAAGCAGACACTTCCTTTTTAGAAGACGCAATATACGAGCTTCTTCGAGCAAGGCGTATCTTGTGCGGCACATATGTACATGGTTTTTATTTAGAAGATAATGGATATAATAAAACTATATTTGAATATCTGCAAGTAAGTATTAAATTTAGTTGAAAAAATTAAATTAAACAAACTGTTTTACATTGCTCACTATTAAAAAATTTAATTTAGTTCCGCATTAGCAAAAATTCTTTAAATATGCATAAATTTAAATTATACCAAAGAGTTTATTTAGAACTCAATAAAAGCTGGGATTGAGCAAAACTAATTCTTAACTTTTTATGTTGCGGAATTAATTTTGTTCATTTTAGGTTTTTAAAGGAATAAGAATCTGGAATGGACAAATCTGGAAGTAGTGAAATTTTTTATTTTGTGGCGAAAGCTAAGTTAACTATTAACCGAACTTTCCTCATAATGCCGTTTCATCACAGCTCAAGATATTTACAAAAACCGGCTCATAAGCATGTAAAAAGGTTTTCCCTTTCTCAATCATACACAAAGCTGAGCCTGTTATGTAAAAGAATAAGTTGAACCGCTTTCCTTACTTAGGAGATCACCTTTCTTATAAGCATCCAAACACAAGTCAATCATTTTGTTTTGCGATGAAAATAGTTATTACTGATACTAATGATGAAGAAGAAAAGAGAATTTGTAACACTTTGGAGGAAACATCTCAAACATCACATTTGGTGTTTATGCATGTTGTTGAAGATGTTGAACTTTGTGGTCTAATACCAGTGGAGTAAATGGTTGCGGAAACTAAAAAAGATCAAAATGATAACGATGAAAATGATGTAATGGAACCACAACCAGAGCCAACATTTGCAGAAGGTCTGAATGCCTTAGAGACAAAAACTTCCTGAATTCACACTAATTTACAGGAAAAGAACAGAAATATGTCATAAATGAGTGTATTTAAACCAAAATTTTCATTTGTTTAAAAAAAATAAATGTGTATATTCATATTTATTTTATATTGTAAAAATTTTTACGTTAAGTAGGTACACTTTTCAATTAAAATTTTTTATACTGATTTTAAATTTATTTTCAAATCCACTTTTTTTTATTATTCATACTTTTTCTACTCGGTATTTTATATTGACTTGCATTCATAGTTTTCCCATATCTATCGTTCACAAAATATCTTTTAAGGAATAATCGATCGATGTTCTATTGTATTAGTTAAATTTCTGTGATAATGATTTTGGCAACAGATGCATGCTAATATGGGGTTAAAATATGTAACATGTTATATTACTATTTGTAAAGTGTGTTTTATTCTATTAAATTTTTTTTCTAAATTTTATCGATGTATAAAAACATTTTTAAATATCTGTTTATCAGAAAGAACTGGAAGAGGTGACGGAAAAGCTGTCTGAGTCAATTACTCATGTCTATCTACAAACTCCTCAATCCAAAGTCGTCCAAATGACGACATCTGTTAAAAGAAAAAGACTTGATTTGCTGAATGCAGTTCATAAAGGTTTGACACCTCCTGAAACACCAACTAGCCAACGTAAAAAGAGAAGGAATCGTTTACCTGGTCTAATGGGGATGGATCCTGTTGAAGATGTAAGTAATAAATGCTATTGGTTTCAGCTAACTGTATTCAAATAAGTGTTTCATTTGATTGTAAGAGGAATGCATTAGTAAATCTTAAATCCTTTTTTTTAAAAATGAAATTGTACTTTGAATTGCTGTGTAATGCATGGAACAATGTTTTAAAGAAATAAAACTCACTTATATTAATGATTGATAAACAATTAGAACAGTCAGTGTTAATTTCATAAAGTATGAATGACATTAAAATTTATGTAAAAATAGATCAATGCTAACAAAGAGTATAATTTATGCACTATGATGCTCTAATTTCCCTCAGAAGAGATTTCTTAGATACCCACATTCTAAATGGTATAAGAGTGAAGTGTGTCAAAGAGTCACAAAAAACTCCTCATTCACTATAAAACTGCTTACAAGATTTGATTACTTTAACTACCTTCTGACAACTGTTTGAAGCAGAAAATAAATAGGAAATTTCTATTGAAGTGACAATTGTATTGTATTCTCATTGTTTTAACTGAAATTCCATTCTAGCTAGGAAAAACAACTCTTAAATTTTTTTTATTTCTCATCTTTTTTTCTTTATTAAGCGAGGACTGGCAACCATAAATAATCATTTGAATGAGGAAATTTAGCAGAGGTTTCATATAAAATTTTTTGTTTCATTAAATTTTATTCATTTTAGAAGGTTATTTGGTTTTTCCGACATGCAATTAAGTGGAGATGATTATATAAAATGTTCACTTCCTGCCTTCACTCTATATTTACAGTTACTGAACATAAGCTGTATTAAAATATTGATACACTTATTTATTATTATTTTTTTTTTGAAGAGTGCTGCTTCTCATTTTGCAATTGCTCAGAAATATATTATTTGGGTTTATCACAGAATTTATCATTAGTAATACAAATATTATTTATAATTATAATGTGCTTTATGCCAAATTAAGAAACATCTTAACAAGTCAATTACCTAACTGTTATTTTTTTCAATTATTAAATGCTAAAACTCCTAAACTTTATACTAAATAATTTTGTAGTGTTTTTAAACTAACTAGAAATTTCAAGAATTATTTTTATTCTACCAAAAATTCTAGATTTTGATTTCTTTTAGATTATACACTTTGTGCTAACTGTAAGGGCAATAAATAGCAAAGTCTTTTTTTAATGTTTGCTTATGTTTTAACGTTATAAGAAGATTATCATAGTTAAATTAAAATAGTTTATATTACTTTGTAACAAAATTTTGATTTGTCCCTTCCGACTGGTTAATTTTGTTTCTCATTGGTCAATTTATATCTTTGATTGTATTAAATCAACACTTAATTATTATACTTACACTAATTCGATATATTTGGTTATAATTATGATTATAATTATAATCAATAACTAATTGGTTGATTATAATTATTCTTTGTTGTGTTCATTTAGTTGGGAAAAGAAGATTTAAAAGAAAATAATATATTGAAGTTATCAAGGGATTTTAGTTGTTATATTTCAATTTCATGGTTATTTGTTGTTAATATTTTAAGTCTAAGAAATGTAAGACTAAATATAATAAATTTTTGCAATGTCTAGACAAAAGGATCACTTAAAAGTCTTTTTCAAATTATTTTCAGATGAATGGATTATTAGATTCGTTAGAGAATGTTGATCCGAATGATCCCTGGGTTATTAACCGACAAGGTAAACACACAAATGTTGCAGCAGTTTGTGATTGGCCTGATTATGACAGTGATGAAGATGTTATTGCTAATTCAGTCCTGGCATCTGTTTTAGGTAAATTATGTTTGTTTCAAGTTTAATTTAGGCAAATAATGATTTTTTCTTATGAAACTTATTAAACAGGTTGAATTGCAAAGACTTTTATTGTTTATTTGTGAAGATAAAAAATAATTTAGGCAAAATGTGACTGCACAATATTTTAAGGCCATTTATTATAAAAACCCAAGATAATTTTGCTTTTCTTGTTGACTTGTAAATTCTTGAATTCATGTGAACTCTCATAATTTACGATTATATTATGTCTAGTGATGTGAACATAAATATTCGTAAACCAGTTAATAAACTGTATTACAGGTATTTAAAATTACACACTATCTGAAAAGTTATAATCTCAAATCTATCTAAATCTTGGAACTATTTATGTACTAACTTAAATAATGTAACAAGAATAAAAATTCTGAAATCTCTCTTTCTCTTTATCTCTCTCTTCTAACTACTGACTATATTACAAATTTTAGTTTGATAAACTGTTACTTCAGTGCTATGCTGGTATTCTTTTTTATGAATGCAATATAAAAATCTCACACTTGAGCAGAATCTTTTTAACAAAAACTAAAGTTTAAATAATTTTATTTTTCATCACTCATTATTGTATCTTTAGGTACTTGTTCTCGAGAAGGCTGTAAAAGACCCAGAGTCAAAAATAGAAGAACTGGTGATATCCATGAATTTTGTTCTTTATCTTGCAAGCATTGGAATGTTCTAAAGAGTTCAAGTAATTATAGTATATAATTAATATTTACGTTGACAAAAAGTTATTACTACGTTATTACTGAGATATGTTTCTGCCTTTTTTTTTAGCTGTAGTGATTTTCTACTAAAATAAATTTCATTCTATTTTTGTTTTTAACATATTTTTGGATTCTTATAGCTATCATGCTTGTGAATATCGCAGGAATATTTTTGAGTAGGAGGATTTTTTTTATGTAGGAGGAAAAGAGACTGAAGAATATTTTTTTAATGAATATTTTCTTCAGAAATGAGTTTCATTTGAAGAAACTTCTAATAGGCTCAAATCAGAAAACCATAAATTACACTTCTGTTAATTTATTATTTTAAAATAAAAATATTTCATTTTAATATTATCATTTGTAGGTTAAACCTTTCTTTCTGATTTTTTTATACCATTTAGTATAAGTATTTGTTTCTTCTCCTTTTAGGCAAAGCTAAAGTATGATTGTATAAAATTCAAATTAAATCTTAACAACATATAGTTTTTTTTTCTTTTGAAAATAGAGCTGCAGATTGCTTTTGTAAATTCTGCTACCAAGCTGTAACCTATGTCATTGTAAATATCTATTTATTCAAATTTCAGGCTCTGATAAAGTCACAGCTGTTGTTGATCCTAATATGGATTATCTTATTGCTTTGGAATTATCTAAATTACAAATGCCAGAAGGAAGAGTTAGTGATGAAAATGAGCATCAAAAGTTTGTTCTCAATTTTCTTTTATGTTTGCAGTTTACCTACACTTTTATTTGTAGTAAATACTGTATAAAAAGTTATATAATGATCTCTAGTTATTAATGTAATTTTTAAAGTTCTTAATTTGCTTTAGATAAGTATTATTTGGTATTTTTAGATAAACTTGTGCGATATGATTGTAAATTGCAAAAGAGCATAGCTGCTAACTTTCATGATTTTTGCTAAAGAATTTTTTTCATAGTCATAATTGAAAAGTAGNTTTACTTCATTATTCTCAAATGAAAATAGAAAAATTACTGCCTTTTTTTCCAACTCCGATGCGCAAGAATGGCATATAATTTTGAATGTTATTCTGAAGAGAAGATAGAAGCTTTCGAAAGTTTCTGCAGAAAAGAAAACCAAAATTTTTTACTTCCCAAATGAAAAATCTTTCTGCAAGAACTCAGTAACATTCTGCGACAATGTCCCCGTGTCTCCACAATTCTGCCACGGGGGTCATTGGTTAATTTATATCTTTCATTGTATTAAAACAACACTTATTTATTATATTTACGCTAATTTGATATAATTGGTTATAATTATGATTATTGATTATAATTATAATCAATAATTAATTAGTTAAGAAGACTATCATAGTTAATTTAAAATAGCTTATATTACTTTGTAATGAAATTTTGGTTTGTCCCTCCCGACTGGCTAATTTTGTTTGTCATTGGTTAATTTATATCTTTGATTGTATTAAAACAACACTTAATTATTATATTTACAGTAATTTGATATAATTGTATATAATTATGATTATTGATTATAATTATAATCAATTGATTGATTGATTATAATTATTATTTGCTGTGTTCACTTAGTTGGGAAAAGAAGATTTAGAAGAAAATAGTATATTGAAGCTATTAAGAGATTTTAGTTGTCATAAAATAATATTCCAATTTCATGGTTATTTACTGTCTTTTTTGAGATAAATAGTACTGTAATGAAGAATTTTGATTCAATGTACTTAATTATTTTTAGAATAGAAATGTTACAAAATAATATTTTGCTTTGTTTTGTAAAAACCTTAAAATGTTTTAAATTATAATAATTTTATTGTAATTACATTAATATTTAAAATAATATTCTTTCTATTGTTAGTATTTTAAGTCTAAGAAATGTAAAACTAAATGTAATAAATTTTTGCTATGTCAAAGCAAAAGGATCACGTTAAAGTCTTTTATAAATTATTTTCAGATGAACGGATTATTAGATTCATTAGAGAATGTTGATCCGAATGATCCCTGGGTTATTAACCGACAGGGTAAACACACAAATGTTGCGGCAGTTTGTGATTGGCCTGATTATGACAGTGATGAAGATGTTATTGCTAATTCAGTCCTGGCATCTGTTTTAGGTAAGTTATGTTTGTTTTAAGTTTAATTTAGGCAAACAATGATTTTTTCTTATGAAACTTATTAAACAGGTTGAATTGCAAAGACTTATAATGTTTATTTGTGAATATAAAAAGATAATTTAGGCAAAATGTGACAGCCAATACTTTAAGGCCATTTATTATGAAAACCCAAGATAATTTTGCTTTTCTTGTTAATTTGTAAATTCTTGAATTCATGTGAATTCTCACAATTTACAGTTTAAAAAAGTTCAGATAATGGAAGTTCAATTTTTAAGGAACTATGAGACCGATTTCGTTCAAATTTTGTATTTTGCCATATAATATTATGTTCTTTAAAACAATGCAAAAAATTCTGTACCTTAAAATAATTTTTTTTTCGACCATTATTAAATAAAGTAATAAAAAATAATAAATATTTGTTAAAAGTTATTTTTTGCATAGAATTATATCTGAATAAACAAATTTTATGATTTTGTGAAAAAAATGTTCAATTTGCTTAAAATAATCTTGAGACATAGTGAACGAAGCAAAAAGTAAAATTATCATTAAGGGGTCTAAACTTTAGATTGCTCTCCTGCCTAAACTATGGGAACCATGCTTCCCAGATTGCGGCTATTCCCTTTATTTTGGTAGGTTTTTGCATCTAATTTCGTAACTTTATTGTAATTAATTAGCATATCTGATAATTAAATCAAAAGTAATTAAGGTGTGGTCCGTTTTTTATTTTGCTCACTGCAATCAGACTTGGTTATGGCTATTTTACGGTTGACATATGAATAAAATGTACAATTCACAAATTAAAGAACAGACCACCATGAATAACTTTTGATCTAATGATCAGATCTTCATGTTTCAATCTTAAAGGTTCACCGGGGTGACCTCAAATATGCTAATTAATTAGTGCAGACGATATTTTAAGTTATGAAATCAGACACAAAAACATACTTACTCTGAATAATTATACCTTATTTTCCGACTGATTTGGATTTCTGACCCCTAAAATGTAGAGGTATGGTCATGATCAAAAGAGTTATCCTAAGTTAGGACCCCTTTATGTTAAATTTACTTTTTGCGTAGTTTGCCATATCTCGAGAACTTTTTAAGCAAATTGAAACATTTTTGGCCCCTAATTATAATTTCGTTTATTCAAACATAGTTTAAAACAAAAAATAAATTTCAGTAAATATTATTTTTTATTATTTTATTTAATAATAGTTTGAAAATTTTGAATTATAAGGCATACAATTTTTGTCAAAGCAAAATACAAAATTTTATCAAAATGGTTGAATAGCTCCTTAAAAATCGAAATTTTAATTTCTCAGGAGTTATTTGACCTATTTTGTTCAAATTTTATATTTCGTCATGTCCGATTTTGTGACTTAAAATATTGTCTGCACAAATTAATTAGCATATTTAAGGTCTCCCCATCAAAACCATTTAGTTTGAGTCCTAGAGTATGAAGATCCGAACATTAGATTCAAAGTCATTAAGGGTAGTCTGTTTTTTATTTTGTACTCTGTTTATACAAATTGGTTGACTAATGAGGTGCAATTCAATGAAGAATTACTACAAATCAAACTTGCTAACTTACGGTTAAATCAGGGATGTTTATCAATAAATATTTGTTTTCATTTTATAATATAAATGCATTTATTACTCGTTTTTTTAATCAAAAATAGTTTAAGTTACTGAAAATTATGGGTAAGCAACTATTATGTTTTTGATTATTATTATTTATAGCAAATATTTGATCTTTTGAGTAATTTTTCCCTTTAGAAACTAACATGATAGAAACTAATTTGATCTGCTCATGCAAGAAAGCCGTATATTTTTTGAAATATGTAACTAGCTATGCTAATATTATACATAACTGCTAAATTTTCCTGATGTAAATGAGAATCGTCCAAATTTTCATCTTTATATGTTTAAATTTCACTTGCTTTCTCTCCTCAGTTCAATACTTTAAGTTTGAAATTTTTATAAGAAGTATTTTATTGATTTATGTTTTTTTAGAAAAATATGAATCCTTGTTTTAAAGAATTTCAAATTATTAATCTTTAATGTTCAAGAAATTATAGATAATTTCATTGATGAGTGCATTCATTGCATATTTCATTTTTAAAAAAAAATATTTCTTGTTGATGCATTTAACTCTTTCTTACGGCTGGTACAATATATTTACCAGAATAGCAGGTGTTATCATGCTAGATGCCATAAGACTAAAGGTTAAATCAATTTATTTTTGTTTTTCATCGCTCATTATTGTATTTTTAGGTACTTGTTCTCGAGAAGGCTGTAAAAGACCCAGAGTTAAAAATAGAAGAACTGGTGATATCCATGAATTTTGTTCTTTATCTTGCAAGCATTGGAATGTTCTAAAAAGTTCAAGTAATTATAGTATATAGTTAATATTTACGTTGCTAAAACGTAATTATTGTGATATGTTTCTGTCTTTTTTTTTAACTATAATGATTTTCTATTAAAATAAATCTCATTGTATTTTTGTTTTTACCATATTTTTGTATTATAGCTGTCTTGCTTGAGAATATCTAATGAATATTTTTGAGTTGGAGGATTTTTTTTATATCGGAGGAAAAGAGACTAAGGAATATTTTTTTAAGGAATATTTTCTTCAAATGAATTTCATTTGAAGAAACTTCTTATAGGCTCAAATCAGAACATCATTAATTACATTTCTGTTAATTTATTACTTTAAAATAAAAATATTTCATTTTAATATTATCATTTGGAGGTTAAACCTTTCTTTCTGATTTTTTTATACAATTTAGTATAAGTATTTGATTCTTCTTCTTTTGGGCAAAGCTAAAGTATGATTGTATAAAATTCAAATTAAATCTAAACAACATAATTTTTTTTGTTGAAGATAGGGCTGTTGATTAGATTGTTTTTGTAAATTCTACTACCAAGCTGTAACTTATGTCATTGTAAATATCTATTTATTCAAATTTCAGGCTCTGATAAAGTCACAGCTGTTGTTGATCCTAATATGGATTATCTTATTGCTTTGGAATTATCTAAATTACAAATGCCAGAAGGAAGAGTTAGTGATGAAAATGAGCATCAAAAGTTTGTTCTCAATTTTTTTTTTATGTTTGCAGTTTACCTACACTTTTATTTGTAAATACTTTATAAAAAGTAGTTGTTACATAATGATTTCTAGTTATTCATGCAATTTTTAAAGTTCTTAATTCGCTTCAAATAAGTATTATTTGGTATTTTTAGATAAATTTGTGCGCTATGATTGTAAATTTCAAAAAAACATAGCTGCCAACTTTCATAAATTTTGCTAAGGAATTTTTTTCTTAGTCATGATTGAAAAGTAGAGTTAAAGCATTAAAGTTATTAGCAATTTTTTAAATTTTGAGAGGTAAGACATACTTATCTGAGTTTTAAGTTTTTTAAAAAAAATTTCATAATCTGATTAGTTAAGCACTTAATTTCAATTAATTACTAGGGCAACATGAAATCCACTCATAATTTTTGTTTTTAATATATTTCCTACCTTTATGTATTTTCTAATTGTGTTTAATATGATTTTCATGTTCATCATTTACTAACTACTTTTAAAAGAGACCACTTTCCTCTGTGTAGATATGCTTTTATTATTTTCTACATCAGTTTCTAAAATTAGGTATTTTATTGAGAGTTAAACAAGAAAACATTGATCACATAATTTAAAATTTTCATGATACATCAATGCAGTTTATTTTCAATTGTTCTTCAATATAATTTTTCGATTAAGAATATCAAAACTGACTTTTACAGATTTCTTTTTATTTTTTTTTCAGATAAACATTTTTTTATTAATAAAAACTTATTCAATGTTAAGCAAGTTTTTATCCTTCATCAAACTTATCTATTTTCATACTATTTCTCTGTTTCTTGTATCTATCTTAAATTTCAGTATCTTTTTCTTCAGCAGTGAACCTAGTTTGGAATCTTCACATGAAACTGCTGCCAAGTGTAAGATTAACAATTTATACTGCATGTTTTTCCCTACCCAAATTGAACAAAGGTTTTGAGTTTAGTTAATGTCAGGCAAAAAGTTTTAGCGGAAAATTATTAATTGGATGTGAACAGCATGTTTTATATAAATTTGTTTAGTATCTTTAAAATAATATTTACACCCAATGCAGTTTTCTTTTTCTATTAATAAATGTGCCTTTGTATTTCTATATAGATTTTTTATTGTGAAGGAAACTATTTAAAGAGATATAGCAAATATTTTACTACTAATAATTTTTTTTCCAATTTAAGTGATAATTTGAAGCTAAAGTGAAATAAAATGTTGTTCTATATTGTACTCTAATTTCTCTCTAACAAACTCTAATTTTTTGCTTATATTGTTTTTATAATTCATTTTTGAAACAAATTTTCAAATTATTAAATAATAAAGATAGTAAAAAGAAAATAATGTAAAACCTTTAATGTATAACTTATCTACTTTTTTTATAGAAACTTAGCAATTTTTTTATTCTTTACAATTAAATAAAATAATTATACATGAGTGATGACATATTATTCAAAAGTGTACATTTTGATGTACCCGTCAATAGCATTCAGAAAACAATACTAATATAAATTTTGTTTAGTCGAATAGTCAGATTGAAAATAAAATTTTTTGCAGAGTTAACCATCTAAGTTTTGCTTGAAAATAGATTCAGTATCAAGTTCTGACATAGCATAACAATAATAAATCATTTCACTCACTTTTACAATATCTTAATTATTTTAATTTTTCGAAATAGTTCTAAACATATAAAAGTGTTGAAAAATTAAAGAATGAAAAATTAATATTTTAAAAATGTACTATATTTTTTTCTAAGGGTGACCAAAAAGCTAGGAAATCATGGAGAATCGTGAAAAATTAGTGAATTTTATCAATCTTGAAGTATTAGAAAATGTAATGTAAATACAACAGGAAAAAAACATAGAAAAACATAGATTTTGATTTGAGATAGTTAAAAGTCCAATATTTTTCCTATAAACAAATCTTGCAAATTCTGAAAAATATTTTGATTATCGATTCTAATTCATTTTTATTAGATTATCTATTAGATTATTATCTATTAGAATTTTCTTATTTTCTGCCTTATAGATGCTGTTATATCTATAAAATATTACAAAAAGTTAATAAATTAAAAAAAAAGTTTTTTTTTGAAAAAAATTGATTTAATATATATTAGAGAATACTGCTATCAATATAAATTCTTTTTGTCCTTAATGTTAAGAAAACAGTATTTCTTTACAGGTATTAAATGTTAATCTCAGTCTTACATGTACCTTTGATCTGTCATAAATAGCAGCCACGTGGAATAAAATATTTGGGTATTTAAGTGAATAATATTAATATAATCGCATTAATGTGACTTTAAAATTAAACTTCTAGTTGCGTATTCGTATGATTCAAAAATCACAAATTGATATTTATATTCATGTAACTTAAATAAATTAAGTCTCATATTGATATTTTTATTAAAACGTTGGATAAATGCTTCCTAACTAAACTTTTTTCTTGCTAAAATTTCAAGTGTTTTTCTTATTACTTAAAAAGTGTTTTTGCACATAATAATTTTCGATTTCTATTTTCATCTTTTTACTAAACTAATCCATGTGGTATCCAATCTAGAATCTTATAAAAATGAAATACTCTTAAAAAATTCTGGGATTTTTAAACAAATTTCGCCAAAATGAGGTCGTGACAAAAGGGTTGAAACTAGATACAAGAGTTAATCGATGCATGAAAAAGTTTTTAATTGAGATTCGTTTTTCATTTTGTGTAAGTCTGGCCATTAATTACAAAAATCAGAGGAGTTTTTTTTTCTTTGGTCACCTTATTAATACATTTTCTTTCTAAATACAGAGATACAAATATGTCATTGTCAGCAGATCAAAAGTATCATTTTTCTCTTCTTCTACTAACTTCACTCTGTTTCATTTTCAAACACTATTACGTCATTAGAAAGAGGCTCTATTTCTTTTATTTGGTTTTATTATTCTTTTATTTTCTGATGCAAATAGCATTTTATGGTTGTTTTTTCTACTTTATCTCTTTATTATTTTTACTTAATCAATAACACACATTTAAAATCAAGAAACAATAAAATAAATGTTATCTATAGCTAAATTTTTTACGCATTAGAATTAATTACCTTAATGTTATTACTATTACCTACTTTATTGTGTTTTGTGGTATGCTATGAAATTATTAAAAAGTTGCCATAATGAGATGTCATGTAATTCGAATACGCACAAAGATGCCATAAGGTAATGCTAATACATAAAATATTATATATTACTTCAAAACTAGGTAAAAATTTCAAAAGTTTACTATAACTTAAATACATATTTTGTTTATTCTTCAATATCTGCAGGTATCACAACTAAATACATAGTATTTTGCCAGTTAAATATTTTTCTGTAAGTGTACCTAATTGATATATTTAATTAACATTTCACCCTCAGAAAATATACACATCTAAAATATCTTAATTTACAATTTAATTTCCTTATGATATAACTATTTACTTATTAGTATACTAATTTCTTTATAATTATGATTCTATCTTATCCCACGGTGAAAAATCTAACTCATTTTTTAATTACATATATAATTGTATTATTATTCAACAATTCAAACTGTCTTCATGCTTAATTTTGAAGAAATCCACAATATTTAATGTTTCATAATTTTTGGCAAGAATTGTCCATAAGTTTTTCAAGTATAGCTATTATAAAATTTTACTCTTAAAAGTTAATTTATTAAAAGTTATTGATTAAGTATTTAATAAATTAAGCAGTTTAATAAATTATAAAACATAATAAATTACAAGATTGATTTTCTATTAAATTTTTAAAAATCAATCAATAAAGCATTTGTGTGCTGTTCCCTGTTTCAGTAAAAAATAATTTGATCCTTGTTAATGTTTTTGTGGTTGCTAAAACGAATTAATCTTTTGTAATGTTTATTTTTTTAGTATATGCATAAAACTTTTAATGAATTTTTCCAGAAAAATGTAAAATTTTATGTTGGAGTTAATTTAAAAAATGTGTTGTAAAATGTTAGTCTCTAGTTTTTAAGGCGTACATAAAAAAGCACTATGAAATATATCTGAGATATTTGTGTTAGAATTTCATACCACCTTAGGATTAACATTAGTTAACTGCTAAAAATTGAAAGATTGGTATTATTCATTACATTTTGTGATAAAATGTTATATGGATATTATGGATATTTGTGATAAAATATTAAAACATTCCAATTTTTCAGGGATTCCAAATGCAGAGGAAGATCACATTAGCCACGGAAGAAATCAAAATGAATTCATTGATTCTCCAGATTCTACAAGCTCACATGATGAAGAGCAAATGAATAATAATATATTAAAATCTTCCTCTGATGAAAACTTTGTTATCTCAGAAATTACTTTTAAAATAAATGCTTTCCATAAGAATGAAGGACAAGACAATACTCTTGATATTTCCAGTTTGAATTTGTATTCTAAAAATTGTGAACAAGACTCA
Source organism: Parasteatoda tepidariorum (assembly GCF_043381705.1). Lineage (NCBI taxonomy): Eukaryota > Metazoa > Arthropoda > Arachnida > Araneae > Theridiidae > Parasteatoda > Parasteatoda tepidariorum. Next base: position 50,953,225 of record NC_092206.1, read on the forward strand.
AAAAACTTCAATGTGATACCCAAAAACTTAGATTCCAAAACAGAAAAAGAACTCTTTCGTTTAGAAAAAAACGCTGACGTTCCTAAAGTTAGTGATGTGCAGTCAGGAATGGATGTCAAGCACACCTTGGAAAACACATGAGCAATATCTGAGATGTCAAACTTGTTACCATTTGAGGAGTTAATGCATTTAATGTATGTTTCTTATAACATCCACATAGTTTTAATTGTGAAGTGAATTTTTGGTGATAAGAGTTTAGAATGTTTCTAACATTTTTAAAAGATTATTGTACTATAATTCAGTTTGTAATCATAATTAAATCATGTCAGAAATTCTAATAGTTGCCAATTACTTAATTGTCACATAAATCTCATTTTACGACATATGAATGAAAACTGCAGTGCAGTTAAAAATGATTGATCATCAGCAATTTAGCTGTATTTCAGAGTTGAACTTACAGTATTGAACTTACAACTCATTTTGCTAAAGAGATTTTTGTTGTATCAAAGTTTTGTTGACTGTTAGAAGACAATAATTTACTTTTGAATTATGAGATACGTTTTTTATGTTTATCTTCATCAGTTGAGCACAATATTTAATTTCAGAAACCCCCCTCAGATTGTAAAATTAAAATCAAGCGATGATGTGTATACTAGAGATGAGTTTGAACACACTTTTGGAGATCCGAGCAGCATTAGCCTGAAAAATTTTAATTCGAGCCCGAGGTTACTCAGAATTTGTCCGAGATATTCGTTGAATAAAGGCCCAAATTTGCAGTGTTGTCACTAAGCATTTGATGTCTAAACAAGGAAAGGAGTCATTAAAATCTTTTTTGCACCACTAATAACTGGTTTGTAAACCAAAAAACGAAGAGAAAAAAGTAGAATTGAATGAGAAAGAGAAATGGTGAAGAGGAATCATCATCATTTAACTTTTGTAAGATTCCAAATCAGAAACTCTCTTAGTAAACTGTTAGGTTTGAGAATTTATTTTTATTTTGCTCTGCTGCTTCATGTAAGAATGTCTTAGTAAAGTAAGAGAAAAGTTAATGCAAATTTTATTCACGAGTCCACCCAAAACCATTTTTCAGTAAACGATCCCAAGATCTGACCGAGTCTGTCTCATCTCTTGTGTATACACGTCGGAAGTAGGATAAATGCTCCTGTTATAAATTTTACATAAAATGACTACGGATATTACACTTTTAATAAATAAAAAATTAACTATTCATATCTGAAAAGGTTACTGTTATTAGAAAGTTGTGAACAATTATCAAAATATAATAAAGTAAATAAGATACAAAGTAAGAGTAATACAATTGAAATACAAATTATAATAAACTACATAAAAATAGAAAATAATTTTAAGAATTTCAATTTATTTCAGTGGTATTCCTTGAATTATGATACCACACAAAGCGTACACCAGTATCTTGACTGCATATGGATTCCATTTTTCGAGCAGACGGTGTATTGCTGGAGTTACCGTGAAACCTCTCNGGGGGGGGGGGGGGAGCGACTGCTCTTTGTTCCACAGTAAAATGGCCATTAAAGGAGATTGGTTGTTCTTAGGGATTACTTCCTATGACTTCAAAATGTTATCAAGGCACATGTTTTTTCGCAAACGATTTTAATTTTTCTCGGTGTCATTTCCTTTGCGCAGAAATGCCACTTGTGATGGCATCATGAAAACTGGATTGATGAATAAAATTTGACTTCAATAAATAATCGAGGAGGTCGCTACACAGAAGTGGTCTTTCCTGGAGGTTTTACTGTATTGGCTTTCGATGAAGTAGATGATACCCGGCACCTCATGGAGTGTCGATGGTAATATAAAAAAAACATACTATCAAATATTTTTTTTCTTCATTTTATTGAAATCTTGATTTTTGATATTAACTTTACGTGACGAGTATACACATCATACACACCACAATAGAGATTTGGTACAATGTACATACATGTTAAACATGCACTAGTAATGATTTGTTGCTTCTGTTTTTTGTTATTAATTAGGTTGTAATAAATTTTAATTCAGTAAAAAAAACATTACAATTACTCCTGATTGTGGAGATAGTATGACAACTTTTAAAAACTGAATTCTATGGATAATCTGCAAAATATTAAAAAGTGGTATTTGTATATGTTATGTATTAACATAAGGCTGCACATTCTATTGCCAAAAGCCTAAGTTAGTCCCTGTGGTACATACACACTTTCCTGACTTTTAACAAAAAATGAGAAAAAAATTCATAACTAGCTTCAGAAATTTTATTACTGTTTTACAAAGCACTTTAAATTTACCTGAAGATATTTTTTCATTTTTTTAAATGAACATTTCTTTTAACCAAATAATGTTCAAAACAAATGTGTTAAAGAATTTATTTAAAATGTATATAGTTTATACATAGTAATGTTTTTCAAGAAAGTTAATGTGCTATAATTCAATTTTATTAAACAATGCTAAGTGAGCAGATAATTCAAATATTTTTTATTTAAAAGTATTAAATAGTGTCTTTTAATTTTTAAAACAAATTGATATTGTTCTAGTCATACTATGGAATAATTAGTATCAATTAATATAAAATTAGATGTACAGCCTAATTTTTTCATCTCACTTCCTTAAAAGATGTTAACCATTGTGTTTAAACATCTATTTTTTTAATTTGCAACATTTCAATAACATGGAAAAAAAAAAAGAAAAGACTTAACCATTGCCGGAAATATAAGAGTATTTCTGGACATTGATTAAAGTATTGTAATGCACCTTAGGCAGAAAACAAAACCTCGTGTGAATAATATTTATAGTTTTGTTGCATTTTTGTGTTTATTAAAACTTTTGTTGCCTTTCTCTGAATATTAATAATTTTGTTATATTTTATGCTAACTAAATTTTATTCCATAATCAAACTGCAGATACACACTAAAATGGATAGTTAGGAGTCTGCTGTATATCAGAATTTTCTATGTTTTGACAAATACTCGTGTTTTTTTAATGTATATGTTGTGATTTAGATAGTTATTTTTCTTAATCATTACCACTTGCTACAAATTTGACTGTTTGTAATACTAAAATAATTATAATAAAAGAATATATATAGTTCACTTAACATTTCTTTTATTATATTAAATACACTCCACCTTATTTGTAAGTAAATTAAATATATTTTATTGAAATTTATCTATTCTATTATCTGATATTTAGATTCTGATTTCCTTTTTACTAAATTAAGAATGAATTAAAATTTGTTGTATTATCCAAAATGTTTATTACTTGTTAGGTATCAACTCTCTTGATTATCGTACTTTCAATTTCTTTCATATTCAAAATTATGAAATCTGATATCTTGAGCAGTGTTCTAGTCATTTTTATTGGTTGTACTATATCATACACATTTTAATTGCCATTTATAAAAACCACTCTGATGTGTAATGTAAAAATTTATAAATATTTTAAAGGTGGAATATAATATCTTTTTGTAAAACTTATTGAATGCATTTAAAAATTAGCGAAAAAATATCTTAATTTTATTACTCAAACAAAAAGTTGAGATAATATAAAAAATAAGCTAATATGTTGGAAAACTAATATTTATAGACATAAAGTTTTTGTAATAAATAGTATATTAATGTATGTTCATATTGAAAAAATAGATTATAAATTTATAGAATGTTTCCAAAAAGTTGTACTCTGTGTCAATACCTATTATATATTTGTGATAATTATTGTACAAACTGTATTGTTTTTTTTTATAGTGATCTTATTATCATCATGTATTATAAATATTGTGAATGTTATTTTAGAGATTCGTAGGCATGTTTACAATGTTTTTGGAGATGTAATATTGTTTGATTTAGAAAATTTTTATAAAACTCAAAAATCTCATTCTATGATAAAACAAATCGTTTATCAAGCCTACTTTAATGACACATGCATCTACAAAACTCTGTAGAGATCTGTTTTTGAAACAACGTTACATTGGTGATATTTTTTTAAGTTTTGATTAGTGCTTTTTTTTGTTAGTTTATTTAAATTAATTAAAATATATCCTGAAATTTTATTCACCGTTGTTACTCTTATTTGTCAGTAGTTATTTATTTAGTTACTACCATTTATATTTAATAAATTGTTTATTAGATTATATTACTGCATCTTTGTGTATATATACACATACACTACATTACAATAATTGGAAGAGACACTTTTTACATTTTTTGAACTTTTTCAAGAAATACTTAGAGGATTATTTTGTAACTTTAGCGTTGTTTAGTTCATACTGTTTTTCATACTTAGCAATAAAGTTTAAAGCTCTCAAAGGTTTGAGGGACTGATTATAAATTACAAAAGGAAACAAGTATTTTTGAACACCCTATGCCAGAAAATCGAGCTATAAGCTTGTATTGAATACTTTGATTGTTATTTGCAATAACTGCATAAAATTTTTTGAACTTAGCTTAATTATTTATGGAGATACGAAATTGTTTTTTAAAAAAAGATAGTTTCTTTTATATAACTTATAAAATCTTCAATAAAATTAAACGGAATTTTTGGAAAAATTCAAAATTAATAATAAAATTATTATTTAAAAATTTTTTTTTGTAAGAAACTGTGCAAGATACATATGTGTATTTAAAGTAATTCTTGAATACTGCACATCCACGGAAAAAAATTGTTTTTCTCCATAATTTTGTAGTTAATTGTATTGGGCAGCTAATGATAAAATCTGATTTGAATATCTTAAAAATTAAAAAAGTTTCAAGTAATTTTCTAACTAGTTTTTGTTCTTTTCAAAATAAAGCTCAAAATGATCAGGCGGTATCCATGAATTTCATTCTGTAGTATTGTAAATTACACTGTTCTATAATAACCGGACCAAAAGATGTGATTGTATAACGAAAGAAAATGTTTGAAATATACCATTCTTTAATAAGGAGTTGGCCCTGTCCTTTTTAATAAATCTTGTTTCATATCACAAAATATTTTGAAACTTATGGAATAATAATAATAAAAAAAAAACGAATGACAAAAAGCAGGGCTGATTGTGCTCCGGAAAAAATCTGAATTTTCCCCTAACCGCGATCTGGAAGTTTCTGGAAATCAAGGTCCAGTTTCAAGAAATCATTTTTCACATTTATGCATAAGAATTCTTGTATATTTTATTTAAAAATATTAGAACTAGAATTTATACTAGGCATCTCTTTCATTTGTAAATATTTTTTCTGGTAGAATAATAAATATAATTAAAGATAAAAGTAAAATTATACATAATTATTCATTTAAATTACGCTGCATATAATTTACTTAGAATTTCATGTTTTAAAAATATCAATGATTTAAATTTATATTGACTTTATTGCTAAGTATGAAAATTTTCATGAACTAAACACTGTTAAGCTACAAAATAATCCTTTATGTTATTCGTGAGAAATTTAAAAAAAGTGTCTCTTCTATTATTGTAGGATAGTATATATATATATATTGCTTGTGTTGTTTTTGTTCATTTAACTAATATATTTTTCGTTTCAACTGTCTGTAAAATGATGCATACTAAAAAACTAATTTTAATATTAATAATATTATTTCAATTTGATATAGCAATTTATTTTAGTTATAATTCTAGAAAGCAATTTTATAATTTAGTTTAATAAACATTTCAGGGGGTAGTGTCAATCTATGATATATATAAAATATTTTTTTCCACAATTTATTCACAAAAAAAATAAATAAAAAATAAGGGACAGATATTTTTAGTGTTTATAATTTATCTAAATGAAAATCTGTTCACCTCTTGTGTACCATTTTAAGCAGAAACTCTCTTTTTGAGATTCATGTTAATTTTACTATATCAATGCCACAACCCCTTAAAATATTTATATTCTTGCATAAAATTGTATTAATCAGCCACTTTGGAATCTCTTTTGTTTAGACATTTTAATTTATGATTTTATAAATTTTTTTATAATATATGTTACTACATGTGTGAAAATAAACATATCATTAGTGTTGAACAAAAATATTTTAAACAAGAATTTTCTTTTTCAAATTGAAATTAATTATTATTGTTTAATACTTCGCTGAATGTATTGTTTTGTGTTACATAGATAAAAGTTTCGAACTCTGGTGCTATACTATTAAAAATAAAGTTTTAAAAGATTCCATTTCATTTGAGAAGATATTCTGTTTTTTTTTTCAATGTTTAATTTATGGTATCATTTATTACTTTTCAATTTAATTTATCATTAACATTGTAAAATATTGATTTAAACAGGATATTTTGATGTGCTATTTTGCTTTTTATTAATGTTTTCCAGGTCAGTCACAGTTATGTATAACATTAACCGACTATCACTGTTGTCAAGCATATGAAACAATTTAATTAGTTAGGAAAATAGAAAGTGAGTAAAATTAAAGTTTTATGGGATAGGTAGGCAATTTTCTTTGAAAGTTTATTTTATGTTTTTCCCCCTCATTATTTTGAACAATTGCGCCCAAGAAGCATGTTTATAAAAAAGTCAGTTGTTTTGTAAACTTTAAAGCACAAACATTTGATGACCATTTTGATGGGTGGCAGACTGAATTAGATATAATAAACTTAGTAGCAAATATATATATAAAAAAAAAAAAACATATTTTTGTTACTGCATTGTTGAATGGAGTGACTACAACTGATTTCAAATAATTTGTGCTTGGTCTGTTACCTGTTAATTTGATATCACATTTTTATCCTTAATTTATAACAGTTTGACTGACAGACTAACTAAAATTGTTTTGCTTTATTATGCAAAATTGATTGACATTTTGTAACGTTGCTATGAAGAAAAAAAAAAGAGCTTAACTGTTAAAGTTATGGCACACAGTCATAATTATATACTATTATATAATTAATTATGCTTTCTGGTAGGTTAACGTGAACAATTTTGTGTTATTAAGATATTTACTGCTCTTTCACAATAATAACATTTCAAAACTTTTTAATCCTGGCTCAGTTTTAGCAATGAAAGTTCTAATTTTTTTCTTCATTTTTATGTGAAATTTTATTTTCAGAAAAAAGAATAATAATTTTGTAGCAAAAATGAAAAAGCTTCAGCAGTAAGGCATAAGCCACAGTAACTTTCTATAACAGGAAAATATTATTTAATCTGTTAACTTTTTTTTCCTAAATAAATCAAGTTTTACAACTTTTAAAAATCACACTGAAAAATGATGAATAATTTTCAGAAATTAACTGAATTATAATAAAAAAAAGATATCTGCAAGAATTCAATAAAATACAAACATTTTCTCAGCAACTTTTAAGGGTATACAGATTCTTCAGATTTATTAAAAATTTTTAACTTCCAATTACGTAGCGTTCATTTTATGCAGAAGTATTAATAATTTGAATAAGCCAGAATTCATTGCTATTTAAACCTTTTTCTATGTAAAAAATTTAAATCATTGAATCAAGAGATTGGAGTTGCAAATTTTGTTCCAAAATGATGTACAGTACCCAAATCTTTTAACTTTCAGCGTATCATAAGTATAAAATGTTTCGGTAAATAAGGAAAAGATTAAATAACAGTATACTAAATTAATTTCACAAACAAGAAGTTTTATTCTAATAAAACAAAAATATTTAAAGCAACAAAATAAACACTTCATTATATTTATGCTTATATGACAAATTTCATTATTCTTAAAAACATATATTGAAAAAAAGAATTATCATTAAATTTCTAATGATGGTGGTGTTCTTTTGGAGGATAGTAGTGATGATATATCTTTTCTCCAATGATTGTCAAAACAGCTAACCCAAATCCAAGTCCAACTTTTCGAAAGATTACCTCTCTCAGAGGACCCCACATTCCAAGTTGGGATTCTGGTGGATATCTCCAAACTTCATTTCTATAAAATTAACAAAAAATTAATACACTTTGTCTATAAAAAATAAAAACATTGCATAACTACTTGCAATTATCTAGGCAAATAATTGAAGATCAAGAGGAAGAATGATTTAAGTTCATAAAATCTGATTCTAAAAAAAAAGAAAAAAAGAGATTTTTGGAACTGTTTTTCCACAGTATGGCCTGTATTCACTGTCTTTCCATGCTATTGTACTGCCGCAACTTAATTATCTTCAAAATCAAACAGAAAGCAATTCAATCATCAGGTTTGAAACTATTGGAAAAAAAGAAAAAAACTTTCTTCCCTTTTGATCTTTATTTGGGAAAAATAAAGAGAGTATAAATAATTAAAAAACAATTACTTTACAATGACTGTACATAAAAGAGTGGAATGTTATGTCAATAAAAGCGATCTTATTTATTCCCAATAGTTTAAAAAGCAGTCAAGCAAAGTCGCCATTGCAAATGAGTAATTTAAGAAAACCATAGACTAATTCAAGAGAGCAAGAACTAATTTTACAGCATTGCTAAGCAACCAAGTTCAGAAAATGAAAAATAAGAAAGAAAAAAACAAAAATGATATTCTGTGATTGCTCAGAGAGGTTTATTTATCAATAGTTAATAGAAAAATATATTGAGGTTTCTAGACAATAAAAACTTTTTGAGCTAATTTCTGACCAAAAAGCAAGTATTTTTTTTCCTTAATAATCTTTGAAAAGAAAATTTGAATATACTAAATTTGTATCTGATATTTATTATTATTTTTTTTTTAACATTTTTTTAACTTCATTTTTACGAGGATTTCATGCTAAAAACAAATTTATGCAACTAATTATATAAATTTTTTTTTAAGGACAATCATTTCTACAGCTTTGATCGAGTCTTCTACACAAGAAAAAGTAGAGGGTATAGTAATTCTAATGCACATTCATAAGTTTTTTTTAATCAATGTACAATATTTCTTTTTTCTGTAACTGGAAAAACTGATGGACATTAAGTAGCATTTTAAAAACATTGAAATATGTAATGTTAAAGAATAACATATGGAAATAATATGTTGCATATTGTCGGATTTAACGTTTGAAAAAACATCCCATTCTGCCAAATATTACATGGTCTTATACAATACATGGCAATTAAATGAAACTAAGTATTACATGGCAATTACATGGTTTTCTTTGAATAAAGATAATTTGCAAATAATGGCAACCGATTGTTTTGATACATTAAAATTTATTTTAGTAAATTCATCATAAAATGTTGCTCAACATGTTTTTCAATTGCGATCAGCTACATTTATCACCAAATACTGCTATGATTTCTTTCTTAATTAATTTACAAACTTATTTTACGATTCTCACCATCAATACATAAATCTGATATGATACGCTCCTTTCAAACGAAGTTCCTAAGGTTCTCAAGATATTGAAATGGTGGCAACAAAACTTAAAATGTTCATTTTCATTAACAAAATTCTAATTTTAAACATAACTTTGTAATAGCAATATTGATGATGCCATTGATTGTTGATGGTTGTTGTCTATTGATGGTTCTCTTACTTTTTAAAAGTCCAAATGAACCTTGTTTAAATATTAAAATACAAATGTTTACTTTTACAAGCATAAAATTCGTATCAAAATAATGATCCTGACCCAACTGTAAAACAGTATAATTGATGGTAAAAACTTTATTGGCTTCAAAAAATATAAAGATGGAAATAAAAATCGACTTGTATCAAGCCTTCAAAAATAGACGCCTGTTCTACAGACTTGCCAGGTGAGAATGATATGTGACATTAATTTTTCGACACTCATAACCTCTCTACTTTTATCAAATCCTTTATATTTTTTAAGTCACTTAAGTTTTTATCTTTTTGCTTCAGTTTCTTGAGATTATTCATGCAGTAACACGATATATATTTAAATACTTCACATGATAAAAAAAATTTTACATATGAAAATGGCACAGGTTCTAAGATAGAAAAATAATAACTAGTCATAACTTTCTCAAAAAATCAATACAATACAAATTTTTTATTGCTGGCATCAAAAACATTTTTTAAGGATGTAAAAAAACTTCCATTTAAATGGAAATTTCAAAAGTCGAGTGACAAAACAAAATGTCCCCTGGCACCAGGAATTTTAGTTAAATAGTTATACAAGGAAAATTATTTCAAGCCATTCAAGCAAGTTATGTTTACGTCCTACTCGAAATTGTTTGAAAATGTATTCTTTATTTATTGATTCTAAAATTTATTCTAGATATATTTCAGGGTATACTTAGGTGTACTTCGATTTTAACACCCTTGTTTGCTTAAAATTATTAAATAACTTACTTAAAATATTCCAGCTATATGATTTAATGCATTTGTTAGGCTATTAAAATATATATTGATAATTATATTATTTTTAATAAATGCATAGTTACGCACATTGCTGAAATTGAATCAACTGTGGAATTAATCAATTAAAAAGTGAAGTAAAAAAAAAAGCAGATGCATAACCACATTCAATCAAAAACATGTTTTTATAAGACTTGACATTCGTTAAATATAATATCTTATTCAAATCGCTTTTTACTAAATTAAGTACTATAAATAAGCAGACAATTTAAAAAGAAACATCATATTGTATAATTAAAAAAATAAAAGATACCAAATCAAAACAACAAAAATAATGTATTAAATTTATGCTAGGCTTGCTTAAGTCAAGTTCCTTAAAAGTATAACAAATTTAGGCATTAATCGCACTATTTAAATATTTTTTTCATTGACGCCAACTAATTTAAAAAAAAAAAAAAACATTTAAATTTTCCAAACTTTTACTTAATAAAAACAAGTGAAACTTCAGATTTTACTCAAGAAAAATACGTAGATTGATATGGTATAAAAATTTTATGGTTTATAATACAAAATGTTTTCATGCAGTATTAAATTAAATAATAAATAAAAACTAGTTTTTGCCAATTAGTTTCTAAGATATGACCAAAAATGCAAAAAGTGCAATTAACATTAAGGGGACCACATTTATCACACTCTCTGTGCTCCTAAACTATTGGGATCACAGTTTCCAAATTGCAGCTATACCCCTCTATTTTGGGGGTCAGAAATCCAAAAAAAGAAATATAAGTTTATTCAGAGAAAGTACGTTTATGTGTCTGTTTTTTTATAACTTCATTAATAGTTAGTACTAAGTAATTAGTATCAGGAACTATTAAGATTGACACCTAGTACGTGAAAACCCGATCATTAGAATGAAAGTTATTCAGGCTCATATATCTTTTATTTTTTGCACGGTACATAAAGCAAATGCTTCTTTAGTTTAGATCAGTATTTTTATTTCAAACACTTTTCTTTCATAGTAACAGAACAATAAAAAAGAAGATTATTTTAAACTTTTTTTCAAAAAGGATTTTCAACTCTTTAACAAGCTTATTTAAAATTAACTAAACAAAAATATCTAATCTTACAATATAACTATAGTTGAACCTCATAATATGAATAGGTTAACTATGTATTTCTTTTAACATGAACTGATTTTCAATATCCTATCAAATTATATTAAAATGTAGAAAAAAAAGTTTGTCACTTACATTAAAAAAAAAATAATTTAAACTAGAATTGTTAATGTAAGTTATCCATGACTATCCTCCTTTGCTTGCCTCTTTGTTATGGTCCAATAATTAATTCCTTTTTACACTTAAAGGAGATCAAGAATATTCGAAATTGGACATATTCAGGTTAGGCAAATGTTTACATAAAGAAGGAATGTTCAGATTTTAGACAAATAATCAAGTGAGTTGAATATGGGTGTAAAGTAGCATAGTTAAAATCCTAAGTCTAAATAAGTGAAAATTTAAAATTAAAACTATGCATTAATTTAAAACTTATGCATTTTCTCAAACTTAGATTTTTATTTTCCGTTTTAGTTGTTCTCTACTTTTCTATCAGCAGTATGTTCTTAAAGTATAAAAAATATTATAGGGCCCCATGTATAAATTTTTTTAGCGTTTAATTACTATTTAATACTAAAATTTATTTTTAATATTCTCCTTAATAAATATACCATTAAAATTTTTTACCAGAAAAATGCAACAAAGAAAATTATCTTTAAAGTAGATTATAGATTTTTAACCATATTAAAGGGCTCAAAAATTATGTTGTCCGAACTGCATGTAATCCCAAGAAACTGAAGAACCACTATTTACTTCAAAAATTTGATTACAGAGTGTTAATATCATAGATTGCATCAACAAATAAATGAGCTCAAACAAAATTATTAACTTAGTAATAAATTTATAACAACTATTGTTCAGTAATTCTTTTTAGAAATACTTAGACTACTAAAAAAAAGTCAAGATGTAATAACACACTAACCTTAACCAAGGATCTTTTAATCCTTGCTTTTCCAACATCAATTTAGTTCGCATTAGATGAGGGATATCTTCCACTTTATAGATTCGATAATCAGGTATTTTTGGAGGGGTAACATGATGACCTCCACCCATATTTATTTATTAAACTTTAACTTTGTTTATAAAATTTTTGAAGGCAAGGACGATTAAACTATTCAGAAAGTATTAAGCTACCTTTTTTTACCCAGCTAAATTGAACACGAAATACTAACAACTTATTTCTGCTAAGAAAAAGACTCTTGAACGGATACTTCCACATTGTGATGTTTAAGGTTGTATCTCACTGCATTTAGTCTGTAAGTGAGAACTGCACATGGACCATTCATGGGAGCACGTGAAGGCTATTCTCTCTAAATGCAAATCACACGCTCCCGATCACCACCGTGAACCTCATTGGTGAGTTTTGAGTGAGAATTTTCTTTTCGCCAATCAGGTCTCATTACTCCTCGATGGCGATTGGATGTGCACGTACTACATGCAGTAAGAAGGAATCTTTAGACACAACATGCTAAGGTCCATTCATATGTTGTTGTTAATTTACGTCGCACTGGAGCTGCACAATGGGTTATTGGCGACGGTCTGAGAAACATCCCGGAGTATGATCAGAAGACATTCCATCACAATTTTGATCCTCTGCGGAGGGGATGGCATCTCCGCTTCGGCANTTTGCCCAACCCAGCCACTCCCTTTCAGCGATTGGAAGGGGGGTGTCAAACACGATGCGAGGATGAAAACTACATGTAACCACGCAGACTGATCCAAGTGGTCACCCACCCGCACACTGACCGCAGCCAGTGATGCTTAACTTCGGTGATCTGCTGGGAACCGTGTCTTATCCATTCATATGTATGGTGTTTTCAATATGAAAATGTAAGCAACAAACCTGAGTTTTTGACCTGCTCTATTTCTGGTTAGAAAGTATACAGCTGCTTACTACAGCTTATTTTACGAGGTGATAATTTCAAACAGATAATTTTGTTTCTAATGGATAAATTATACGATTTCTGAGCTCAAATCTTTTACAAAATAATTTCTGCTGCAAAATGGGAACAAAGACATGATAACAGTCAGGGAATTAGGTTTTATCACTGTGATTGGCTGTTGAATATCACTCTTGGTTGCAAGAATTTGGAAAGTTAATAAATAAAAATGGAATTAATGGAAATGGAAATTCAAATAATCCTGCGCAATTGCGTTGCCTCAATTGATTCATTGACGGTTAGTGTTTACAGAAACTTAGTAAACAACAACTAGAAATGAAAAGATCTGTGCTTAAAAAAAATTGTCGAAAATGTTTTCTAGCTTTTAAATATTTACTAATATATATCAATAAAAACTTCTGTTTTCTTTGTTATTTTTATTGTTTCTTTTTTAACTGAAATTATATCTCTTTGACATACGTATATCTCCTTTAATATATATCACTTTCACATATCTTATATCTCTATTAATGCGTTCATATGTGCTGTTGTTGTTGTTGCTCATTTTACGTCGCACTAGAGCTGCACAATGGGCTATTGGAGACGGTCTGGGAAACATCCCTGAGGATGATCCGAAGACATGCCATCACAATTTTGATCCTTTGCAGAGGGGATGGCGCCCCCGCTTCGGTAGCCCGACGACCTGCACGCGAAGTCAAGCACTTTACGGTTGAACAGTTGAACGAGGACCAATACTGCACACCCTCAGTCCCTACGCAGACTGATCCAAGTGGTCACCCACCCACACATTAGCAGCAGCCAGTGATGCTTGACTTCGGTGATCTGCTGGGAACCATGTCTTAACGATCAGTCCACTGCGGGACTCATATGTGCCATTTCTTACTTTTATAAGACGTATTCTCTTATAATGTCTCTTCAATGTCTTTAGCTGCAATGTTTATATATTTTTCTTACGTTCTATGTATATATTACGTTATGTAAATACAGACATATATAATAATTNATACCTAAAAAGAAATTTTTCTAATTGATTGAATTTTTGTCTGACTTGTGAATTTCAAATAATATATACTTAACTTTTTTAATAAGTAATAAATTCATTTTAATTCTTATTTCTTATTTAAGTGCACTTTTAATTTTACTTTTACTCCAAGACCACTGAATTTTTTAATGTTTAATTTACGATTTATTGCTTCTCATTTATTTGCTGTGTAACAAACAGAATAATAAAATGAATAAAAGCATAGAAAGTAGTGAATAAGTTAGTGCTTTACTTTAAATTTTATGCACAAAAAGGAATTTCTCAGAATAAAAGTAGTTTAATATAGAAAATACAGATACGCATATACTTTTAAGTGTAGTTCGCGAAGTTTCACGAAAAGGAATAATTTAACACTTTCAAGATTAAGAATTAAATTTATTTCTGCATATACACACTCAGAAAGCGTATATATATATGTACTTAAAGAATTAAAACTAAAAAAACTAATTTATTTTTCATGATCCTTCTTAAATGATGATCACAATTTTTTTTGTGTAATTAACATTTTTTATTCGCACGAGAATGCAAATAAAAAAATACTGCCTAGGCAAGTTGAAATAAAGTTCTTGTCTCCTTAATTTTCAAAGAAAAGAACAAAAAGAGCAACCTAGAAATTTGCTTTTAATTCTTTCTTTGCATTTTAATATATTCTCATTTATTTCTCTTAAGTTTAGCTGTTGTTACATTCTAGTTTTGTGGAAATGTTTACTAAAAATAGTTATTGATGTTGCAGTGGTATTAGGAAAAATAAAGGCATCTATGATGTTTCCTGTTAATAGTTCATGACTGTTAAAATTTAAATTACTTAAAATATATTTATATATATATATATATATATATATAATATATATGACATATTATAGTCATACACTATATTATAAGTTTACAGTCTTTTGTTGTGTAATGAAGTGGTGAACTATATTCTTTCTTCTTAGCTTGAATCAACTATATTTCAAATGGGAATAAAAAGTACATTGAATGTTTAATTTATTGATCATTTGTATCAAGGATAAAGCACTCTAGTATCTCCAAGTTTGGCATGGAGCAAAAGCTAGGATGAAAAAGGGAGCTATTTTTGTACTTTCTCTTAAAAAAAGCTACAAACAAAGTTTCGCTTGATTTTTTTTTCTCGTTATGGCAAGTCTCTCAATTTTTTTTCCATGATGGCTAAAATAAATTTTAATAGATTTAGGACAGAAAATGCGATTTGTATAATATTATAATCATAATAATTATAATATTATAACACAATATATATTGAGTTTGTTATATGTAGTATGATAAAACTACATATATTTGTTTAATTGCATGTACAAAATTGGCAGTTTATGTAAAATCTGCTCTATGGTTCTTTCTCATTCTAGTTTGGTTTTTCTTTGACTTTATCTAAATGTAAACAATAACAAGCTTTTTAAAACCGGAAGAAATTTAGAAAACTTTCGGTGTATTCATCCATTTATGTTATCAGTGAACAGGCTTAATATTCTAAAAAGTTTTATTATTGTAATTTGTGATTAAATTTACGCTTAATTTTATTATTCACAAGAGTTTCCTGTAATTTACAAATTCTCACTGGGTGTGAAGCTAAAACAAATTCAAGAAAACTAATATCAAAACATAAATAAATGTTAAGGTTTACCACGCTTTGAGTATTATCCTTTATTTGGTTATATTTGCGTAAAATATCACCGTTTTTGGGTTGCATCATAGCCTGCTTGCGAAGTCTTTCATTTGTTTTTTGTTTCGTTGAATTTTAAATTGAAAGAATGCGTTATATTGTAAACACTAATCGTATATTATTATAATAACTAGTGGTCTGCGCCCCCTGCTTGCTAAAGCTCGCCAACCCCCGAAAATTGCTACGCAATATAATAACCAAGCTCGCTTCGCTCGCTGCTAACTTAGGAACATTTCAAATGCACAAAATTCTAAGAATTCAAAACAATCATTCAAATCCATATAATAACTTTACTTAAAAAAAAAAATTTACATCGTTTTAGCAAATACTAAGTCATTAAAATAAATTTGAATTCAAATAGATGACATGTAATTCGTTAAACCTATTAGAAATGTGCTATAGTATAAAATCTTAAGATAAAATTTCTAAAACTGATATCTCTTTAAAAAGGTTAAAATTTTGACTATAATTAAGTCTATTAAAATGACAGCACGTCGTCTACGCATTCTTTCACCACTACGTGTCATCAATGCTCTCTTCCAATCTTCGAGCACGCTTCTTTTGATTTTAATTCAAAAGCGTAACTGCACGACTGAGACTCATTTTTCAATGAATAACTAATAAAAATAATAAAAAAAATAAATTCGTGATATAAATCAAAAATCGTCAAATAAATTCGTAATATATAAATTCGTGAAAAAAAGCGCTTTCGATCAAATACTAAAATGAAGATCTATCGACAAAGACTACTCACTTCTGCCTAGCTTAATAGCATTTGGTGAGAATGCTCTCTCTGGTTATTTCAGTTTCCGTTTTTAAAAGCGCTATATGTTGAGTCACCTCAGCTAGATTTGGCATGTGACATTTTTAGCTGCAACCATTGGCCGATTTTCTAGCGTTGCCATTCGGGGAGTTGTAATGAGGCTTTTTTTTGACTCCGTGTAAGAGAAATATATATATAGATGGCATGCTTTTTAAATTTAGTAAGTAGTAGTAGTAAGTAGTAAGTTAGTAAGTAGTAGTAGTAAGTAGTAGTAGTAGTAAATTTAGTAGTAAGCCGTAAGTCTTACAACAAATTTTAGCCCCTAGCGTCATCTGTTCTTAGCTTTAGACGGTCAACCATCCATATAGTGATTATTCTCCTTTGTTTAAAATTAAAAAAAAAATATTTTCTGAGTTTTGGAATCTTAATTTTGATTTTTTTTTATCGAAACGTTATAGAAAAAGGCTATTTTTTTACTTTATATTTATTTTTGTCTTCTCAAAAGGCCTGGTTTCTTAGGACAGGACGCCGTCAGCTGGAAATCAGCGCTAACCTCTGATTGGTCCATTTGTGAGCTTGATAGTATACGTCATCGAACGCTCATCTTGAACTACAATTGCCGTCCAACTCAACTGCAGTTGGATTACAACGTGACGTTAACCACAGAAGCAATGGCGGACAACATCCAACAGCACATAAAAATCAGCCAAGATTTTGATTTTGACATTAAACATAGCTTCTTCATTAAACATAGCACTCTTCATTTAGCTCAGCTATA
Source organism: Parasteatoda tepidariorum (assembly GCF_043381705.1). Taxonomy (NCBI): domain Eukaryota; kingdom Metazoa; phylum Arthropoda; class Arachnida; order Araneae; family Theridiidae; genus Parasteatoda; species Parasteatoda tepidariorum. Next base: position 50,970,723 of record NC_092206.1, read on the forward strand.
ATGTGTTTTTTCTTGGACAAAGTCATTATTTG